>NC_037644.1:1333888-1653611 GCF_003254395.2 Apis mellifera | reverse complement strand
AAGCATCCTCGATGGGTCACTGCACTCGCATTCGAGGAGACTACAAACATCACCGAACCAACCGAGATGAACAAAGAGAGAGAGAGAGAGAGAGGGAAGTACGTATCGAAGAACCCTAGGAACAAACAGGAAAGGCGCCGGTGGGCTGCCGATTGTATTGCTGGTTGGTGGCCGTGTGTGTTTGCTGGTAAACCTAAGAGGAGAGAAGAACCTCGGTGAACCGTTAGACGCGGCTACTAAATCTGCTCGATCGGTCTTCTCTTCGCTTAGCGTACAACACGTAGCAGAGGATCACGAGAAGAAGAATCCTCTCGCCTCTGCTCGTCGTCGAGTCCTTCTCTCCTCCTCCGTCGCAGGAAATCGGCTCCTGGTATGCGGTTTCCTGGAAAAGGCCGCGGGAGGAAAAAAAAAAAAAAATGGGCGCACGGATTGATTTCTACGCGATTTCGCGGGGGAGAGGAAGATTTCAACCCTTACCTGGCGAGTTACTGCTCGACTCGGTTACAGCGTTACGTAAACGCTTCTATTTCTGGACTTCTTTTTCGTTAGATTTCTTCAGATTTCTTTCTTCTTTTTTGTTTTCTTATTCTTGTTCCGAGAGCCAGAGTTATTATTATTGCGTTGGGTCAGAATGGGAGGCGGTGGTGCTCAACCGTTGGTAAGTTCAGGGAATTAATAATTCATAAAGATAGCAAGTGTTTTGTACAATATTTTTCTAAGATCGTAATTTCATGTTATGCTCTATCATTAAAATTCACCTTCCCTTAAGAGAAAGATTAAATTTCTCTCGCCACGATCTATCGATAATTTTCTCAATACGTTAAATGTTTCGACGATCTCCCAAAAGTAATTCTTCAATTAATACAAAGTTCAGAGCTGAATCCTAATTATAGGATTAACATAGAGTTCCATTCTTCTTTTGAAAACTTTTACTCTCGTAACACGTTCATCCATCACAATGAAATTACGCGAAGCGTATCATTATACCCGTAACGCGATATCACAATAGCTAACCTCTCTAAACGACACGTTTCTAGAAGAAGAAATAATCCAGAAATAAAAGGGGAGGGGAAGAAAACGGAAAAAAAGCAGCATAGCAGACAGGTTAAATTTAATTCGACGTAAGAACCGAGTAAGATTCTTAATGATGCGTGGTGGTCGGCTCGAGAAATGAAAATTATGATTAATACTCCCCTCCCCACTCTCACGCGGAACGCGAAATCCACGGTGGAACGCATAGCGTTCAGACTTTCGCTAATACGACGCTAATTGCAACGTCGCAGCGTGACGTCGTACGGCTATCCCGTACGTTAGATTCTCGTGCAACGTTCGCGTTCGAAACAAAAGGAAGTTGGGAGAACGAAGGATACCAAGGGACACGCGAACCTCTAATAAAATGTAATATTCCATTGTTGCGCTTTGGACGGAGCGGTATTCGCGGATTAACTAGGCCGGTACGGGCTCGACATATATTCTAAACTATTAATAGTGAAGGCACGACACAACGTACCCCTCTCGGATTTCGTTGTAAACGTGACAAGACAGATCGATGAAAATACAGAGAAAAATCGTTCATTTCTACGTGAAATATTTTAATTTCTTTTTTGTAGTTTGTAAAAACGTTTCAAGTTTCTTTTAGGGTTTTTAATTTTAGAATCGTTGAAAGTGTCAGCTTTAGCAATGTTATCGATAATTGGAAAGTGGATTTGTGAGAAATCTAGTAAGTTTGTCGGGTCTAGTAACTTTGTGAAAAAATGTGGGAATTTATTATTGCTGCTGTTGTATTATTGCTAGTGATATTATCGTTGTAGTGAAACAGTTGTCAGTGTTTGTCCGTAACTCGTATTAATTTTGAAATTACGTAATTTGAAAAATTATTATTGATCATTTTTCATTTTAATTAAAAAAAAAAATTTTAAGTTGCTCGACGTTTGGATTTGCTAATTCTAATCTACGAAATAAGTGTTGTTTTCATTCCGAACAATCGAACATTAATTCAAATGCGAACAATTTTGAAACAATACTATTATAAACATCAGTGTGGAGGAAACATCGAGGAAACCGTTCTATTTGAGTTTATTTTATCAACTTCGTAAATGTAACACATCGCGTATTGCCTGCCAAGCCCATTGGCCAGCCGTCAAATGACAGTTTTTCTCGTTGTGCCCACTTTCCACCCATATAATCCTCGAGATAAAAGCAACACACCATGCTATGCACCACCTCATTGCCCACGCGGTATTAAATAATATTTTTTTTTTTTTAAACTGAATCCGGCATACGTATTTCGATTGCTTCGCCCCACGACTAACTTATGAAACGAAACGTGTATTTACATAGAAATAGTTCAATCCTCGAGAAATAAATTTAAAAAAACAATGTCAGAATATCATAATGAAAAATTAATGAAAAAAGATAAAAATGAATGTATTTATTAAAAATTTGAAATGAATAGTTTTGTTTGGAGAAAAAATTCTTCAGTGAATTATATTTGTGCAATTTTATATTATATCAAAAAATATTAAAAAATTCTATATTTTATAGAATGAAATTTAGAATTTAAAGAATATTATATAAATTTTTCAAAATTCTCTTTAAATTATTATTTCTATATTTTAAAACATTCTCTAGAATTTCTATGAAAGGAAAAAAGAAAAATATGACATCAAATAAACGTTAAACGTATATTCAGCCAAACTTAGAAGAACCGGAAACCCCCCTCTAATCAGAATTCAAACTCCACGCTAGGAACAAGCTTACCTAAAAACACACCCTTATTTTACATACAACAACTGGTTTCCTCATCATTCTTATTATCTTTATTCCATCAGTTAAAAATTATTTAGTACCTTTTAAGAATATAAATATACTCAAACGATAAAATTATTCATCTTCGCTTGTACATCCGAATGATACCGGAAATTGAAACTTAATTGGTATCATGACAGAGAATCCATAAAATATTAATTAACATTTCGAAATATTCGAAGAATAAGATATTCATCATTTTTTTTCTTTACTTCTTTATGTTTTATTATAACAATAAATATCACTGTTGTTTTTTTATATTTATAATATAATTTTTGTATATTTATACAAAATAAAAATTTCAAAAAATTCATTGATATACATTCTTTCAAATATCTGCTGTGAAGCTATACGATTTGACATTCAAAACAAATTTTACTTGCAAAATATATTTTACACTCTGAAGAATCAACGAATAACGAAAAACCCTAGTATAAATATATCGTGACAGATTTAAATCACAAATATCTATCACACGAAAGAATATCGTCATTTCTCAAGATTGAACGCACAATCTCGATCATCTTCATCGACAACGAACCCGGAAGTTCGATGCTAGAAGCATTCCTCGGTCGTTCAGGGACAAACTAAAACGCATAGGGGAAAAATGGTCGTGGCGCTGGTGACAAACTAGAACCGTTCATGCGGGACAACACACCCGTGACGCCTACGCGAACGCATTCGAAACGATTTCAACTAGGCACAAAAGACAGGGCTCGGGACAAAAGAGTCACGCGAAATCGTTTCAATTCACACACGGCGGTTTAGCCTCTTGGCGGAACACGCTTTGACCGAGTCAACGAGTTTTCTTGGAATTACGAATTTGGCCCGTGTCACGTGCGGTAGATATACACACATGTATAGTCAGTCACAAAAGAGCTTGTACATTACTTTACAAAGAAATTCATTTAACTCGAAAATCCTGATTTTATATTTGTATATATATATATATATAGAACAGTAGTATATAAATATATACATGCTGTATGTGCAAATATTTATAATAGAATCATAAAAAGTTATTCCTGTGAAATAAGATTTCGTTAATAAAAAAAACTATTATAATAAATAGATTTATTGATTAATTTTATATACAAATTATTAATTAATACAAATTATTGTAAGTTGTGAAGATTTCTCTGATTGTATAAGATAAATAATTTTTCTTACAGGTTTGAAATCAAAAAATTAGTATTAGAAGAGAAGGATCTTTTTTGTGATTTTAGTTTCATACATTTTTTAACTTTAAAAAAATTTTGGAAAGAGATTTCTGAAGATTTAAATGATTTAAGATTTAAAAGATTTAAATGAATGATTTAAAAGATTTAAATATGGTAAGTTGCACAAAATTTATTATTAAGTCACTAGACTTATTCATCATCATAAACATTCACCAGAAATGGATCAAAGGATTAAGTGTATTTTATAGGGTGAGGTGTATAATTTTGGATACAAAAATTCTTGTAGATTTATTCTTGAACACTATTTTAATTTTTCTTCTTACAAAGAGTTTGCTTATTTATATACTTAATTCTAAAAGAAAAAAATTAATCATTTTTAAGTAAATTTTATTTTCTTTATTTTTATGTATACATTCTTAAAATTTTCTTTTTTTACTTTAAAAAAAAATAAAAATTATTAAAAATCTATTATTAGAAATAAAACAAACATATGTAGATAAAGATAAATTGGATTAGACATTATATTAATGAAAATTTATGTTATTTTAATTTATATTCATTTTTGCAGGTATTCAGATTGAAATCGCGTGAAAAAGATGCAACGGCATGCTCGTAAATATTGAAAAGTTTCTGAAAGATTAAAATCCATGAAGCGAAAAGCGAGTCTAATCGAAAGGAAATTCTTGTCTCGTCACACTTTTGGCAGGGCTGTTAAATTAATCGTGTACACGCTCTCTCGAGAGTGTAAGTCGCCTTTTTGGGCCACGTTAAAAGTGAATATATCGATGTTCTATTTTCGAACCATTTATCATCTATCGTAAAATGATCCAAAATAGTACACGAAATACAAAAAAAAATTTTCTAATAAAAATAGGCCAAAAACGTTAAACAAATTTTTATCCATAACTTTAATTGAATTCAAAATTATTTAATATATATATATATTATAAAATATTTCCTGAATTTTTAAGAACTAAAAATTTGAAAATAATTGTACATTATACAAATGTTTAGAAAACTTTTAAAAATATTTAATTTTTTATTTTGCCAATCTTTTTCTAAATTATATCTCAATCTTTGAAATGTCTTTTCTTGTGTCATTGAGATTTTAAAAAATATAGAGCATTGGAGTATGCTAATAGTTTCAATAAGAAATTCTTTGTTCAGTTGTCGGCAAGGATCACGCGCTATCATAGCTTGGCTAATTATCACAATTCAATGTAGTAGAACGCGTGGGAAGCGTTATAACTAATGTATGTAAGTATAAGCTACTTATATTTTCCTTCGCCACTGTGAAACTACTAACGGGTTGATTTGCATTTAAAATATCAATCGCACGCGCCCCCAGATCTAGACACATTATTTGGATTACAAGCTTGAAAATGCAACTTATTCAATCCTCTGAGTCATATTATTAACATCCTACTTCAAACGTATTTGATTTAGAAAGTTATTGAATCCAATTTATTATATATATAAAAAAAAATATTGCAAATAAAAGTATTAATCTTTTTATATATTAATGAAAAAATTTATTCACATTTTAATTTAATTTTATTTATAATCAATAATAAATTCTTTAATGAAGATAAAGTAAATAATATATATATATAAGAAAATGTCGATTTGTAGGAGAATAAAAACAAAATTTTTATTCACTTTCCACTGAATAAAATAATTCTTCAATTTTTTAATAGTCCTATTATTAATTATTCCTATAAATTTCTTTTCTATATATTTAATAAATCACGATAGAACATCGATTATAATGACACAGGAAAAGATTTAATCGCAGCAAAAAGCGAACATGTCTGTGGATAATTGTATTACGTGCAGAAATCCACAATGAATTGCGAACAATTAAGGGGCCGGGAATAATTCGATATGTTCATCTTCTCGCGTTAATTGTATGGCATCGTGATAATTAAATATCATGTGGCAAATAAATTAAGGAAGAAATCGAGCAGCCAAGACAAACGTGTGATTATAATCGCACGAATGATTTAAAATACATTGTATTATAACCTAAGCAAATTTATTGATTATCAATACGATTAGTGAATCGAGTTATCAGAACGATAAACGATTAATCGATCGTATTCCTAAAAGTTAATTTAAATTTTACTTTTATCATTTGTAAATTTAATTATTAATAATTATATCACAATTGCAACGTGAACCAATATCTAAAATTATCTAATTTGTCCCATAACCTATACATATTAAATATTTTTCTTACGAACCACTAATAAACCAATGTGAAAATCCTTAGCTGGATTAAGTCTGACGCGCATATTTTCTTTCTTCTCCTTAACTTTGTTCACAACATTCTTAGGTTAGTTGAGTTACGAGCCATTCTTCTCCGTGAAAAACGTTAATAAAATTCCTCGGGACGTTCCCGCACGCAGTGGCTGATTAAAACGCGTAGTCGCGACGACGCGTGCGCGTCTAATGCGCGCGCAGACAAAAGTGTCCCGACGCTGACGATTTACGAGTTCGTTCACACTGTTCACACTCTCGTTGCATATTAGGCACGCCATCAGTGCACATGAAACTAACCTCTACACTGTTTTTCCTTGTAAAGATGCACAATAGCGCATCTCGTTAAATAATCAGAGTTCTGTCTAGCGATAAGCTGTATAAAGGTGCAATAACGCTTATCTTATGCGTTCTTTGCATTATTAAGAAAGGTACTGTTGCTTTCTCAATTTATAAGATTAACTTTAATAAACTTCTTTCAAACTTTCATTTACTTTCAATTATTTTCAAATATTTAAAAATTCAATTTTTATACTTTTAATAAGAATACATAATATTAAAATAGATACATAAAAATCAAAGAAATGTTTTTTGCAATCTTTTTAGAAATCTTATTTTTATTGCAATTTTTACCAGACGTATTGCATATGTCTGATTGTATACTGTTTTGATGATATTGTTTCATTTATATGATAACGTATGATGCAAAGAGATATAAAATGTAAACATAAATATTTAAATTAAATCATTAATTAAATATGATACATTTATTTGATTTAATATGCAATCAATGTATTGCAATAAATATATATATATATATACACACATATAGGATAAAAAATTATTTAAAAGGAATAAAGAAAAGATAAAAACTGCTATCTTATCAGCTTTCTAATGAGAAACTAACATATTCTTAAGAAATATTTCCATATGCTATATTATATACAAACGAATTTAAATATATATATTCCTTTTACATTTGTATTGTTCATTTCTGATTTTTTTTAATTAATTCATTTAAAAATAAGTTCTGATATATTATGACTTTCTTTAAAAGAAATTAACAACTTGTATCTATACAAATTAATAACTTATATTCTATTTCTATAATTTACAATATTACAATAATAAAAATTTCAAATGAATATCTTTAAAATTATTTCTTCTCTTCTTTTATTCAACTATTCTGAGTTTTCCTAAATTAAAAGATAAAATTAGCAGATACTTGATATTGCTACCATCCTTTCTCTCTGTATATTTATTTTTAAGAATATAATATTCTTTATATATTTGGTAAGTAAAAGAAGTATAATAAGAAAAAATATGCTAAGATATAGAAATAGTATAATAGTAGGTGAAAGTTGTAGAATATATGGTACATACATACTTGATGTCTCTCGTATACTTTCTCAAAAGTAGTTTTTAAATTTTTTCTTACTCTTAACAAACATTTTACAAAACTATGTATGACAAAATGCGACGATAATCGTAAATCTAAATTATTAAATTCTTATTCGTTTCTCGTAAAAGAATTGCAATAATACATATTTTCTTCTTTTGTTTTTATATAACGTCACACGCACGCAATGTATTTTATTATTATGACGAAAGAGAGACAATATTATTGTCAGAAAAGTCGATCGCAATCACAATGATGTAACTTGGTGTTGGTGCGGCGGCCGAATATATTTTGAATAGCGTCACGCAAAGTTTACAGCGACGGTGAAAAATGCGCGCGAAAAGACGTGACACTTTCGCGGGGCGCTAACAAATTGCAAAAGGAACAGCGCCTGTTAAAGGCAACGCGTACATTGTATAACGAACACTGTTCTACATATTCTGCGCGTTAGTCATACCTTTGTACTTCGGCTTGTACAAGCGGACCCAGAAAGATAACGAACCGGTGAGGAAACGACAAATCCTGCTTGACACCTTTTAGAAATATTTCTTTTAATGTCCATTGTGAAATACTTTATCGAGACACAGGAAAAAAAATATTTGAGAAATTACTTACAAAAATCTTTTACGAATGTATCAAAATTTATCAACATTTATGAAACTTGATTTCATAACCTCTAAATAAAGAAATATATTATTATATGGCAAAGAAACATCAATTTCTATATTAAAATTCTATAAAATGTTTATTCCAATTTTAAGTTTCTCATTTTTCGAAATTTAACAACTCAATTCGCGATTTAACACGATTAAAAATTTTCACAAACGAATTTTAATTATACAGGTTGCTGAAAAGACCAGGCTTTATCCTCTTGCACGTGAAAAGGTTCAGATCCCCTTTCATACGATTATCGGCGAGGGGAGGATCCCGCAAGGATACCTCGTTCCGCCCGACCACGACGACGGCATCGCAAGGATTTTTCTCTCATTAACGGCATCATTGAGCGGCTCTCGTGGAAGAAAGGAACGGTGAACGGTCTTCTCTCCGCAGCTTTAGTGTAAACGAACCTTTATCTCAATCCCTGGGCGCGTTACATATAAGGGAATCGTAACGAGTAACGACATTAGGCATCGGGCTTTTGCCTGCGTACATGGCAGCAGTCAGCTTAACCCCTCGCGCGGAGATCCGGTTTTATCAGCCATATTGGATGCACGCGCGGTCAATTGTGGACTTAAGAAGCGTGGGTCGGCCGACCCTGCCGAGACGACACCGGCCCGCTTTTTCTTCCACCTCACCTTCTTGTCCATCTCCTCCCTTCTTTCCCCCGTGATTCGGTCTAACTGTAGTGCGGAATGCCGAGCGACGCGGAATTGGCCGAGAAACGAGGGGAGGGGAGGGACACGGTTTCGATGTCGATGGAAAAAACAGGTAGGCAATATTTTATGTGATTCAGTGAAATATCTGAAAACTTATATGTATTTATCTCGTTAATATTATTTTAGATTCGTATTGGATGGGAAAAGATACGTAGGAAGTGTTGACAGGTGTGACTCTTTGAGGTTATGTTTCTCAACATATCCATCCATCGTAACAATCTCGTAAATATTTTCGAATTTGTTTCTCGATATACTCGATATTGTTCGAGTACATCTGAGTATTTGTTGGAAGAGCATCAGTTAGATGAGAATGTCGGCCGAAGATAATTCTGGAAACGATATTGCGTATGATTCAACATGTGGGCGAATGGGATTAAAAAAGTAGATACGTGAAACGCTACGAAGCTCGTAAACATCCTCCGAGCAACGTGCTCTCGCTGTTGTTTATTATTAGGAAAAGGATGTGCCCCGATTCCGTTTAGATATTAATTATCATACATTTTTCTTCTCAAAGTAATTTTCCTCGTAATCTGATACACGAATTAAATAATCTATTCTTCTAATCTATTCTTTTTTTTTTTTAGAGAGAGAAACAGAAGAAGAATCGAAAATTGTTTCGATGTTTACAGGAGAAAATTAATTTTATTAGAAAAATTGTGCAATATTTTTGAATCGTACTGTACAATGTACGGGGAGTACAATACGTGGTCGCACCAGTTCCAGTTCCAGATCTACTATAATCAACGTATTAGATTTCAATATAGAAATCTTGGTTACGTAAAATAAATGCACATGCGAGAGATACAAGCGACCGCAAAACAATACAAGCAACGAAGAACCGGACTTTCCACGCGATTGATAATCCTTCTTGTTATATTAGCGAGCATAGATCCCCTTGTAAAATGATTTTCTCTTCATTGTGCGATAAGGATTAATTATCTCTCTTTCGTTTAATTACGAAGATAAGAATCTCGATGCTTATCTTCGTTCAAGATGAGTTTAATGTTTGAAAATGGATCGTTTAGTGCGCTAAATTAATTCATGACGTTCGGTGTGCTTTATTGATATAAAATAAAAACAGGTTTGAGCGAATTCTAAATACAAACGAATAGAACTTATGATATATAAATTATGAATATTGAATTAACAATTAATAAAGATAAGGCTAAAAAAACAGAGAAGGATTTCTTTTAATTTAAATTACAAAAGATTCCAGACTATCAAATAATTGGAAATAAATTGATTCACGGAATCAATTGATAGAAAAATCATTCTTAAACTTCTATGATCCTGAATCTGAATTTTTCAAAGCTTCCAAAACAGGTTTGAGCGAATTCTAAATACAAACGAATAGAACTTATGATATATAAATTATGAATATTGAATTACAACAATTAATAAACATAAGGCTAAAAAAACAGAGAAGGATTTCTTTTAATTTAAATTATAAAAGATTCCAGACTATCAAATAATTGGAAATAAATTGATTCACGGAATCAATTGATAGAAAAATCATTCTTAAACTTCATGATTTTGAATCTGAATTTTTCAAAGCTTCCAAAACAAGTTTGAGCGAATTCTAAATACAAAAGAATAGAACTTATGATATATAAATTATGAATATTGAATTAACAATTAATAAAAATAAGGTTAAAAAAACAGAGAAGGATTTCTTTTAATTTAAATTACAAAAGATTGCAGACTATCAAATAATTGGAAATAAATTGATTCACGGAATCAATTGATAGAAAAATCATTCTTAAACTTCATGATTTTGAATCTGAATTTTTCAAAGCTTCCAACGAGATTGGAAGAACACTCAATCATGAGAGAATACATTTTCACAGATTAAATTCGTTTATCGTAGTGAAAGTACACTATTTCAGGATTCGAATAACAAAGAGCATGCATGCTTTAAGGAAGAAGTAAAACGAAGAACGCGATGAGAAAAGAGAGAGGGAGGGGAAAAAAGGAGAGAAAGACTGAAAATCCGCAAGAGACTCGACCCGTTCTCAAGATCCATATGCAATCCCAGGCCTGGAAATACGTGAGACAGCGTCGAGGGCAACGCCGTTCTCCTTTGGAGTTTCTGCACGTGCAACCACGGGGACCTGGTGTCGGGAAATCAAGTTCAATGGCGTCTCGTTGGACGAGCATCGATCCCCGTCCGCATACGAGCACGTTTTCGTGAACGCGACGACGGGACACAATCTATTCCGAGGAACTGAAAGTTCAACAAGGATTTTCAGGAGGCTTGTATCACATCATACATGATTCGTTCAGGATCCATGAAAATCGTTTATTAATTATATATAGAGAAAAATAGAAAGATCATTTTTTATTTTTCAACCTTTGAGGTAGGGTTCTTTTAATAATATTTTTAACCAGCCTGTTGATTAATTAAGTCCATGGATTGAATATTCACCGTTTTTTAAAAATGGTAATTGGACTTATACGTTGGGGATAATTGTTGAATTTGTTGCAGTTTTCATTCCTTTTTTTAATTTGTGTTTGGCCTGAATAGTTATTATGTATGGAATAGGTTATTGGGATACTAATTAGTATTTTATATCTGCAATTTGAGGTACTTTTAATGGAAGTTTCAAGTTTTAGAATTGTTGATATTTAATTTAATGACTTTGATCAATCAATATAGAACTTTTTACAGAAATTGGCTCAAAATATAAGAAAGCAATTCAATGTACATAAGAAAATTATAAGTAATTTATTATATAATTTTTTAAATATGAGTAAGATGATTTATTATAGTAATAATAAATAAGTTTTATTTTTATACACTAACTTTTGTGTTTGTTTTGGCCTTTAGAATCGACCCTTTAAAGATGTCACTCGAATAAATTAACACCATGTAGAAGTATCCCCAAGAAACATAATACAGATGCCTCATTAAGGGTTCAAGCAACCCTTGCTGATAGAGCGTAAACCTGGCATCTTCTTTCCACGGAATATTCATATCTACGGCTTCCAAACTTTAACACGTGCTCTGTACTACACCACGCATAACAAGATCCAATTATCAACATGTCGAACTTAATTCTCAATTCTAATAAAGGAAGTGCATTCAACCATCTCATCCATAATCAAAATATTCTTCTTTATATTTGTAGAAAACGAAGAATTTAATTTACAAGAGTTGATGAGCAGAAATCAAATTGAAGAGAACACAAATTTATACAAAAAGTTCTATAACTTTAGATAGAATCTCAATAAAGAATTATACCATTAAAAATCATACAGGTATTATCAAAAATTATAAAATGATGAAAAGAATTTAAAGTATGATAAAAAAATCTTATAAATTTAGAAAATTTACTAGATAAAATGATTGACTTACATATTTCCATCTATAAAATCTTAACTTGCAATTAATTTTATTTCAACATTCTTCAAAACTTCATTTCCTTAGCAATCATACTTTCTTCCAGCATAACTTTATTGCCACGCAAATACCATCGTCCTCCACTCTATGTCGCCCACTTGTTCCCAGCCACGTCGTATGATACAGGTTGCCTCTTCCGTGTGAACTCTATCCACGCCAGATCTCTCTATTTAAACGAATTTGTCCGACATACTGTAACATGGTCCTATGCAAGCTATGACGAAAAACAGGTATATACTTGACATGTGATAAATCTCTCTAAAAGAACTCTTTCAAAGCATTAAGAGGATAATATCAAAACTGTACGTACTTACTATGTCATTCATTTTATGATTACAGATGAAAGAGATTTTTATATAGGAAGAAGTACGATTAAATTTGATTTTTTATCGTCACTTTTATTATTGTCACGAGAAAACAAAAGACATAACATAATGTGTGTTTTTAAAGGAAGATAAGAAAAAAAATATGAAAATTCTCAAGTTTAAAGATAACAAATGTTTAATGATTAGATTAAAATAGTTTATTAAGAAAGAAGAAAGAGAAAAATTTTAATCAATTTAGATTAAAAATTAAATTTATTGTACGGATGAAAAAGATTAATAAAATTGATAGAGCAAAATATCTAATTTCAGATGTGATAATACTATGAATTTAATATTTAAATTTAAATTATAATTTGTCAATAATTATTAAAAGAGAAAGGAATAACTTGAACCGTCAAAATTCCATTAAAGATCAGTAAAATATCTTTCAAATGTTTTTCCAATCTTGAAGATAATATAACATATACTTTTATACATAAGTATAAGTATATGAATCAGCTTATATATGGCAAAGGAATGATAAACTGTGGTCTTTAAACTGATACCCGGTTACAAATGAGTCTGCAATAAGCATTAGAGATAATATTTCGTCTTATCTTCATCTGCTTTGAAATGCAGGATTAATGGACATAATGTGAATCAGCCTGTAGATGCACCTACGAGTATATTCGCCGGGCAGGCACTTGGCGTTACAAATGCAGTCGGAGGAGCATGACACGCCTACGCTTTACTAAGCCCACACGAGCACAGGGCCGTAGATATTGTGACCCAAGTGTCACATCTTGGAATGTTATTCATCAACTAGTCGTATTCGTAACAGGAATGTTACGAATTACGAGGATACAGTTATTTTCAAGCGAGTATTAATAAAACTGTCATTATAAGTGATGATCACGTACAATAACCTTGTAAGATTAATTAAGAGATTCACATTCGATGACAAATGTAGCCATGCAAAAAAAAGAAAATAATAAAACGAAAATAAACGTGATAATGATCATAAATAAACAATTTCTTCTACTAACCTATAATATATATATATATTTCTTCTACTAACCTATAAATATATATATATATATATATTTCTTCAACTAACCTATAATATATATATATATATATATATATATATATATGTGCGTGTGTAACGTCCGCTGACATTTAAGTTCGCAAAAACTTCAAAGTGCACCGCTTTATGCGGATAAGATTTCAGAAACTTCAAAGACAGTTTCGTGGAAACCGCATTATTAACGATCAGCGAAACACGCGATTCATTTCATACATGTTTGCTACACTTGTTCCAGATCCTATAATATCAAACCTGTAACATAATTCTTACGACAAAAGAGATATTTTTTTGTTATAAATAATATATTTCTCGATGAACATCAATGTGTTAACGTTATTAATTAAAAATAATTACCGTTCAAAGAGGTTAAGAAAGGAAACCGTGTTGATAATGTAAGCGATTCTTTCGATTGTTTCGACGAATCGTAATCAATTTTCGGCCCAGCCCTAATAAAAATCCAGACAGGGAACAAAGAGTCGGTTGCTCGATTTTTGGGTGTGCACACGACGGAGAATACACGCAACACATATATATGCACGCGCGCGCAGATCCGCGCATATACACATAAGCGAATCGAGGAAAGCATCGACGCTCTCTAAGCTGCATCCGGTAGCGGTGGTTTTTTGTGCATTGCATTGCGTCGCATCCTCAAGTTCGCCACACTTGTTTCACGAGTAGCCGTCTCCTTTTCGTGACTATCGTTCGCAAAGGAACGTTTATTGATGAAAATGAAAATCAGAAATTTATATTGGATGATAAATCTTTTATTCTAAATTTTGTTTGCATCCCTCTTCGAATAATACTATGATCTAGAACGTTTGAAAGAAAGAGCGGGAAATTTGAATTTTTGAATTTTCTTTTCGATATTTTCTATTACGTATTATTCCTTTTTCGATTTTCTATTATCTAAAATGAATAATATTTTGTTGTTATATTTTATTTTAGTTATTACATTCAAAGAAAATTTTATTTGAATATGACGAGGGTAAATTAAATTCGAGACGATGGAAATTATTTATTATTTTATTAATCTAAATTTTGGTAAGATTTATAATTTTTTTTTATTTTTTTTTTAAACTTAAATTAAATATCAAAATATTTGTTAAAAGCGTATAGAATAAAGAAACGAGAAAAAAAACAGAGCAATATTTATTTTCGCTTTTTATAAATAGAAAGTAGTAATGTTAACTATCGCTCTATTTCTTTTGGGGAAATCCTTAATTGGTATCAATATACTTTTTTCTAATAGTTTCTCTCTTATTCCGTTTACGATGCAATTCGCGTTATAAAATACACTAATAGCATGCGAGATAACAAATCAAAAAATGAACAAAACGAAATTACAAGTTGCTTTAAACTGATATAAATAAAAAAAAAGAAACAAAAATCTATTATAAATTACCAGTTTCAAGAGATTTTTTCGAGATTACTTAAAATTATATAAATTCATTTTAATGAATAAATTAGATTATATTTTAGATTTATAAATAGATTTTTAAAATAAATATAATTGAAAGATAAAAAATTTTAATTCATATTTTTGTTAAACAAATTTCCCCCTTTTTTATTTTTTAAATGATAATAAAATGAATATATCAATTTAAGAATCGCTATTAAATTTATCGAACTAATATTTGTCATTTTTATTGATAATATCGATGTCCGCAATAGCTGTTATCGATATGAAGTATTCTGATTTTACGATTCGAAGAAGTCGATGCTCAATTATTTTTTTCGTTTTACAATAATTTGTAAGAATTGTAATCAACAATAAATTTTACTTTTAATGAGAAGATATAAGAAAAAATTAAATATTTCATATATTCGAAATATATGAATCCATTAATAATATAAATTGGTATCTTATATTTACTAGTTTCAAATTAACAAACATTTTATAAAAAGAAAATTTTAATTTATCTATTATATCTTATTCTTATTCTTAAAGAAATTCCAAGAATTGAATCATTTTTTCGTTTTAGCAACAAAGATATTTTTTAAGATTAAAGATAATTAAAACGTATATCAAAGTTTTGAAAAAAGTATAAAAAAAGAAAAATGCAATAGATAAGTGACTTATATACGTTTTTGATCCTGAAATCAAGTAGTAAAATTTATATTTGTTATTTTTATATTAAAAGTTATTTTATTATATCTATTATTATCTCTAATGTTATCACTAATTCTATTATTTTTAAATCTTAAGAAAGATAAATTCTGAATCATATTGAATTCTTTATATTATAGAAAAAAAATATTTCAATTTAATGTACATTGTTATTCGATATAATATCATTTTAATTAACTATTCTAAATAAATTTTACAATTTAAACTACGATTTCTCATACATTTAAGATTGTTAAAATGTATTCAAGAATTAATATTTTTCTTTTATTATGCATTCTGTATATATGTATCATATCACATTACCCTCATTCCGACAATGAGACGAATTATCCACTCGAAACAAGACGCGCGATTGCATTAGAGACAATAAACATGCGACGATCGTTTACAAGCGTCATGATTGGCGCTTTCTTTTTGCTACCGTTCGTGAATTATCATCGATACAAAGTGACAAAATATGTCATTTTCATCTTTATTGTATGAAATTCAATTAAAAATATTATGTTTCTTTAATAAAAGATGCACATTCTATCTGCAATGTTTATTGTTTTCTATAATAATATGTACATATAACCTAATAATAACTATACACGTGTTCGTGGTAAAAAACTGGCGCGAAATCAACATCGAACTACATCGTAGAAATCTGAAAACTATTGTTTATTTATAACTTTAAGAAATAACATTGAAAAAACAATCTAAAAACATAATCTTTGATATTTTCTATTGTTTTATTTCAATTTCAAAAGTCTCATCTACGAAATAACATCAACATAAGAATATATAAGGCATTGTCTTCGCGAAGATAAAACGAATTATATTCGTGTTTACGTATATAAGATGCATATAAACTAACTCTAGCTTTTCTAGAAACATAAAGTAAAAATATTGTATCGAATTAACTTACCGAAAAAATCCTCCCAACTAACGGATCCATCCGAATCCACGGCGTTGGCAGCCGTGGTCTCCGTGTCCGCCTCGCTGCCCATCTCGTCACATCAAATCCGTTCGATTTTTCCCGCAAACAATCACACAAAAGCGTCAAACAATTCTTTCTTGTTGTCACTGGTCCATGGAAAAAAGTAGGAAGAACAGAAGGAAGATAACACAGAATCGTCTTTACCAGTGCTATCCCGAGTGTCGATCCATTGAACATACGTCACATTTCGCGTGCGCGCGCTACCGATTTATCCGTTATACATCAATATCGCAAAAAAACTATAAATAATCGTGAGAAACAAATAAAACACGATTGGTCAATTGGTTAATTAGGTTCACAGAAGGGAGAGAAGAAATGACATCCCCTTGGCACGCGGTCGCGAGACAGACTGAGAGAGTGGCAGCATTCGACTCGAGCCGACCGACCGTGCCGGCAAGTCAACGAATCGGCAAACAGCCGCCACCAACCCATACACTAAACCGTTTGCTTGCTCTCTCGCGCGTTCCTCCGCTCTAGTCGCCGGCGAGTCGCTCAATGCAACGACTGTCCTCGACGGAGGCGAGCACCGTTCATGTAAATCGCCGTACGCTGGCCGGTCATTGAATTAGGACCATCGAATATGTATTTTTAACCCTTCACGGTAGACCGATGCCTGCCTGGCTCAACTGGCCGATGCTACTATTTTTTATTTTCCGTCTTTTTTCGATTTGTGTGTTTTTTCGTGTGATACATAACTGAAATTATTGAAAAACGTATTTATATTTATATATGAAATTACATAGTTGATGCGTTAAGATTCGAAAGAGAAGATGTCGCTCGCGTGGAAGTTCTATGAGTTAATCGATCTGAATAATTTTAGAATAATCGTGATTTTGGAAGAAATAAAAGAAAATAAATAAATAAAATTTGGAAAAATACGTAATTGTGTATTTGATAGAAAATCTATATTTTATGAATTCTATCTATATTCTGTTGAAATCAAATAAATCTCGTAATGAAAAAATAATCGCTAAATATTCTGGACAAAATGACGTCATAATGGCTATTTAATCAATTTTTTATAATTATGAATTTTTTAACATCTCATTGAAACGAACGAAATAAACAATTCTATAACAAAAAATATTTAATCGTATTTAAAAAATATAAAAGATTATAATTATATATTATTGAATATAAGAATATTCAATTATAAAAATTATTTTGCATACGTTTTTATTGATATTTTAATTGACAATATTGAAAACTACTATTATTAGTAATCGAATAAATTGAATGTAGGATTTACAAATATATTATAAAATATATTACATATATCAATTATATATATATATATATATATATATATATATATATATATATATATATATATTGATATATAATTATATATATCAATATACATTTATTTAACGATTATTATATATAACCTTATTTTTAAATAAATAAATACTTATATTGAACTACGAATATGAAAACACATACGAAACATTCGAATAAAAGATGTATATGGACTAACAGTAATTTTCCCCCACTGAGTTTAAAGTCTATTCCCCCACTGTAGATTTTCGCCGAATGCGCATGTGCGAGAGAAATTAGAAAATTTCAACATGATGCTCATAATTTAAAAATAATATTATATAAAGTTGAATTCAAATGCAATCTAACATATAATGATATTTTATAAAATCTTTTTTTATTCTGGTAATAATATTCTGGTATTATCAATTCATATATTTAATATTATCCAAAATATAAAAGTTTTATTTTAAATTATTAATATATATATTTATGAAAATAATAATAAATTTTAATAATTTTCTTTTAATATATTTGAATATTTCTCAAAGAGTCGAGATATTTTTGAAGAATACATCTTCGTTACCGATTGTGCACTGAGATCTTTTTACCATAAGGGATTGACAAAAACTTCATTAATATAACATGTGGCGCAACGATCTCAAATATGAACTAAATAATTTTTATTAAAAAAAATGAATGATAAAATTTCTTTGTCTATTAAAATTAATTAAAAATAAAGAAATAATTTTTTTTAATTGAATAATTTGTCATTGCTATTTATATTTATTTTTAAACAATATTTAAATATAACAATATTAGATTTTAAGATTCAAAAATAAAAAATTTTCAAATTACGAATTTCAAAGATAAATATTTTGAATTTTTTCAAAATCAAACATGATCGATTTCAAGCTTTTAAGTACAAGTCAATAATCTTCACTTTCTACAATCTATAGTTGATAACTCATAAATTCTCAACAAATCAAAGCTCAATAATATTGAGTTTCTTTAGTCATATATATGATTAAAATTTAAAATTCGAAATTCAAATTAACAAAAACTGTATAGAACTAATAAAATATTTAATAATTAACAATATCAAAAAATCTAAGAAATTCCACTTCTATAAACATTGTTAATATTGTTTAAATATAAATCCAAAATTCATGTAAAAAAATCATTGCAATTTGGAAACGTATATATGAATTTATTAGCAATAAATAAACTAAATAATTGTAATTTTTGTATAAATAATTACTTTTTTAAGTAAACGAAGAATTTTAAACAAAAATCAAGTTCAAGATCACATTAGTTTTTCACAGTAACGCGAAAATTGCATCTTAATGATAGCGTGTTACCGCGCTACAAAGGCGAAAGACCCTTGATATCGATTTTCAAGGACACTTAATGAATATATTCACAAAATTACTATTCATACATACATGTCGATTTGTTTCATCAAGATGGAAAAATCATTTTTCAAAAATATTGTTAATCGCAATATTTCTGTTAATATTTCTATAATGGATAACATTAATCTTTCTGATTCATTTTCAGATAAGCAGAAATTAAATAATGTAGAAATAATAACTTAATCATATCATGTTTGTGATTAAGATTAAATGTCACAAAATTATAATAAAAATAATGGAAAAATATATTATTTTATTTTTAAACTATATATATAATTATATCATTATTAATAGTAATATCTCATTTTATTAAAACATTTTTTAAACAATCAGAAAAAAGTTTATAGAAATTAAAATCCATAAAATAAAATGGATATGAATCAATAGTTTGATATCTGATAATAATTATTATAACAAAATACAATATAGAAAATAACAAAAATAAAAAAGTAAAAAAAGATATATGAAATTGATAGAAAAGATATGGATACGTAATTTGAAAAACTTAATAAATCTAGATAAATAGATATGGAAAAACATACGGCATTATAGAGGGTTAATAATAAAATTTTAGGTCACGTTCGATAGTCTATTCTTTCCATACCTTTGACTCACTTGCAACCCTAAATTCATCGGTTTAATTGGATGCCATCAATTCAAACTATAATATCACCTTTCACCTATGTTAGATGCGCATATTACTTAATGCCCTCGCTCATTATCTCTTCGTTCTTTTGATTTTTGCGGTCACGCTAATAGCTATCTTTTCGATCATATTACTTTATCCATACTTTTTCTATTCTTCATCCCTTTTCCTTTCTCTTATCCATTTTAACAATTTGTGTCTGAAAATAACGATTCTATTCTTAAAGTTTCACTTAAGAAAATTAAAGAATATTGGAAATCCTTTTTGTGTATTACAAATCGAATTGAAGTTAAATGAACATGGCATGATTCAGCGACAAATATTTTATGAAAATTGTTATATTCTTTCTCTTTTCATTCAACATATCATTGATTTTTGTGCTTTTTTAATTACGATAAACATTTCGTACACATTCTTACATACAAATAAATTTTGCATAGTTTTATGAAATTTGATTTGATTTTTTTTTTTTTTATTAAAGAATTATAAATATAAAAATTGATTTCAAGTTAATATTTCATGCAGCTTTTGCATGTTTAAGCATTGATATTAATATGTACATATTATCACGTAAAACATTAATAAACATGAAATATATTTTCCAATATGGGCTGACTTAATTGAATTTCTTCTGAAAGACATTATCGGTATAATTATCTTTGTAAAAATACACAAAAAGTAACAAAAAAATATTATTTAGCATATTCAATTTCTTACATCCTATATTCTGTTCCAAAATTCAACACACTAATCTATTTTTTTAATACTTTAAAAATAAACCAATGAAATTAAATTTGCATATGCTATTCCTACATGCTAGTTTAACACTCAATCTAAAAATAAACAGAATCAATTTCTGTTCATGATAATCTATTCCTAAATTATCTCAGTCTATTCCAAATCAACATCCAATCTATTCAGTATAACCATAAAGTACACAAATCTATTCTTACCGCCTAACATGATTATCCAATGAGTTAGCTCGATTAATTTTAGATTATGACTAATCAATTATTAATTTAGATTACAAGTGCAAATTAAAATTATAATATTAACTTTTTAGGAATAACATTTATCACATCTACAAATGTTAATCCTTTCATAGCCCAAAAGATGAATCAATCTAAACAAATTCACATACTAATCTAATTCTTTTCCTAAATTCAAATCCTTTCTACAAACATAAAACATCGAAACACCCCAAACATCAAATGTTGTAACAATAAGGGGTGAAACCCATGGCTAACACGCGACTTTGAACGACGCAAGAAAGCCGCAAGTGAAAGAGCGCAGGTCTCGAGGCTGAGGAGGAGAAACTGGCCGCGGGTGGTCGAATGAAGTCACGCAAGGGTTGAACTGAGACCCCAGAGTAAAGCCGCCGATTGTTTCCGTGGCAAATCAGTCAGTCTGCAGAATGAGGTGTCCCGCGTGGCTGTTTTTCGCGTTGTTCCCGCGATTTTTTGCCGTGTTACCGGTCATCAATTCTCAGAGGACCCATGCAAGACAGGGATTGGGCCGTGAACAACCTGTGGTCAAGATCTCCGAGCAGGGAACAGTCGTTGGCAAGGAGGTGCGACGATTTTATTCTGATCTAGACTCCGTACATGTGATTTTCTTCCTCCCGTTCCTGTAACATTGATACATTGTGTGTTAACAGAGCAGAAAGTGTATTCATGTATAAATCTGATTGAAATATTTGTTGGCAGATTCGTGACAATCGCCAACCAGAAAGCTATGTCTGCTGCGTCATTGAAATTTTGTAATAGTAATGATGTATAATTGGACAAGTTGTCTATGTTTCTAATAATGTAGGACAAGCATGCGATTTCTTCATTGTAAATACAAAACTATCAAATTGCACATTATGTTTCTCTCTTCTTTTTTTTTTTTTTTTTTTTTTTTTTTGGAAGTATTTTGTTGTCTTTATAAAATAGTTTAAATAAGAGGATTTAATAATAAGTTGATATCTTTTTTATACGAATTCCTTCGAGATTCAATTGTCAATTTTGTTATTCACGAGAAAATAGAAAATTATCATACATACGTATTTTCCCATGTGATTCAATGGATTGAATTAAATAAATCTGAAACCGAATTAAACTTATACAAATGTCAAGCTTTATTTGTATAAATAATTTAAGTTGACGTATTTGCTAGAAAATGGAAAGTTATTTATTAATTAAAGATAAAATATTATAATCTTTTTCAAATTTTATATTTTTTTTTTATTGAAGATATTATATATAATTATATTCATATTCGTATTAGAGAAGAGATTGAAAGAAATCCTTTATCTTTTATTTTTCTTTGAAAAAATTTTTGATTAAATAATTCTTTATTTAAATGGGAATGTTTATTATAAAGTTTAGATTAAAGAATTAAATCGAGAATTAAATATTATTATTATTGAAAAGATGAGATTTTTAGATTTTAAATTTCTTAAATTTAAACAATTTTTTAAATTTTAAAAATCAGAAATCTAGGCGGATTTTATTTTAGGATTTTATGATAATTTATTTTCTTAGAATTTAAAAATTTTAAAAATATTTCTTAAGCATTCTTAAATTTTTATCTGAAAAATTTTCTATAATAAAATCTGATAAATTACAATTTATATTACTGCCTTTTTTTAATATACATCATTTTTGCATAACAAACGAGCTTCATATGACGGAAATTCATATATCATTGTGCCATATAGAAACGTTAAAGTGAAAAATCTGCATTTGAATAAGTATTTGGCATTTTAACCGCATGAGAAACAATTACATGCGAGCACCGTAAGTTTCAATTGTTTCAACTAAATATATGTAGATAATATGCACAATGAATACTAATTTTTAACATTTATGAATTTTAATACTACACTATTTTTTACCTTTTCCCTTTTCATTTTTGCGAAATTTCTGCACTTATGAAATCTCAGGAAAACAGAAGAAAAAGTTTCTTGAACCTATGATATTTCAATCTCACGCAATCGCATATTCCTTCCTTCCTAAAAAACTATTATTTTTTACGAGTAATTATATATTCCAAACTAGTACTAAATTTACGTTTATTTTTTTAAATAGAATATTTTATAAATAATTTTACCTTTTTAATATCTTTTAATTAGTAAATATATTTGGATTAATTAAATATATCTCTTATTATACAGTATAATCAACTATATTCGACAACTATATTCGATTTATCAGAAATAATCAATTAGATTAGGTTAGCATTTGTTCTGCATATAATTGTTTCATTAATTCAAATTATCTACTTATCAATTCAAAAAAAAATCATTTTAATTAATAGAATTATGATTGATGTATACATTTTTCAAAAGTAATGTGTAAAAAGAAAATATAAAAAAAAATTAATTTATATTAAAGTAACGATAGTATCGTGACTATAAACTTAAGATATATTCATATAAAAATTAAATTTGAAATTAAGTTAAGAATTTTCCATAAAAGTATCAATCTTTGCAATTTTATTTTATGCGATAAGAAATCGTAATATAGCTTCGATAAAAATCACAAGTTACGTGAACTATGAGTAATGTAATTTTGATTACCTTTAAAAAATGAATCCACGATTGTATTGTGCTCGAACCTGATGTTAAGTTTAAGTAGTTTGAAGTTTTGATTGCAGACTATTATTTTTCACTACATATGGAAGAATAATTTGTCACATGTAAATTCATGTTTCGTCAAGAAGTATTCAGCTTTTTCTTAAAAGTCATAATATCGATAATTAATGTGAAATAACGCGAATTATCTTCTTTTTCTTATTCTTAAAACAATTATTTGACAAAAGTTTGAATATCTAATATCATTTTTTTCATAAAGAGATTTTTATTTGTCAATTGTTCTAATTTTGGATATTTAAAAAATTGTCTTTTTAAAAATATAAAAATAGTAAACTTAATTTTTTTTTCAAAGCAAATTAAAAATTATTTCTTCGTTTATATTCCAGGTATTTTTAAGTGTTACTCAGAAGGTGATACAATATTTAGGAATACCTTATGCTCAGCCACCATTAGGAAAATTACGTTTCACTATTCCTGTTACCGAACCGCTCCCATCATGGAGCGGTATACGAAATGCAACACAATTTGCATCATCCTGCCAGCAAATGACAAATCGTTTGAAGCTCCATGAAAAAATTTATAAAAGATTGTTACCACCTGATCAAGTTGATCCTGGAGTTAGCGAAGATTGTCTGTATTTGAATATCTACACTCCTGATGGTAAGTAAAATTACCAATAGTTTCTATAAAATTACTATCTAGTAATCTAGTTACTAGAGTAATTACTTAGTAATTTAGTTACTATAAAGTTTTTTGGAAATAAAATAATTTCTTCTTAAAAATATAAAATAAAATTAATAAAAGGAATAATATAAAAATAAATCGTAAATCAAGATTTATAGTGTAATTATTTTTAAAAAAATATTCTTATAAAAATCACTACATCTTTAATTACTTATTTACAATCTTAATTTTAATTTAATTTCCAATAAAAACTATTTTATTTAAAATTTCTTACCATCATAAATTATTTCCAATTATTTATTTTAATAATCAATTTCAATTAAAAAAAATTTGATTTATGCTTCTTAAATAATTTCAATATTATATACTATATAAAAGTTATAAATTTTTAACATGTTTAACAAACTGAAAGACAATCAATTTACTTCACTTTTCATTTCAAACAATCAGTACTTATCCTCATTAACCAGCAAGTAACATTATTAACTAAGAAGCAAATCATGTTCGTCATTTTGTTCAACTTAAAGTTGCACGTAATCGTAATACAACGTGTTGTTAATATAGACAAAATCTGAGATTTTTGATATTCGACACGTGATCGTTTTTTTTTCGTGCGAACAACATGCAATGACAATAATTATCTACATCCATTTATTTCTTAATCTATCAACATATCGTACAAAAAGATGGTGTGACTCGATGAATGCCTCGTGTCGAAGAAAAACTTATGATTAGAACATCGTCAAGGACTGAAGAAAATTATTTCTGTTCTTTATCAAGTTCACGTGGAAAATTAATAACATTGTATGTATATACATAATTTAGTTTATAATAAGCTGAATTGTCGAAATTGAACTAATGCAAATTGTCTTACATTTGAGGTTATTTAATAATTAATTATAAAAGTAACATTTTTGATTAAAAGATTAAATGTTTCTTATTTAAATAAAAAAATAAAAGAATTTATTAATATTATAGAATTCTTATAAATATATATTCTATATATATATATATATTCTAGATTTCAGTTATAGCCAGTTATAGCTATAGTTAAAATCAGCAAATCTATCAAAGTAAATACTCTTGTTTCATCTCTCTTTCTAATCCTATTATTTATTTCAGAAAAAATATATTCTTGCTCTCTGCAATATTTTGGCGCAATAATATTATTATATTTTAACTATAATTTTTGTTTATTGTATTGTATATTTTATTATATTCTTTTTTAATATTTTATGAAAAATTTATCATGATTTATCGAATTTTTCCCGTTTCAATTTCTCAATTGACAATAAATGCAATGACCTGCGTGTCGACGGTATGTAAATCTTGTAGTTCTTGGATGTCGGTTAAGGACTAGGCTAATAACGGCTACAAGCATCATTTTCAGCTAATTTCGAATATTACATTTACTATGATATTCGTAAATCGCAAAGTGGAACTTTCAGAAGTCGCAATCTGTAACCTAACCTCTTTTAAAATAGTATCATTCTTTTTTAAAAAATTTTTAAATTTTTAAATTTTGTATTTATTTATATTTACATTTTATGTCTTATTCTTGTCAAACTTTAGATTTTTACAGTATAAAAATAAATAATATAAGTAGAAATTGAATTTTTCTTTTATTAATAGTACTTACTTGGAATAGATTACGATCTAAGTGATATATATTATATATATATATACTTCCGATATTTTGACGAATTATATCGACAATCATTATCGAAATTAAGTATAATATGGAATAAGTATCAGGCTAGAAAATTTGAACACTATAATTTCGTATAGTTTAAGGAAATCCTTGATATAGTTTGCTTCTGAGATTATCATTTTGATATTTTTATAAATATGGGTCGAGGACGTAGATATGTTTTTTTTTGTTAATATATTTTCGTTATAACATAGAAAAGAAAAGTGAAAATTGTAACTGCAAGAAACTGATAAAGATACGAAAAATTTCATTTAAATAATAGATGATATATATAGTAGGTGTAGAAAATAAAAATTATAAGATTGGTTATGAAGATTTATTAACGAGAAGGAAACACATATATGGAAGTGTAAATCATATCGATCAATCATATAGGACAGGTTTATGATAGTACTTATTGCTAATAAAAGGGTCAATTTACGAAATATTTCATTCTTTCCATCTACAAAATGAAAAGGTTAGGAACATACTAAATCACATATGTAGATTCCTCAATTTGATTATTCAAAAATTCTAACAAATAGTAATTTAGAAAGTAATTTTAGGTTATATAAAATTTTTATAATTATATATTATATAATTTTATATAAATTTGGAAAAATAATTTTAGGTTTATATAATAAGTAAATTAATATAAATTCAAAATATAAAATTAAATTTGTAATTAATATCGAGATAAACTTATTTATGTATTTTTTTATAACAGAAAAAATTTATATTTAAAATCCGAGATCTCTTAATATAATTTCTATATTATAAAATATTATATAGAATGGATCAAATAATAAATCCTAACAATATATATATATATATATATATATCTATTATAGAATTTCAATTACAAAATATCAATCAATGCAATTCAAATCAATTTGTGATCTTTCATAGCATCCAAAATAATAATTTCAGATTATTTTCTATAAAATTTAATTTGTTATAATTCTACTTATTTTTTCTGAATTTGTATTAGCTATTTTTTTAAAGTAATATTTTATTTCTTAAAATAAAAAAGTACATTATAGTTTTCGAGTCACCCTGTAAAATTTCTAAGAAGAAATAAACACGTACAAGAAATATACATCACGTAAATATAGTAGATTCAAAAAAAGAGAAAATTGGATAGGGGACAACCGGTAAATCGGGAAATCGTGTCGATTCCACAAAGCTAACTCCGGTCGATATAGAAACAAGGAACAAGAGTAACAGTAACTGGCGCACGTTATAGCACGCGATCTTTTAGACTTGGTCGAGATGTTAAGATACTGTTGAGGCCGGTCACGAAACCATTCCCGTCACTCTGTGTCCTAACCCTTTGCTCCTTCTGCCATCATTGCAATCAAATCTTTCAAATCGATATATATATTTTTTTTATTTTATTTTTTTTTAATAACCAAGATTTTATATGAATTTGTTAAATAAATTAATTTCTTATGAACTTTTGAACAAAGAAAGATATACAATAAATAATATTTTTCAATAGATTTAGAATCAGAATTAAAATTCATTATTTATTTTTATATTTATTTTTTTTTTATTAAAGCTACTATTTTTATGGAATTTTAAGATAAAAAAAATTACCAAGATTTTATAAATGTTATAAAATTGCTGGTTTTTTTAATATGTTTAGATAATACTTGAAAATCTTAAATCATATTTAGATACTTAATTAAACTTTATAGATAAAATGTTGAATATATAAATTAATCTTTAAAATTGAGTTATATGATGTCTTTATTTTTAAACTTTATATTTTGCATTTGTAGAATGTTTTTTATATATTTTTTTAAATTTGAGGATATAGATTTATGTTTAGAAACTATATAATTAAACTATTTAAGTATTTTTATTTTTCAACAATATTATACCATTTCTGTTTACAGCATCTTTTGTTTTACATCCTTCTCTTTCTTATTTCATTTTTTTATCAACTTACCTGAACAATTAACGTATAATTTTTAAACAATTATTTAAAAACATTTACATAATCACTTCTTCCAAACAAACATGCAAATATTTTCCATGAATCTGTTGAAATTTCACTATTCTCTTACATCTTATGTAGTTTTTATCTTCTTAAATCATTAAATTTTAAATTCATTCTTATAAAATAAATCTTCTCTCTGATCTATAGTAATCGAAAGTTAAAGCTTAGCTAATTAATAATCAATTCTTTCGTCCAAACAACTAACCCGACTTGGTAGACTTTTGTTAGAAAAAGATTCGTGCCATGTGCAATCGCGATAAGCGTCTAATGAATCGTTGTGGCAAAGTTGTATCCCGAAGAAAGGTTATTCTTGGACAATTCAGACACCATCATAGGGAGCACGATAACGAAGACCAAGCCAAACTTCCAAACTTCTATCGTCCACTTATACTTATCGTATCATCTAAAGTTTTATCCTACCGAGCAATGGCCTGAATTTTCCTCGACCTTGGCACGCTTCAAAAACCGACCACACGCCACATGTTATACAGTTGGAAGAAATCACCGAAATTAATTATTCAAACGATAGCCAGATGGGCTTCAATTGATACTATTATATATGAAAGTTTTTCATATATACATGTATAATTATTGAATGCATCATAATTAATATTTTACCAATATAGATTTTTTTTTTTGAACTTGAATTGTTGATTTAATATATTGATTTTGGGATTCTAATTTTCTGTTATTAGGAAATTGATATTAATAATTATATGAGTAGAGAGAATTAATTGTAATATTAGATAAGTTCTTTAGAAATTTGATCTTTTAAATATTTTATGAAGTTCTTCAATATTTCTCTTCAAGTTTTTATTAATGACTTCAATAGAGATTTTTAATATAGTCAATCATTTGAATTATTTCAATCATATTTTTGAATTATTGCTATATATTTAATTATACTTATTCTATTATTGTCCAATTTCTTGTATCTTTTAAATATAAACTTCTATTCTACAATAATATTATAATTTTATTTCTTATTTTAAATATTAATAATCTTCATTACTTTCTAAAAATTTGGTCATTGATAATGATTGTAACCATTTACAATAGATCATTGCTGGAAGAATGATGATATGCAAATTTTGAATATGAAAATGAGAATGCATAGTTGTGTGATGTTACGCACGCGTTTTTCAACATCTTCAGAATTTTGTGAACGTTGTCTCATTAATTCCTCAGAAATGTCATGAAATATCATTATAAACTTTTAACAACTATTCTCTTTCTCCCACTTTGTTAATTGCTTCTTGAAACAATAAATAATAAAAGAATTTTATAAAATCATAATAAATAACTATGGTTTACAATTAACAAGTAATAAAATGGGAAACGCATTAAGTCTTTTTAATTTTAAATTATACAGAAGTTTGGAAATGTAAATCGTTATCATTCAATATTATTTAAATAAGTAAATCGCATTGTGTTGTAAATATTTTATATTATGTAGATTTTGATTCCTATAGGTAACAGACCAGACGATGGATGGCCTGTAATGGTGTGGTTTCACGGTGGTGATTTTAACACCGGCACTCCAGCTATATGGGATGCATCATTTTTCGTTAACAAACATAAAGTAAGTTACTTAACATAGATTAGATTCTAAAAAGTTTTTAAAATTATAATTTTCTTCTTATTACATAATTCGATTCCAAAAATGATCAAAAATATAACAAACAGTTGTAAAATTACATATTTTTAATTATCTAGAATAAAAAATCTAAATTTAAATTAATTTATAATAAAAAAGGAAATGTGACTGTGATTTTTTTTTTACATTTTGCAAATATCATTTTAACAAGCTAGGTTTTATTATTTTTACATTTGGAAGGACGTTTTTATGATTAGCAAATGATGTTTCGACCTTATATCATTCTGTACATAAAGGAAAAGAATTTCAAATCGTGGATCAATCAAGAGCTAAACGACGAAAGTCAAGACAGAAAATCGAAGGAAATTAGGATGTTTCTTGCGTGCTTTTGGCTAACCAAAAGTTAAATTTAACCTTTGGAATCGCAGAGACAATCGGTCCATCTATGATGCATACCTTAGGTAACGCTGTAAATGTTAATTCAGGAACAACGGCCACGAAAACATTAACGTTGAATTCATTGTTGAGGGAACACGTTTAACGATTCTTAAAAATTGTTATAGAAACATACAACGATATATTATACAGTAATACAAGAGACCTCATAATCTAACTATATTATAAGAACATATCTAACACTACTAATTCATTTATAGTCTTACAAAGCAATGTAAAAACGACGTTATAATAGAAAATCTTATATAGACAATATTAATAATCTACCTTATAAACATCTTCCTATCTAACATATTGTTTAAAGCAGAATGAATCGTATAACTTGTAACTTAACATTCACACGTTCCTAAACTCTCAAAGCTCCAATTTTTCTTCAAATATCTGGTCTACAGAAAGTTGAAAGAAAGGAAAAAAAAAAATTGATTCAGAAAATATAAATCTTTCGCAGTTAAAGATCCTAAAACCCCCTCTAAGAAGGAACATGTAACTTGGAAAACTCTTAACCTATCCATTAACAATATTGCCTCTCGCTCATCTTCTCGAAAAAACTCTTTGTAATCTCTAATCTCTAAACACGCTACAACGATTCGATCTTTTTCTTTTTCCTTTCAGATCATGGTGGTCACGGTGGCTTATCGTCTCAATATCCTTGGTTTCTTCACAACCACGGACGCGGAGGCTCCAGGTAATTATGGCATGTTCGATCAAATAGCGGCACTGGACTGGATTCAGAAGAAGATCAAGAATTTTGGTGGTTCTCCGTCCAACGTGATAATATACGGCCACAGTTCGGGCGCCATAAGCGTGGGTTTGCACCTGGTTAGCCCTCTGAGCAGAGGTAAATTCTCCAAGGCCATTGCCATGAGCGGAGACGCGGTAAGCTCTGTGGGTTCGCCGCAAACGGAATTGCCGGTGGTCGATATCATCGCCGAGAAATTTGGTTGTTATCGACAACCCACGTCAGCTTTGATGGAGTGCCTTCGCCGAGTAGACGTGAACATCCTGGTCCGTGAATCCTCGGAAATAGAAACGTGGGGTCCTATTGTTGATCATACAACCAATAACTCCACAGAACCGTTTCTATCTATGCATCCAAGAGATGCGTTGGACAGCGGCACTTTGAATTCTGTTCCTCTACTCGTCGGTTATACGAACAACGAACAGGCATTGGCTTACATAGAGTCCCTAAGCAATGAGAACGCGGATGGTAAACTTTCGTTTAACAAGTTCGAGATGCTAATCACCGACGAATTTGTGTCATTGGTCCAGAGCCCGGAAGACAATAGTACCTGCGACCTGAGGCCGGAAATGGTCGCCGAGGCGGTGTTATTTTTTTATAAACCTCATCCGCCGAGCAAGGATCAAGGTGTGCTTCGGGACAGATACTTGGACTTGCAAACGGAGAAAAATTTTGCAGCTGGGCTTACTCTTTTAGCTGATAAGGTATCCAAGGAGAAGTTGGCATTCGTTTACAGATTCGACTATAGGCCCAAGACACAATCTATCATTAAAGATGTGCCCGAATGGGCTGGCGTTCCCCACATGTTTGAGCTACCATTTGTCTGGGGGCTTCCCCTATTAGTTAACAGCCCTGTTCAGTGGCACTTCGCTGACAAAAAAATGGCTGACGTGATGATGACGATGTTGGCTAGTTTCGCCAGGGTTGGCAATCCATCCCTGAGTAATGTTAAATGGGAATCGTACACCGAGGAAGAGCCTGGGATCTTGATTATCGATAGGAACATCGATATGAGCAATTCCAACGCGATTGATTACAAAGCGTTGGCTTTCTGGAACGAATATTATCCGATGGTTCTTGAAGAGGCAAGGAATAATTGTTGTAACATAACCAGCCAATCTATTGCATTGAGGAAACCTTCTTACGAGCTTGTTTTTAGTAGTTTCGCTCTTTCTGTCATAATGTTTTGGTATACATAGAATTATAATTAACGGTATAATGAATATAATTTCCTTTGGATGTACTTTTTGCACTTTCTTTTGTACAAACAGATATTTATACAGGGCATTTTCCGGTTTGTTTGTTAACTTCTTGAGATGGCGAATTGTAATACAATTTATTCTTGCTTCAATAAAAATTCCATTTTGTGCTTAATTCATATTTAATTGGCTATATTATCGTGGTTCCTAATTAACTTGAATCGTCTTCGGAGCAAGCAGATGGATACACGAAAGAGAGACCTAAATAAGAAAATATAGACGAATGAATATCGCTTAAAATTTTATATAAATTATAGAAGTAAAAAAAAAAAAAAGATTGATTGACATATTAAAAAAGAGATATTGAGAAATTGAGAAGACAAATGGTATTATATATTCATAAAGTTCCAAACTTAATTAATTTGTACGCTTCGAACAATATTATTTATTATTTGCAAAAATTAAATTTTATTAAATCGTTTATTAAATGCGAACTTAAATCATAAAAAAAAGAGGAGGAAAAAATGAGGTGTTTTGGATGTAATAATGATGAGAAGGAGGAGAACCAGAGAGCCTGGGCTTTTTTACACTTTGTTTAGTCTTTTTTTTTTATCTTTTTCTTAACATTCACTGAGAGATTTTTTATTATTTGCTTTAATACGGAGAGATATAGAAAAAACATATATTGTTCGAGAAACAAACGATTGATAACTTATGAATATTTTGATGCTTCGATAATAATAATTAATAATAATAATAATAATAGTAATAATAATCATTCGTGTGTATGTCTGTCTGTCTGTGTGTTTCTTTCTTCATTGTGTGTACGTGTACCGTCTATGTATAATTATTTTATATATATATATAATCTTATATATATATATATATATATATACATATATATATATATATACACATATAAAATATATATATATACATATATATATATAAGAGAGGTGCGCGGCGGGCGATGCATGGGGGCTGGTGGCCTGCGCACGCGCACGTCCAAACATTTTTCTTTTTCTTTTTTTTTCATTCTTTTCTCCTAAATACGTATATATACATTTATATATTTTTATATAAATATATAAATATATATACAATCATTATTTAATCATATTTTATTCTTCATTCAATCTTGTTCTTCTTTCTTGTCTCTCCTTTTTTTTTTTTTCTTGTTTTTTTTCTTTAATGCAAAACTCCTACTATAATGATATAACCGACGCCGCGGGGTCTCCGTTAACACTAAAAATTCTTTGTGCGCCTCTGTATTTGCGCGTGCACACGAACCACCCCGGGACCAACGTATGTACAACATTATTAGTCCTTTTTTTTTTTTATTTTTTTATTTTTTTTTTTATATCTTTTACTCGCTGTTTATATCCTCCCCTTTCTCTCTCTCTCTCTCTAATTCTCTGTTCTATTTTTTCCAACTTTCTTTTTCATTCTTTGCTTCTTTCATACTTTTCTCTTTGCCTCTCATTGTCAATCTTCATCTTCCCTATACTTTTTTTTTCCCCTCTCCTTGATATTTTATGACTTCTTCTGGTATGTGTCTTTCTTTTTTTTTTTTTTCTTTTTTTTCGTTTATTTATTTATAATTCTGTCAGCCCCCTCCTTGTCAGCTAGGTTTAGTTTTCTCCGTGGTCACCTGAACCCCTGTATCATCCGTTGGTTGTATCCGGACTTGTTGCTTGGTTATTAGTTAATTTATTTCCTTTTTTTCTGTGAATTTATTCATGCAGGAGAGTACAGGCTTCTGCTAGATCTACCTTACAGAAGTAGGCACAGCGATTTCTTTTTCTGCTTCATCTTCTTCTCTGGCGATTTTTTGTTTATTTGTCGTACCAGGTCATAGAAAATCTGTAACAGAAATAAGTTTTTATTGATTGATATATATATATTATCATGAATGACTTTGAATTGCTGTTGTAATAAAATTTTATTTCTATTTTGCTAATAATAATTATAATAATAGATTTTTTTTAAACATTAAGAATGATTGAATGCTAAATTCGAATTTGATTATATAATACTATTATGATTTATTGAAAGAAAAATAATTGGTTATTTAATAAGTATGAATGTGAATAAAAAAATTCCTATAGCAACTCAACTAATTCAAAAAGATTTAGATTTTATGCATAAGAACGAATTGCACAACAGATGTATAAATGGAATTTATACAAAGTAAATTATTTCAGAAATTATTGTTTATGAATTGTTTATCTTTTTTATATTTTTTGATGAAATAAAAATTAGCGTTTATTTTAGCTATGATGATAGTACAAAAAGTTACTATTTCTGAAAATAATTTATTCATATTAAATCAAAATCATATGTAATTGATAATAGAATAAAATGAAAATGCTTCAAATGTGTGTGGGTATGAGTGTGGAAAGATATAAAAAAGAAATTCTGTATTGAATTCTGTTAAATTCCAACTTGCAGATACAAATGTAAATAAAAATTTATTTCAAATATTCTATGAACATTTATTTAATTAATCTCTTTAAAAAATTATTTATTTAAGTTCAAATTTACTTTTTTTTTTAATCATTAATCATTTTTTTTATATTTATAACAAATAAAATCATACATAATATATTTAGAATTTCGAGGAGGAAACCAAAAGAATCATATTTCTAATTATATAATTAAATTACAGTTTTGGATCAATGAAATAGGACGAAAGTTATTTCATAATCAAATAAACAAATATATAAATTCTCCTCTCAAGAGAGGAGAAGTTATTCAGAACTGATTGAAATATAATTTAGTGTGAAATCTTTAGAAAGTTTTCTAGACTTTCTTCAGGAAGAAAGGAAACATTAAAAGTTTAAGGATCAATTTATTAATGAAATGATTTTAAAATAATTTCATATAATAATTTCTAAGACAAAATTTCGACAAAATTATTTTTAAAATTTTGTCATAAAGAGAAAGTTTTTAATATAAAATTAAGAATCATTTTATTTTTTTTATTTTTCATTGAATTAATCAAAATAATGGAAATAAGTATGATTCTCATAATTTTTAGTTTTTTCTTTTGTTTTTCAAGCATTGTTTTACACACTTTAGAAAATAATATTGTGTGAATCATATTCTTACACATTCCCACATTTAATTAGAATATCTCAACCTTTGTAACGGTTTTGAACTCCTGCACATAGTATTAATTCAAAATCAACAATAGTTCTCTCACACAGTTCTCTGTTCAGACAACTACTGTTATTTTGTATTTCACCTAGAATTTTAAAGATTCTAAAAAAATTTAACGTACACGTCGCATCTACTACTCACATCGTTAACATTAATTTTGGCTTTGGCAGAAGTCTCCATGAATGCGCAATTAAATTGCCGGGCAAGATTGACGCCCTGGTCTTTGCCCACTACCCTCTCATCTTCCAAGTCACACTTGTTGCCCACCAGCACCATAGGCACGTCATCTGTGTCCTTCACCCGTAGAATCTGCTCCCTGAGATCTTGCAAGTCGTTGAACGTCGATTGCGCCGTTATCGAATATACTAACACAAATCCCTGCCCATTTTTCATGTAAAGGTCCCTCATAGCTGTGAATTGTTCCTGTGAAGAAGAGCAGAGAGATGTTAATTTATGATCTCAGAATACAACAATCTTTTGTGAATTATTTAAAGTAAATGATTTTTTTTAAAATAAAGATTCTTCTTCATTAATTTCAGAAGTTTAATTGAGAATAAAATTGAAATTTCTTTTGGATTGTTTGTTATCTTGAGGAGGATTATAATTTTCCAAGATTCTGTTTTTCCTTAAGATGTTTTTATAATATTATGAAAAATAAAATATTATTTAGAATTTATTTATATTTTATTATATAAGATAATAGTAAAATTAAATTAGCAAAAACTGTTTTAAAAGAAATTTCAAAAAAAAATATCTTCAAAGTAATTTTATTGTACAATTTAAATTATACCATTCTTTAATAAGTGTTTTTTATGGATGAAATAATGACTAAAATGATAGTGTAAAGAATATGAAGAGTAGAAAACTCACCGTTCCGGCTGTGTCTAGGATTTCTAACATACATTGTTGACCGTCGACCTCGACCTGTTTGCGGTAACTGTCCTCGATCGTCGGATCGTACTTCTCCACGAAGATTCCTTGCACGAACTGGACAGTGAGGGCGGACTTGCCTACACCTCCACTGCCCAACACTACTATTTTATATTCACGCATTTCCTTGCCCTAATTCCTCTGTGCGCCTCTGGTCACAGCCGAGGGGTCACCGAATCCGCCACGTTTTGCTCCTCTTTGCTTTCAGTTACACCAGACCTGCTGATGACAAAAGGGTACTTTTACTTCCTTTCTCTTTTACGCCTGTCAACTTTTTTTTTTTTTCTCCACTTTTTCATTTAGTAACTTTTGTAATTTCTTATACATATATTCCAAAGTTTTTATAACTTTCCTTCAAATTTCCTTACATTTTCTTTTTTTTCATTTTCATTTTCGTTTCACTTTCTTCTTTTTTATTTTTTTTTAGAAATTGATATCATTGAAATTTTTTAAAACTAACATTTTATATATTTGATAAAATTGTTTCGTTTAAAATATGAAATATAAAAAAAAGAAAAGAAACCCAGGATTTTTATAATATATTTTTCAAATTATATTTGTGTTATAAATTATATATAAAATGGATTTCTGGATTGAAAGTTTTCTCAGAAAATCCAATTCTTTTTATACAACGCTGAAAAAATATATGTAACTGGAAATCCAAATTAAAACCGTAAAATTATTTTCATTCTCTACGAAACGTAAGATTTCTCAGAGATGGAATTTACGAAATTTCATTCATGATGAATGATAGGGGGGAAAAAGATAAAGAGAGAGAGAGAGAAAGGGGTGAAAAAGAGGATCGAGAGTTCTGCGTGCTTTTTCCACGATCCCATTGTCTTCGCTTCAAAAACTTTTTCCTGAACCTTTGTTTGTAAATGAAGGATGGCCTGCCCGAGGGGTTCACCCACTTTTTTCATAGAGCCACAGAACAATATAACGTCGCATTTCCGGTTTCCCCTTCCTACACAGACGATAATAGTTATTGTAAATCACTTCGAATTAATTCTCTCTCCCATTTCTTCGTGACATTAATAAAAATCGTCTCTTTCTATGATGGAAAAAAAAAAAAAGAAAGAATAAAAATATTTTACAAGCTTTTGTATTTTAATATTTTCATTTTATATCTCGTTTATTCTTCTTCTTAAATCGGTGAGCTAAATAAAAATATGAATAAATAAAAGAAAATATTCCTAATATTATTTGAAATTTTGAAAAATGATCAATGAAAAATTAATTGACAATAAATATTTATTTATACGTAATATATTTTTCTATTAATTTTAAAATTATTTAAATTTTAATCATTTTATAATAATAGAATGATCAATATTTTGTCTTTATATACGAATATTTATTGATCATAATAAATGTATGTTTTTTTAAATATTTTAAATCTGCCGCCCTAATTTCTTCGCATCGGTAAATCGATTATCGAAATGCTTTATATACGTTACATCGATATATATCGATTGAGTTGAGCAACAATCGAGTGTTCGTTGAAAACAGTCAATTTTATTGACTTAAAAAGAACAATATAGTTGGGAATCAAGTAAAATTCAGGGTATTTAACGTTCGATCGAAGAGATTCATGGTTCAAATTCACGTGTCAAGAGTGCTTTCTTGGGTTCATCGTTTAGGTAGCGCACTGCGCCTGTCCGGTGCACGCAATGCGCCATTTGTCTTAAAAACTAGACAAACTCGGTGAGTTGCAATGTGAATGACTCGTCATAATGAGAATTGGAACACGTTTTACGTACTGTCTTAGGAAGGAAGATTTTATGTTGGATTACTTCTAGTGGAAACAATGTCGGCTCTGGTATGAATTATATTTGATGTTTGGATAAAATTTAGGTTAGGTGTCAAAGTTCCGAGAATGTGAATCCATACATATCCGAGGTTTTTGTTAAGCTTGAATTAAGTTTGGATAAATTTAGATTTGGTTTAAACTTCAATTACATTTTGATTAAATTTATATTAAGTTTGGGTTACACTCACAAACGAAAATTGAATTGTTTTAGGTTAAATTCGTATCGACTTAGGTTAAGTTTCGTTTTTGCTTAGGTTAGATTTGAAATTAACATATGTAAGTTAAATAAACGTTTATAACGAGTAAAAATTTTTGCAAGATTCGATCGAATCTTGCGATTATCGAAATCGAAGATAAAGAAATATAACTGGAAAAGATTCGAAACTTTTTAAAACTATACTGAAAAAGTAAAAAATATAATAAAATCAAAAGCAAATATACTACAACGACATTAGACAAAAAAAAACCAGAGAAATCTGATTGGATGCTAAATCTAGGGAAAATTCTAGAGAAAACAAGTTCATCCTAAAAGAATCATCCTAAAAAAAAAACGCTAGCTTTAAAATGCTAAACAGAAGAAAGAAAGAAAGAAGAAGAGAATCAAGGAAATATGAAAACAAAGGGAGACAGAAAAGACAAAGAAAGACTTGGAAAAAAGAGAAATGGAGAGAGAAGGAAAGAGTCGGCCACGAGTGCAGAAGCTGTGGAAAACGAGGCGAACACGGGGATTGGCCAGTGATGCCATCATGGCGACGATATGCGTCCAATCCGTGGCCACGAATTTCCTTCTACCAATCCGTCATTGATTTTAGGTTTATGAATGGGATCGCTTACGTTACCCACGTCTCTTTCAAGATACTACGAGTTCTGGGAACGGTATCTCGACTTGAAGAGAATCTTACCTTACGCTCAATCTATTCATATTCTTTTATTTAAAGCGTATTAAAATTAAAAACGTTCGTTTAACAAGTTTAAAAAGTATGAGATAATTATGAGAAATTTTAAGAAATTTAAATTTTTAAAGGATTTCATGTTATATGTTCAATTTTTCGTTACGTTAAAATTTTTTCATCTGAAATAAAATTACATTGAATTAAAAAGATTCCTTTGATAAAAATAATACAATTTTTAATAACGATGAATTCTTAAAGAGGATATAACCTTAAATTAAAACGAACTCATAATCTTTAATTTATACAACCTTAAAATTGAAAGGATCTGTCTTTAAAAAATTAATAAAGGAATTCTTTCTAAACATACGATTATTTGAAATTTAATAATATAATCAATCTAACAACTTTGAAAAATATTTTTCCTACGTTCTTTGATACCAGTATCACTTCAAAGTATTCATAAAATTTTATCTTGCAGTACCTTTACCTTAAAATCACTCATCCATTTAAACTCTTCTTCTTCACTAACAATCAACTAACAAATAACATTTAACAGTAAGATATTTATTCGAACTTTGGAATCAAATAAAAAATAAAACATTTCCATTATTCTAAACTCAAAAATATATAAATTTATCAACAAATCAAAGTCCTACATCCCTATATTTATTAAACAACTTATTTCACACTCCCAAAGTATTCATAAAATTTTATCTTGTAGTACCTTTACCTTCAAAATCACCCATCCATTTAAACTCTATTCTTCAACTAACAATCAACTAACAAATAACATTTAACAGTAAGATATTTATTCGAACTTTGGAATCAAATAAAAAATAAAACATTTCCATCATTCTAAACTCAAAAAAATATAATATAAATTTATCAACAAATCAAAGTCCTACATCCCTATATTTATTAAACAACTTATTTCACACTCCCAAAGTATTCATAAAATTTTATCTTGCAGTACCTTTACCTTCAAAATCACCCATCCATTTAAACTCTATTCTTCAACTAACAATCAACTAACAAATAACATTTAACAGTAAGATATTTATTCGAACTTTGGAATCAAATAAAAAATAAAACATTTCCATCATTCTAAACTCAAAAAAATATAATATAAATTTATCAACAAATCAAAGTCCTACATCCCTATATTTATTAAACAACTTATTTCACACTCCCAAAGTATTCATAAAATTTTATCTTGCAGTACCTTTACCTTCAAAATCACCCATCCATTTAAACTCTATTCTTCAACTAACAATCAACTAACAAATAACATTTAACAGTAAGATATTTATTCGAACTTTGGAATCAAATAAAAAATAAAACATTTCCATCATTCTAAACTCAAAAAAATATAATATAAATTTATCAACAAATCAAAGTCCTACATCCCTATATTTATTAAACAACTTATTTCACACTCCCAAAGTATTCATAAAATTTTATCTTGCAGTACCTTTACCTTCAAAATCACCCATCCATTTAAACTCTATTCTTCAACTAACAATCAACTAACAAATAACATTTAACAGTAAGATATTTATTCGAACTTTGGAATCAAATAAAAAATAAAACATTTCCATCATTCTAAACTCAAAAAAATATAATATAAATTTATCCCTGGCATTTTTATCCAGATTTTTAACACGAGTGAGTGGTGATACTTTTTTTCCCTTGGTATAATATTTAACGAGAAAATGTAAGCGTATTTTCAGTCGCATCCGACCCTCGATGAAAACATGCAGCCTCTGGAGAGGGGTTAAAGCGTTTCTAGGGTTAGTCCGGAAGAGGGAAGAAGGCTCTGTAGCGAAGTGTTGGCCTCCTCCCTTTTCGTGGAAGGAAGACACACTTCTACGAGTTGAACGATTCTCCATTTGCAACAGTCACGTTCGATCTTCTCTCTCTCTCTGTATCGATATTTCGGAGCGAGAGGGGTGTTGAGATTGATGAAAAGGGGGTGGTGGTGGACGGAAACCGGAGGAGTAATTTAATATTCGAAACGGTTTCCTAAGTAATTTTAGACGGTACGGTTGTACTTGTGGCGATGGTGCTTGTGAAATTGTGAAGGTATTCGAGGAGGGGGGTTAAAATTGAGGTTTTAATGGCGGTTTTGGTTGTCGGGGAAAATGGAATAGAAGTGTGATTTTGATTGAAATATTATGTCGGGATAGAATTGAAGCTAATGGAATATTGGAGCATGGAATATTTTCGAAATTTCACCGCGGCCAATTTTTGTCGTATCCGTTAAAATTGGAATGATAAAAATGGAATTGAAAGTATATTGGAATTCTAATGTATCGAAATTCCAAAATAATTCCAAAATTCGACGAAATCAAACAAATGTATTCTCCAATGAATAATATCGAAAATTCCAGATATTCTATCATTATCCACTTGAATCTAGGAAATCGGTGAGAAAATATTTGAATATTACAATGAATTGAAATTTTTTAATATCAATTCCCTGTTAAATAAAGTTACAATTAAAAATAAATTTCAAATATCCCTTTCTTTCTTTCGAATATTTCGAACGCTTGGACGATATTCAAATAATCGAGATATCGAAGGAATAATCCGAAATTTCGGAGAAACGGGGTGGAAGAGGAGGAGCAACCGACTGGAAGCTTAACACAAGCGATCGGGATGTCCAGCTTCTTCGAATTCCTGATCAAAGCGATTTTATGCATGCAGGTCAAGAATTTCACCACTGTATACTTGATAGCTCGTGGACTGCAATTAACCCTGTTTTCAGTCGCACAGGGTTAACGTATAAAATGATCGACGTAGAAAAAAAGAAAAAATCCCTAAGTTTCCTCGAATTTCCCTATTTTTGAAAATCCATGGAAAATCGTCGATGAAAATTTAAAGTAAATTTAAATAACACAATTTTTTTCTCCTATTCCCTAAAATTTAAATTAAATCAAATTTGTTGTAAAATTAAAATTAAAAAATTAAAATTAAAAAAAAAATCCCTAAGTTTCCTATTTTTAATTTCCCTATTTTTAAAAAATCCATGGAAAATTTAAAATAAAGTCGACGAAAATTTAAAATAAGTTTAAATAACACAATTTTTTCTTCCCATTCCCTTAAAACTTAAATTAAATCAAATTTGTTGTAAAATTAAAATTAAAAAAAAAAATTCCTAAGTTTCCTATTTTTAATTTTTCTATTTTTAAAAAATCCATGGAAAATTTAAAGTAAAATCGACGAAAATTTAAAGTAAGTTTAAATAACACAATTTTTTCCTCCCATTCCCTAAAATTTAAATTAAATCAAATTTGTCGTAAAATTAAATTCACGATCCAAATACATAACTCGTAAATTAAATCCACAATATTAAATCCAAATATATAACTCAACTTGTAAATTAAACTCACAATCCAAATATATAAATTAATTACTCTGAATAAAAGGATCGATAAAAGAATAAAAGAAGAAATAACACAAATTTTTCCTCTCATTCCCTAAAACTTAAATTAAACCAAATTTGTCGTAAAATTAAATTCACGATCCAAATATATAATTCAACTTGTAAATTAAATTCACAATCCAAATATATAACTCAACTTGTAAATTAAACTCACAATCTAAATATATAACTCAACTTGTAAATTAAACTCACAATTCAAATATATAAATTAATTACTCTGAATAAAAGGATCGATAAAAGAATAAAAGAAGAAATAACACAAATTTTCCTCCCATTCTCTAAAACTTAAATTAAACCAAATTTGTTATAAAATTAAATTCACAATATATATCTCATATATATCAATATATAACCAAATATATAACTCAACTTGTAAATTAAACTCACAATCCAAATATATAAATTAATTACTCTGAATAAAAGGCTCGATAAAGAATAAAAGAAGAAATAACACAAATTTTCCTCCCATTCCCTAAAATTTAAATTAAATCAAATTTGTTGTAAAATTAAATTCACAATCCAAATACATAACTCAACTTATAAATTAAATCCACAATCCAAATACATAACTCAACTTGTAAATTAAACTCACAATCCAAATATATAACTCAACTTGTAAATTAAACTCACAATCCAAATATATAAATTAATTATTCTGAATAAAATGATCGATAAAAGAATAAAAGAAGAAATAACACAAATTTTCCTCCCATTCCCTAAAACTTAAATTAAATCAAATTTATTGTAAAATTAAATTCACAATCCAAATATATAACTCAACTTGTAAATTAAATCCACAATCCAAATATATAAATTAATTACTCTGAATAAAAGGATCGATAAAAGAATAAAAGAAGAAATAACACAAATTTTTCTTCCCATTCCTTAAAACTTAAATTAAATCCACAATTCAAATACATAACTCAACTCACAATCCAAATATATAAATTAATTACTCTGAATAAAAGGATCGATCGAATCGAGACAAATTAATCTCGAAGATAAATCAAACGATATCTTCGTTGAAATGATATTTAACGCGATGAAGGAAGAAGAAGAAAAGAAAAAAAAAAAAAAGAAATCGCATGACAGGAACGATCATCCTCTAATTGGATCGGAGTATCGTGTATCAGCAACAAGTCGATGGAATCGAGCCCACCACCCCTTTTTGGCCCGCGTCCAAAAAACTTTCCCTCCCTCTCCCCGTTGGCGAAAAATATATCGGTATCCGCATACTGGTATCCGCAGAGGACGTTCGACCCGTGACCCAATTTATAGGCCGGCCCCCCTCCCTCCACTCCGCGCCCGAATTTCCAACAATTAAAACATCGCCTCCGCCGTGCCTCTTCTTCTCCCCTCCCCGCTGCTCGCCGCTTCGGCCGAGGAGATTCAAGAATTGGGGATTACTTTTGAAAGTGACGAATAACGCGCGGGAAAAATTGATTCCGCTCGGGCGGAACGAAAGCGTATCATCGAAGGGTTGGGGATTTTTTGGGAATTTGGGGAGGGGTTGAAAAATTTATCGAATATATATATATATAAATGGATGTTTTCGTTTAGTTTCGAAAAGAATAATTTTAAAAATAAATAAATTATTGGAATTGTAGTTTATAGAGATAGAATTGGTGGATTAGAAAAGAAATTTAATTTGAAATCGTTTATTAAAAATATTGGATCTTTAGAATTTCCTTTCTTTCGCGGATCTCGCTAGATTTTAGATTTTTTCTTTTTTTATTTTAGTTTAATTTCGAGAAGATTAGAATAATGTTAAAAATAAATAAATTATTGGAATTGTAGCTTAGAGGTTATAGATAGAATTGGTGGATTAAAAAAGAAATTTAATTTGAAATCATTTATTAAAAATATTGGATCTTTAGAATTTCCTTTTTTTTGCGGATCTCGCTAAATTTTAGATTTTTTCTTTTTTTATTTTAGTTTAATTTCGAGAAGATTAGAATAATGTTAAAAATAAATAAATTATTGGAATTGTAGCTTAGAAGTTATAGATAGAATTGGTGGATTAGAAAAGAAATTTAATTTGAAATCATTTGAATTTATTAAAAATATTGAATCTTTAGATTTTCTTTCTGTTCCAATCTTCTTTCGCGTAAATTTTAAATTTTTTTCTTTTTTTATTTTCGTTTAATTTCGAGAAGATTGGAATAATTTTAAAAATAAACAAATTATTGGAATTGTAGTTTATAGAGATAGAATTGGTGGATTAGAAAAGAAATTTAATTTGAAATCATTTATTAAAAATATTGGATCTTTAGAATTTCCTTTTTTTCGCGGATCTCGCTAGATTTTAGATTTCTTCTTTTTTTATTTTCGTTTAATTTCGAGAAGATTGGAATAATTTTAAAAATAAACAAATTATTGGAATTGTAGCTTGGAGGATATAGATAGAATTGGATTAGAAATTTAATTTGAAATCGTTTATCAAAAATATTGGATCTTTAGACTTCCTTTCTTTCTGTTCCAATCTTCTTTCTAGATTTAAAATTTTTTTCTTTTTTTATTTTAGAGCAGTCGACAGTGTCATTTTCGTCACTCGACTTTGATGAACCCTGATCAACCTTCATCGCCTTTAATTAAACGCATCAGTGTCAAGATGTCCGCCAGAGACAATTGCGGTCTTTTAATGCATAGGCACGCGACGTCTAAATTTCTTCCATCGAAGAAAAAGAAGAAGAAGAAAAAAAGTTTCGCACGTCAATTATTTGTATAAAATTGTTCACATTCCATGAGAAATATTTTCGGGGAAGAAAATGTGATTAGATCGAAAAGATTCTCGAAAACTAAAATTTGATCAATTTATCGTATGAAATTATGTAAAGTTCAAAAGAAAAAAAAATTCGAGAGTTTAAATTTATAATATTTAAAGAAATCGATATATTCTTTCGATATATACATATATAAATAATTTATTAAAAATAAGGAACGATTATAAGTTACATCATCAGCTGTTTGCAATTGAGCGAAAAATAGAAGAAATTAATTCAAAAGTGTTGATATTCAAGGCTATTTTACAGATGCAAGTATAATTCTCTCTATTTTTATAATTCTCTCCATCGATGCACAAAATGCATTCGTGTTAAAAATTACTTTAAACAATTTTTAAAAAAAATTATATTTATAATTATATATATATATTTATTATATTTTTAAAAAAATAATTACAAAGGAGGAAATAATTCTTAATTTTGTAGAGTTAGAAACACGATGCCACCATCGATCAAACGATCAATTTGATTTTTCAATTTAGGATCTCTAGGTTATACGATGATCCATTCGAGTGGACCAGATATATCATCACATTCAGATGGAAAACAGAGGTGTATCTGTTTTTTTTTTTTTTCGTCGAACGAAAAATTGAAAGATTGATCGCACGCCGCAGGCGATTTAATTTTCACGAGTTCACCGCGATGTCGCCGTGAGTTAGCTCGAAATGATGATCCATGCATGCTAATTGAGTGGAGAGCGTGGTACTGTCGTGGTTAAAGGAGGAAAATCGAGGCTTGTTGGATTAAATAAAAAATTGTAGCGATTATCGAATTTCGAATCGTAATTTTATCGAATTAATCGAGTCGACGATAAGCAAATAGTGAAGTTGAGAGAGTTTTCAAGAGTTTATATATCAACTTATACAACATATATATGTATAACAGTGTTGTATGGATTGTATACATTTATTCGTACAAGAATAATAACAATGGCATCGAATAAGAATAATTATTAAATTATAACGTTAAAGGATTAAAAGAACACGTGTTCGAAATGTCGAATTAAATTACAGCCCTTAAAATTGAATATATATATCATATCAATGACAATAACAGTGACGATAAGAATAATTATTAAATTATAATGTTAAAGGATTAAAAGAACACGTGTTCGAAAAGTCGAATTAAATTACCAGCCCTTAAAATTAAATATATATATCATATCAGTTAACACCGATATTTCTAATATCTCTAAACCGAGATCTCGAGCTATAGCTTTATAAATTACAAATTATTAAAACGAAATTTTGTTACCGTATATATATATATGTATATATACACCTATCTAACATACAATATCTAGAATCCCCCCTAAAGCCTTTCTAAATTACAAGATTAATTCAATTAACTCGATCCCCCACGCCAATCCCTAATTTTCGAGGGGATGTTATTCCCATCCCTGCATAATCGAAATTATTTTCCCAGAAATATTCCCGGACTGATTATTATTATTATTATTATTTATTATTCGAGATTATTTCATTTCTTCTTCTTCTTCTTCTTTTTTATTGGAATTTTCCCGCAGAAATATTGCCAGACTGATTTTTATTATTATTATTATTTATTATTTATTATTTATTATTCGAGATTATTTCATTTCTTCTTCTATTTTTTTTTTATTTTCCCACAGAAATATTGCCGGACTGATTTTTATTATTATTATTATTATTTATTATTCGAGATTATTTTATTTCTTCTTCTATTTTTTTTTATTTTCCCACAGAAATATTGCCGGATTGATTATTATTATTATTTATTATTATTTGAGATTATTTAATTTCTTCTTCTTCTTGTTCTTATTCTTGTTCTTCTTCTTCTTTTTTTTTATTGGAATAATGGTCTTGGAAGGAGGGTTGGGCCGTTGAATTTTCACGTTGATCGAGAGTATCGAGGCGCACACCTCGATACTCGTCAGGCGCCTCATCGGTCTTTTCAAGCTCATAATACGCCGAGTCCCGAATCAACGGACCGTTAATTGGTTTCGAGAATAACGCGAAGGAAAAACGGCACGCTAATTGCGCGGCCAACTATTGTTTCTCTCTATCTCTCCTCTCTCTCTTTCTCTCTCTCTCTCTCTCTCTCTCTTCCCCTGTCCCCCTTCTGTGAAACGCGATGGAAAATATCGCGCAACACACTCGTGACACACATTTGAAAGAAAAAAAAAAAAGAAAAAAAAAATGAAATGATGAAATTCCATTTTACGAATTGCTCTTTTATTTATTCATTTTTCGTGCTTTTCTCAATTATTATCGAGTCATTTACACGAGTAAATTAAATTTTATGAATTTGAAGATAGATTTTGTCAGGATTATTAAGCGTTTGAATAATTGCTTTTTTTTTATCATATTAAAAAAATGGATTGTATATTATACGTTTATTCGAACATGTCTCGTTACATCTCAATAAGATGTAATTCAGATTTGTCAATGTATTTCCCTCTTCAACAGGTTTATACAAGAAGAGAATTAAATTATACGTTGTTTCCCTCATTTTTAAGAGAATGAGGAAAAATAAGGGATTGAAGGAGATTTATGAATATTGAAATGTATGCGATACCAGTCGAGTTATTAAAGTTATTAATCGTTTGAAACGAAAGTTGGTACGAAGGATCGAATCTTAAATTCCTCGACTTTTCTCCTCAGTGAAACCGAGGCCCGGCTAATTTTATCGCTATGTCCGAGAGTTTCGCCGCTATTTTTCGCTCCTCTTCGCGACATCCTGCCCCCCCCCGTGAAACTCGAGAAACTCAAAGTTCCTTCTCGCCAACATTTCTCTCATTATCGAAAATTTTATTACCAAACTTCGATCGAAGTACGAAAACGAACGATACCGGAAAAAGAATAGGATAATTAACCTTATCCTTTTTAAAAATAATAATTAACCTTTCTTTATCTCTTGAAACGTAATAAGAATAATTTTTAAAATTTTCCCTCGATAAATTATCGGAATCACGAGGCAAGACGCGTTGCGTTAAAGATCGATATCTCGATTATTTAAAAAAAATGACAGGCGCGCATGCGCGATGATTTCAGTTCTCTTTTCCATTCTAAAGTTGGCTCCCCTGCTTCCCTATGCAATTTCTCCTCTCCGCTCTTTTTTCTTTCTCTTTCCTTTTTTTTTTTTTTTTTACTATAAAAAGTGTAACAGAATCTAGCTGACCTGACCCGACATCATTGGATTTTTTTTTTTCTTTTTTTCCTTTTTCTTCCGGAGATTCGAGCTAATGGAAACGACACGAGCAACGCATGCATTGCGGATGTGAAAAATAGAATCAACGATGAAATTATACGTTTCGGATCGAAGTAATTAATCGAGGTCGATGTATCAGAGGTTAAAAATGGATCGAGATAAAAATCTTGTCGCATAAATTGTTCGGTTAAATTAAACGTCGGAAACGAGATGAATGCTTTTTTTTTTTTCTCTCTAACGTTATAATGGATGGAAAGCAGTATCGAGTATCAGTGATAGCAGGGACTGTTAATAAAAGGGAAGGAAGATATATATATAATATTTGAGAAAGTGTTACGTTCTCTTATTCGAAGCATGTTTTCGTAGGAATCAAATTCTCGAAAGGAAAATATCTCAACAACATCTCGTTATTTATACATTCTTGATATTCCGTATCATTGCTCATTCGAGAAGGATCACATCAACATCCATTCCTCTCCAAAGAAAAGTATACAACGTAACGACACGTTCCAAAACAAATCATTTTCTTCCTAGATAAAGAGTGATCTCAATTAAAATATTACACGAAACATTACTGCAAGAGATGAAAGAAAATTTCCTCGAGACCCATCATCACCTTTCCACCACATTTTTTCAATAAATAAATCAAAATCATTTTTCTTCGAAAAACATATCGACAATCGTATCGAAAGATCGCTACCTTACCTACCCACTTTCGAAGGGAAAAAACACTAAAAAAAAAACACTAGTGACTTAACCTTTAAATCCATATCTAAAAAAACACTCTTTCAAAATCATTATCATTATCCTTTTTATCAAACATTTTCCACCCTCGATCTTCCAACTTTCCTCCTCGTTATCCAATTAAATTTCCTTCCCTCTCTCTCTCTCTTCCCAACGTTTGATATATCGACGAGATCGGCGAAGGGCAAGGACGATTAAAAATGAACGTCGGTGGAGGGGAGGGGGTGTGGGCCTTTAAGACTTAAGGGGAGGAAGAATGAAGAGAGGGGAGGGGTGTGGATCAGGGAGTGAAAACGGTGGACTGTTCTATTGTGCGAAACTGTGTCACAGGGACTCGGTATCCGTTAAGGCGAGCGAGCGAGAGAGAGAAAGAAAACGAGAACGAGAACGAGAGCGAGAGAGAGCGGCAAAGTGAAGAGGCCTTCTTCTCTCTCTCTCTCCCTCTCGGTCGTCCATTTTTCATCTCCGAATGATTTCTGCGTCGTATCATTGTGCGCGAAACACTTCTGGAGGGGGAAAGGAGAGGGTTGGTTCTTCCATGGCCCTCGTGAAAGATCAGAGCCCACGATGCATAATCGCGCCGCCGGGTGAAATTCCTTTAGGCCTTTTTCTCTCTCTCTTTCTTTCTTTTCCCTTCGATATCATCGAGTGGGGCTGTCTCTTGAGAGAGAGAGAGAGAGAGAGAGAGAGAGAGAGAGAGAGAGGGAGAGAGAGAGAGAGAGGAGAGGAGGGGAGAAATATTTCTATGGAATTGAAATTTCTTTGATGAGGACGAATTATTTTTTTCTTTTTTTTTTTCAATGTAAGGTGATGTAAACTTGATAGTTTCTCTCTCGTGATAGGTTATTTGGAAATTTTGTCTTTTCTTGGAATATTTTCGTTAGTATTTTTCGTGGGGGGGGGGGGGGGGGGGGGAGAAAATCTGTCTGTAAGAAAAGAAACGAAACGTGATACGGGTGGGAATTCTGCCAACGCGTTCTGCCTCTTAAAGTATTTTTAATGCCACGTATTTATTTCAATCTCCTGATTGGACGATTTTCTTCCGTTGAAAATTTTAATGAGAAATATTCGATTATCTTTCTTTTTCTTTTTGGAATGAAATTCGACATGGATATACAAATTCGTTTAATTTATTAATTTCATATTTCCTCTACTTCAACTCGTTATCCTATCTTGATATTTCTTTTTTTTTTTTTTAGGTCGATACTTCGGGTGGTTCGAGTGTTTGATTTTTTCGAACTCGATGAATCGATTTGAAAGGAGGGGATGAAAGCATATACGTGTATCGATGGCATTTTTTTTTAAATGAATAGCTATCAGAATCTCGAACTATATCGTCGATGTTAGAAACTTGGATTTTGAATAAATTAAAAAAAAAAAGAATCTTAAAGCATCTCTCCTTAATTTCTTTGATCTAAACTAATTCCAAATTCTGTTCTAACGCGTTCAACAATTATTTCGAGACTTAAAACTTAAATTAGAGATAATTCGAATCACATTGATCAATTTTAATTAGCAAAAACTAGAATTGAATCCAAACTATCGCGTTCCAAATGATCGATAATTAAAAAAATACGTATAAATAAAATTACAAAAATAAAATCGATATAAATATTTAAATTGATTGAATCCAATTATCCAATTTGTTTGACTTTGAAGTTAAAGAAAGATTACTCGATCGATATTACAATTTATTATAATTCGAATCACATCGATTGATAACGTTGAATCAATTTTAATTACCAAAAACTAGAATTAAATCCAAATGATCGATAATTAAAAAAATACGTATAAATAAAATTGCAAAAACAAAATCGACGCAGATATTTAAACTGATCGAATCCAATTATCCAATTATTTGTTTGACTTAAAATTAAAGAAAGATTACTCGATCGATATTACAATTTATTACAATTCGAATCACATCGATCGATAACGTTGAATCAATTTTAATTACCAAAAACTAGAATTGAATCCAAACTATCGCGTTCCAAGTGATCGATAATTAAAAAAATACGTATAAATAAAATTGCAAAAACAAAATCGAAATAGATATTTAAACCGATCGAATCCAATTATCCAATTATTTGTTTGACCTAAAATTAAAGAAAAATTACTCGGTCGATAACAATCTTCGAATAATGCAATTTGAATGATAGAAACAGAGAGGGAAGGAATCGAGGAAACGGATTCAGAAGGGGTAAGCGCGTAACAAATATACAGAGGAGGATTTTCTCGATTTCTCTCTCGTTCACCCCTTGCGCAGGGAAGGCATTTCCACGCCATTGAAGAAGCGCGTTATGAAACGCGAAAATCCTTCGATATACCTCGATACTGAAGCCGTAAGAAGTTTCTTCTTTCTCTTCTTCTTTTTTTGTTCTTTGCAAAAAGGAAATTTTCTTAACTGTTTCATATAGTTTTCGACGAGTAGAATCTGGGAATCTTGGCTCGAGTTGGATCGATTTGAGAAAGTTTGGAGAAAGTTATTTTTCGAATGGACGAATTTTTATGGAGATTCGTTTCATCGATTAATCCATCGACCTGCCTTTGAAAAATCTTCGATGGATAGATGAAGAAAGGGAAAATAAAAAAATATATTATATTTGACCTGATATAATCTCTTAGAATGAGGCTTGTTTGAGGAACAACCGTTCTGAAGACCTTCTTTTTTTTTCCATCAGACTTTTTTTTTTTACTAAAAATATCTCGATAAATAATCTTAATTTTTCAAATCTTGTTGATTTATATTAGAATAAGGCTTGTTTGAGGAACTTTCTAAAGATCTCCCTCCTTTTTTTTTTTTTACTAAAAATATCTCGATAAATAACAATTTTAGTTTTCAAAGATTATGTTTTTTTCATCAAACTTTAATTATATACAGTCTCCATTTTTTTTTACTAAAAATATCTCGATAAATAATCTTAATTTTTCAAATCTCGTTGATTTATATTAGAATAAGGCTTGTTTGAGGAACCGTTCTGAAGATCCCTCTCCTTTTTTTTTTCCATCAGACTTTTTTTTTTTACTAAAAATATCTTGATAAATAATTTTAATTTTCAAAGATTTTTTTTCATCAAATTTTAGTTATATACAGTCTCCATTTTTTTTTTTACTAAAAATATCTCGATAAATAATCTTAGTTCTTCGACCAAAGATTACGTTTCATTTTTTTTTTTTTTTTTAATAAAAATATCTCGATAAATAATTTTAGTTTTTCGGTCAAAGGTTACGTTTCGAGGATTTTTCTCTTTTATCATAAATTTTAGGAAAATTCAAATTCAAGTTTTTTTTCGGACATGGAAGGAAAATTGTTTCTGATCACCGAGGTAAATTTCGTGATCGAAGGTAAATTTGCGTGATCAAGGGTAAAACTGGCGCGGCTCTTAAATCTGGGAAAAATTATATAATCCTCAAAGCAATTTCTATTAAAGCGACGGAAATTGGATTACTATTCGCATTACAGGCGAGACCCAACCCCACCGCCCTCCCTCCACTTTCTTCCTTCCTTTCTTTTTCTCCCCTCTCCCCTTTCTTTCTTTCTTTCTTTCTTTCTTTTTTTTTTTTTCTTTTATCCATCGGTGTCGCTGAAATAAATTGCGCTCGCCAAGTGCTCGAGCGAGTAATTTTTACGCCAAGATATTGCCCTTTTATCGTGATATATCCTCGTGGAGACGAGTCACAACTGTTAGAGAAAGGTAGTAATGGACGAATGAAATATATCCGATTTTTGCAATATTTGATGAATATTTTAATTTTCAAAATACTACCAAGATTTCTATTTTTCTTTCAATTTCCAAATCCTCCAATTAAAAATGGTGTAACTATAAAGAAAATTATCAAGAATGCATAACTAGTAACTAGAGTAGAGAAAGGTCGTAGTGGATGAATGAACGGAAACGGAAGAGATATATCCGATTTTTGCAATATTTGATGAATATTTTAATTTTCAAAATACTCCCAAGATTTCTACGTTTCTTTCAATTTCCAAATCCTCCAATTAAAAAATATAAAGAATACTATAATTATAAAGAATATAACTGTAACTATAACTATAAGGTATAACTATAAAGAAAATTATCAAGAATGCATGACTAGTAACTAAAGCAGAAAGTAACTAGAGAAAAGTAGTAGTGGATGAATGAACGGAAACGGAAGAGATATATTCTATTTTTACAATATTTGATGAATATTTTTTTACCTTTCAAAATACTCCCAAGATTTCTATGTTTCTTTCAATTTTCAAATCCTCCAATTAAAAATGGTGTAACTATAAAGAAAATTATCAAGAATGCATGACTAGTAACTAGAATAGTAACTAGAGAAAGGTAGTAGTGGACGAATGTTGTAGTACTTGACCATTTTTTTAACTTTCAAAATACTCCCAATTTCAATTTCCAAATCCTCCAATTAAAAATGGTGTAACTATAAAGAAAATTATCAAGAATGCATGACTAGTAACTAGAGTAGTAACTAGAGAAAGGTAGTAGTGGACGAATGTTGTAGTATTTGACCATTTTTTTAACTTTAAAAATACTCCCAATTTCAATTTTCAAATCCTCCAATTAAAAATGGTATAACTAATTATATATGAAATTTTGGATCAATTCTTGAAATTTTTTTAATAATCCAAATTATTTCTGGATTTATTCTATCTATACATTACTGTCCAAATATTAATATTGCATTCTGATCAATTACTAATTATTATTAATTAATTATTTATTAATTATTATTATTAAATTAATTATAAAAGATATAAATTCAGGTTAACTATTTCGTTCAATTCATATAAACGAAGCATCCTTTTATTTCTTAGTTATATATATTCACATTAGACGAAATATATTTTATCATAAAATTATTCATAAAATTATTTCGTTAATTTCTAGATTAACAATATTATTTGAATAAAGAAAATTATCAAGAATGCACGACACAGTAACAATCGTATCACAAATTTGATCATTATCAATTCACGATCCTGGAGATCCAACTTCCATTCCAGATCATAAAGTTAGAACAATGCACAAAATCCCAATGATTTTTACGTTGAAAAAAAATTCTTCAACATCCCCTTGTGATTAACAATTCTTAATGCACCCATGATTTTCCAAATTTCATTCTTCCACTTTCCATCCTCTTCTCCTCCGTTTCCATCCAAGATATATAAAAAAGACAGGCGAAAATTCGAAAATACGCGAGTGAACATGATCGATCTTGGAAAGAACACTTTGAATTGAACACTTTTTCACGCGTGCCGAGGAATCCTCCAGAATTCGAGAACGAAGAAAGGCGAGGCTTGGATTAATCTCCGTTTCGCGTAGAGGCGCTCGAAGCCGGCCAATTGCATTTTCGAGCGTTCCAACCCCAACGACGGCCTCTAATTAACATAAATACCGAGGGCCGTCTCTCTCTGCTCTCGGTTTGCAGAGAGTTCATTGTGCCGGCCACTCGCCAGCCTCTTTGCAAATATTGACGCACGGTGGATTTTATGGGCGGATTATGGTTCCGGGAAAGGGGGTGGAAAGGGGGTAGTTTGTTAGTTTACACGTTTAACGTGGTGCCTGGTGAAAAATTTCCCTCTCTTCCTTTCTTTTTTTCTTTGTTAAACGAGACAAAATTGGAAACAAATCTATCAATTTCTTCATTTTTCTCACTCAAAAATTTTCAAAAGATTATTTAGCTGGTGTATTTATAGGGAAATAATTTTTTCGTTTTGTATACAATTTGTTAGTTTACACATTTAACGTGGTGAAAAATTTCCTGTCTCTCTCTTCCTTTCTTTTTCGACCAAAAGAACGTAGAATTTTTCTTTGTTAAACAAAATTTGGAACAAATCTATCAATTTCTTCATATTTTTCTTATTCAAAAATTTCTGTATCCTTCCCTTTCAAAAATTTTCAATAGATTATTAAGCTGGTGTATTTATAGGAAAATAATTTTTTCGTTTTGTATACAATTTGTTAGTTTACACGTTTAACGTGCCTGGTGAAAAATTTCCCTCCCTTCCTTCCTTTTTTTCTTTGTTAAAAGAGACAAAATTGGAAACAAATCTATCAATTTCTTCACATTTTTCTTACTCAAAAATTTCTGTATCCTTCCCTTTCAAAAATTTTCAACAGATTATTAAGTTGGTGTATTTATAGGGAAATTTTTTCGTTTTGTATACAATTTGTTAGTTTACACATTTAACATGGTGCCTGGTGAAAAATTTCCTGTCCCTCTCTTCCTTTCTTTTTCGACCAAAAGAACGTAGAATTTTTCTTTGTTAAACAAAATTTGGAACAAATCTATCAATTTCTTCATATTTTTCTTACTCAAAAATTTCTGTATCCTTCCCTTTCAAAAATTTTCAACAGATTATTAAGCTGGTGTATTTATAGGGAAATAATTTTTTCTTGTACAATTTTGTGTACAATTTTTTTTATTTCTTTCCAATTAACTATAAGGATGAAACGGTTGAGAAATTTTAATACGAGTTGAAATTCGTAAAGGGAAAACTCACCGTCAAGGAAATCAAGGGAACCGCAATCGATGAGCCACTAGAGGAATATTCGAGTCGAGCACCTTCGCTCAACCTTGCCACCCTCTTCTTGCTAATTCACGCAACGCCACTTCTCTGAAACGGGAACAATGGAGACGTGTAAAGAAATCTGATGTTTAAGATCTTGTTTCTTGTTAAACACTTGGAAAAGCAAGATAAGTGGTGGAAGAAGGTGTGTTTCAATTAAGAGACGCGGAGTCGTATATCAAAATATCGTAAGTTCAAATCCGCATCAATTCCATTTCAACATCCTCGTGGAATACATTTTTAAATTTATCTTTATTTTATATAAAACCAAATAATTCAGAACTTCAAATCAATTTTACATATTTTTCAAATATCGTTCAATTGTTTTCAGAAATATTCCATTCACAATTTTCAAATTCGCATTAATTCCATTTCAACATCCTCGTAGATACATTTTTAAATTTATCTTTATTTTATATAAAATCAAGTAATTCAGAACTTCAAATCAATTTTACATATTTTTCAAATATCGTTCAATTGTTTTCAGAAATATTCCATTCACAATTTTCAAATCCGCATTAATTCCATTTCAACATCCTCGTAGATACATTTTTAAATTTATTTTTATTTTATATAAAACCAAATAATTCAGAACTTCAAATCAATTTTACATATTTTTCAAATATCGTCCAATTGTTTTCAGAAATATTCCATTCACAATTTTCAAATCCGCATTAATTCCATTTCAACATCCTCGTAGATACATTTTTAAATTTATTTTTATTTTATATAAAACCAAATAATTCAGAATTTCAAATCAATTTTACATATTTTTCAAATATCGTTCAATTATTTTCAGAAATATTCCAATTACATTTCTTCGAATTGTAAAAATTGGGAAAAAGTCCTCCCATTTGGAAGATAAAAATTATAATAAAAAATCTTTCAAAGGTTGCAAGGATTACGTTTATATTCGCGTTATTATATTCCCCGTAGCGTGACGCTATGCCAGAAGTAAGTTGATTCTTTAGAGTTTAATCATTGCTGAACAAGCTACAGATTCCTCCCGTGTTAAGATCGTTCGAGAGAGGATTCCTATCACGGCGTGCTTCCATTTAACACGTTGAGCGTTGTCCCCCGCGGAACGACGATCTGTAAAACGATCGATCCTCGATCGAATCAGATAAAGGAAAATTTCTCTACCGAAGGTATTTGTATCGAGAGAATTTTTTTATCGCCGACAATATCGAATGTATATGCAACAGAGTTACGAAATTACGAATTTAAATTGTGAGAAAGTTGAGGAATCATCGTATCCCACGTTTAAAGAAGAAAAAAATTCTTCTTCTTCCAAATTCTTCGACTAATTTCGTCATCTCGTTCGTTTTCTCTACTTCTGAATGTATATAAAGATAATCAATCTTGATACGATTTTATCTTATTTGTACAGGTTATGTAACGATATAATCTAAAGTGATAATTCAATCTTATATATATATATTATAAAAATATCTTTCAAAAAGAAAGAAAAAAACTTGTATTTTCTATACATGGAATATAGTGATAATTCAATCATATATATATATATATATATTATAAAAATATCTTTGAAAAAGAAAGAACTTATATTTTCTATACATGAAGTATAGTGATAATTCAATCAATAAAAAATATCTTTGAAAAAGAAAGAACTTGTATTTTCTATACATGTTCTATATTTTTGTATTTTTCTATATTTTCTATATTTTTGTATTTTCTATACATAGAATATAGTGATAATATTCAATCATATATATATATTATAAAAATATCTTTAAAAAAGAAAGAACTTGTATTTTTTATACATGATAAGTGATAATGATAAGTGATAATATTCAATCGTATATATATATTATAAAAATATCTTTAAAAAAGAAAGAACTTGTATTTTCTATACATGTTCTATATTTTTGTATTTTTCTATATTTTCTATATTTTTGTATTTTTGTCTTTTCTATACATGGAGTATAGTGATAATTCAAAGTGATAATTCAATCATATATATATATATATTATAAAAATATTTTTCAAAAAGAAAGAATTTGTATTTTCTATACATGTTCTATATTTTCTATATTTTTGTATTTTCTATACATGGAGTATAGTGATAATTCAAAGTGATAATTCAATCTTATATATATATATATATATATATATATATTATAAAAATATCTTTCAATGAAAGATTCAAGAAAGAAAGAACTTGTATTTTCTATACATGTTCTATATTTTTGTATTTTTCTATATTTTTATATTTTCTATACATGGAATATAGTGATAATTCAATCATATATATATGTAATAAAAATATCTTTCAAAAAGAAAGAACTTGTATTTTCTATACATGGAGTATAATGATAATTGAAAGTGATAATTCAATCAATAAAAAATATCTTTGAAAAAGAAAGAACTTGTATTTTCTATACATGTTCTATATTTTTGTATTTTTCTATATTTTCTATATTTTTGTATTTTCTATACATAGAATATAGTGATAATATTCAATCGTATATATATATTATAAAAATATCTTTAAAAAAGAAAGAACTTGTATTTTCTATACATGGAGTACAGTGATAATTGAAAGTGATAATTCAATCAATAAAAAATATCTTTGAAAAAGAAAGAACTTGTATTTTCTATACATGGAGTATAAGGAGTGTAAGGATAGAGAAAGAGAGACAGAGAGAGAGAAGAAATAACGTGTTTCAGCATGCGCTCTCCCTAGCTGACTCATCTCGATTCCAACTCGCGAAGAATTATACTTCGATCGTGCAAGCTGAAGAATTAACGCGTTTCGCTTGCGTCGCGTCATCGCCTCTTTGTTTTTACGTTCTATGCTCCCTCCTCGATTTCCGGTTATTTGCCACGGCGTCGTTACTCCAAGTTTTACAATGTGCTAACGTGACAGTACGCTTCTTGGATGAGTGTTTACAATAAAGGATAATTTTTCGAACGTTAAATTGAAACTAAAATAATGGTCAGGCGTTAAAAAGATTCCTTTTTTTTTTTTTTTCAAGGTTTTAAAGGAAAGGGAATGGAGGAAGAATGGTTAAATGTGCAAAGATATTCGTCCGTCTTGGATTATTTGAATTAATTTTCCTTTCGTTCTTCTTCGAGGGGGAAAAAAAGGAAAGGAAGGGAAGAAGTATGAAGAAGTATAAAATAAAATATAATGGAAGAATGAAAGTGGAGAATGATAATGTAATCTTAACCCCCCCTCCCCGTTTCATAGGCTGGTGCCATTTTTACGGAAGATTAGTTGCTATTATTATTGACTTTTTCGTCCACTCGCTAATTAAGGACGCTGTCAGCGGTCCATTAAAGCATTATGAACCGCTTCTAACAAGTTTCGTTACCCTACAAAAGACTTTTAACAACCACGACGAGCTCTTAGTCTCTTTGCCCATTCACTCTCTTTACAATGGATCATCAAGAGGAAATGGGGTACCAAAAAAAAAAAAATTGAACGTAATATATATTGATACGTGATATATCGATTAAGTCATCCATGTTAAATAAATGGTATTATATATTGAAATTAAATTTATAGTTAAATTTTTTTTAAATAAGAAATAATTATATGAAATATTCTAATTAAATGTTATGTATAATTCTAATAATTTATATACTATTATTTACCAAGAATCTTCTTCTCTGAAAAGAAAAAGAAAAGATATTCATAAAGTCATTCATGTTAAATAAATGGTATTATATATTGAAATTAAATTTATAGTTAAATTCTTTTTAAATAAGAAATATTCTAATTAAATATATTTATATATTATTATTTATCAAGAATCTTTTTCTCTGAAAAGGAAGAAAAAATTGAATGTAATATATTAATGTGATATATTAATTAAATCATCCACGTTAAATAAATGGTGAAGGTATTATATATTGAAATTAAATTTATAATTAAATTCTTTTTAAATAAGAAATAATTGGAAATTATATGTAATATTCTAAATATATTTATATATTATTATTTAGAATCTTATTATTATTATTAAGAATCTTCTTCTCTGAAAAGAAAAAAAAAAATTGAATGCAATATATTGATATGTGATATATCAATTAAGTCATCAATTAAATAAATGGTAAAAGTATTATATTATTATATTATTATTAATAGATATTATATTATTATATATTGAAATTAAATTTATAGTTAAATTTTTTAAATAAGAAATAATTGGAAATTATATGTGATATTCTAATTAAATATATTTATATATTATTATTTAGAATTAAGAATCTTCTTCTCTGAAAAGAAAAAAAAAATTGAATGTAATATATTAATGTGATATATCAATTAAATACATCATCCATGTTAAATAAATGGTAAAGGTATTATATATTAAAATTAAATTTATCCTTAAATTCTTTTTAAATAAGAAATAATTGGATATTCTAATTAAATATATTTATATATTATTATTTACCAAGAATCTTCTTCTCTGAAAAGGAAGAAAAAATTGAATGTAATATATTAATGTGATATATCAGTTAAGTCATCCATGTTAAATAAATGGTAAAGGTATTATATAATGAAATTAAATTTATAGTTAAATTCTTTTTAAATAAGAAATAATGATATTCTTAATTAAATATATTTATATATTATTATTTAAAATCAAGAATCTTCTTCTCTGAAAAGAAAAAGAAAAGATATTCATAAAGTCATTCATGTTAAATAAATGGTAAAGATATTATATATTGAAATTAAATTTATAGTTAAATTCTTTTTAAATAAGAAATAATTGGATATTCTAATTAAATATATTTATATATTATTATTTATCAAGAATCTTCTTCTCTGAAAAGGAAGAAAAAATTGAATGTAATATATTAATGTGATATATTAATTAAATCATCCACGTTAAATAAATGGTAAAGGTATTATATATTGAAATTAAATTTATAATTAAATTCTTTTTAAATAAGAAATAATTGGAAATTATATGTAATATTCTAAATATATTTATATATTATTATTTAGAATCTTATTATTATTATTAAGAATCTTCTTCTCTGAAAAGAAAAAAAAAATTGAATGCAATATATTGATATGTGATATATCAATTAAGTCATCCATGTTAAATAAATGGTAAAAGTATTATATTATTATATTATTATTAATAGGTATTATATTATTATATATTGAAATTATTAGTTAAATTCTTTTTAAATAAGAAATAATTATACGTGATATTCTAATTAAATATATTTATATATTATTATTTATCAAGAATTTTCTTCTTTGAAAAGAAAAAAAAATTGAAGGTAATATATTAATGTGATATATCAATTAAATATATTATCCATGTTAAATAAATGGTAAAAGTATTATATAATGAAATTAAATTTATAGTTAAATTCTTTTTAAATAAGAAATAATTATATGTGATATTCTAATTAAATATATTTATATATTATTATTTACCAAAAATCTTCTTCTCTGAAAAGGAAGAAAAAATTGAATATAATATATTAATGTGATATATCAATTAAGTCATTCATGTTAAATGGTAAAAGTATTATATATTGAAATTAAATTTATAATTAAATTCTTTTTAAATAAGAAATAATTATATGTGATATTCTTAATTAAATATATTTATATATTATTATTTAGAATCTTCTTCTCTGAAAAGAAAAAGAAAAAAAAAAAAGATCTCCCATTTCGTGATAAGAAATGTGTAATTACGGCCTAGTTCAACCAAGATATTTTAAGAACGGTGAAGTAGATCGCGTCAGATGCGTCTACGAGATGTCTCTCCGCTTCTAATTTCACAGCAAGGCTCCATTAACGAAAATGATAATTAAAATTGGAAGAAAACCGGATTATATTTTTCGCGATTATTGCACCTATAACCTATATTTACTTCCACGAATAATAATATCACTTTTCATTTTCAATATTATTTAAAATAAATATTTGAGTATTTTTAAAATATATTACGAGGCACGTTAAAAAATAATTAATATATATATATGTTATTTGAAAATTCTATTAATTCATTCGAGGATGAACGAAGGGAATAGGACGAGTTGAAAAAATAATCGTAACGTGGGTGGATTTGAAAAATTCACGCCACGAATACCGGCCTACGCATAACGCAAGTGTGCTCATTTTTATTTTCAGTTCAGAGGCGTCATCCGGCCTTTTTTTTCTAAGACTGAGATATACGAACGAAATAATCACGAAGGAAAAGAAAAACTTCAAAGAGAAACAAGAAAAGGAAAATTAAGAAAGGATCGATTTGATATTCTAGATTTAAAAGTATATCCTTTAATTAAGTATAAATGTATAAATATATATTGATATATTAATTAATGTAACAATCATGAAATAATTATTATCGAAAATGAGAAATTGAAAGAGTTTCAGACATTGGAAATTAATTGATTAATTAAATAAAATAATAATAAAATTTCCAAATACAATGAATTATCGATACATCAATTAACGCAAATATTATTTTTCGTTTCTATAAAAATAGATAAACTTGTAAAAAAATTTTAACAAGTTCAACTTATTCTTATCTCTTGGAACATTACGTTGCCAACGCAATAGCGAGAAAAAAAAACCACCAGCGGAAAAACATTTTAATACAATTCCACGGTGGAGGAAATAATAAAACTTAAAAACTTACAAAACTTGCTTAAAATTTTATCGATAAACGACATACATATGCGCAGAAGCGAAGAATTGTAATTTAGAATTATCGTGGCATCGTTGGAATTAATTAATTATCGCGCACAATTTTAACAAGTTGCCCCGAAAACCAATAATCGCGCGTAAACGCAACCGAGCGCTAGTGGGCAATGGTGGGGGGAATCGAAATGTATATAAGGGAGCGGCGCCGTTTACGAGCGCTTTTACTATTCCGACGCTCTAGAGGTCGGATGTTTAAATGAATACTCGGTTTGACGAAAGGAATCGTTTTCAAATATTAACAGAGTGGACGAAACCTCTATTGTTACGGTAGTAAATATACGTACCCCTTAAAAAGAGAAATATCTAAAAAAATTTTATCGTAATTTTTTACCAATATTTATATTATTTCCAATTATATATTATTTCCTATTACGAGTATTTATATATATTATATATTTTTTTTAACAAGATGAAGATACATTCGATTCAATCATTACGACGATATATTTTATACAAATAATCTCCGAGTTTTAGAAATTTTTACTCTTTCGACATTGTCAAGAATCGTCGATAAATTCCGAAATTAATTTATTACATCTCCGCATTATAAAAAAAATTGGAACAATTCCAATACCAATACGGATGTAACGTTGGTTAAATTTTTCCTTTTCTGGATATTTATATATCGATCCATATATACAGATTGGAAAATTATTAAAATAATTTTTCATACTAAAAAACAATCGAATTAGATTGTCAAATATTTTTTCAACTTCGACTATATGTATAATCTTACGTTCCAGCGCGATTTCCGGTTCCAGCCAGCCGGTTCCCGTCATTCCAGCGTCACGTCGGTCGCCGCCTCGCGCTTTTGGGACGCGGATTGACCCAGTTGTCTCCAACACGAATACCCGGACGAAAACGCAGTGGCCGATGCCGTTTCTTTGACGTTTCCCTGGCACCAAGCCGGTTTAATTTATCGCTTCGTTCCTTTTATTCCATTTCCCGTATTTTTCGTATCGCGATAAGTGGTTCCGAAATTTAAAGAAATGATTTTTCTTTTTTTTTTTTTTGTCTAAAAATATTACAAGGATATCAGATCGAGGTGTATTAAAAGTTTTTGATCGAGTTTTTATTATAATAAATAAAACAGTGTTTCGAATCGCTGTTAAAAAATTCCTCACAAATAGAATATTATTTAAAAATAATATCAAAATTTAATTTCCGTATATTCATCGTTTCTTATAATATAATTCGATATCCATTGCCAGATTATTTTCCAATCTTATATCGTATTCTAACATCCAATATTTATATCCCCTAAATAAATATTCACTCACCTCTTTAAAGAAGAACCTACCTTAATAAATATAAATATTTTATATAAATAATCTTTCCAAATTCCTGTGCTCTATAATTATTAATTAATTTTTTTAATATTTTTAATATTAATTAATATTTTTTCTCTCAATTGAAGATCATTTTCGAAAGAGGACGAATCAAGGTTCGTTATTCTCCGGTGGGGCAAGAATGCGCTCGAGCATTAATTGATCGGGCCTGATTGCACAGGAAGTCGAGTCGCCTCCGTGCTGGCCGTGTTGCCGCATCTAGGGCACACGTAACGCGTCCTCCTCGCGCGAACGATGATTCGAAAGTGCGTGCGGAACACGCCTCTACGGATCGCCTCCGCTTCACCATTTTTTTCCATCTTCGCACCGAGGAACGGATACGCGACAATTGACGACAAGAAGCAAAGAAATCGTTCGAGATATTCTTTCCTTCCGAACGATTTGCGTCTCATGCTCGATCGAATGGGTGGATGCAGGGAGAGGGGAGAGGGTAATTAGGGCTTAACTTCGAGAGTTAAAATATCGGGGTCGATTTATCTTTGCTTTTAATTTGTCGTTCTTTTTTAAAAAAATTGCATATATGATTTTTATTTCTTCTGATTGATAATTTGAAAAGTATTCGAGAGAATATATATATATATATATATATATATATATATATATATATATTGCTTCATGGAGCAGATAAAATTAAATTCAATAGGACATGTTTTTGTTGAACAGGTGAATAATGTATTTATTCCTTTAAATTGTATAATTCAAATAATTTTAAATATACTTTTTGATACTAATTTAATCATTTCTATATTTCTATATTTTGTTTAATTTTATAATATATATCTATAGAATAAATTAAATTATTAAATTTTTTTAAATTAAGAAGAAAGTATATTATCTCCTTTAATATTGAAATTATTAGATTAAATTTCTATTTAAAATTTATAGTATCAATATTTTTATACAATAAATAAAATCTTTGATTCGAATCTTTGTCTATAAACTAAATTATTAAATTTTTTAAATTAAGAAGAAAATATATTATCTTCTTTAATATTGAAATTATTAGATTAAATTTCTATTTAAAATTTATAGTATTAATATTTTTTGATTCAAATCTTTATCTATAAACTAAATTATTAAATTTTTTAAACTAAGAAGAAAATATGTTATCTCCTACAATATTGAAATTATTAGATTAAATTTCTATTTAAAATTTATAGTATTAATATTTTTTTATTCAAATCTTTATCTGTAAATTAAATTATTAAATTTTTTAAATTAAGAAGAAAATATATTATTTCTTACAATATTGAAATTATTAGATTAAATTTCTATTTAAAATTTATAGTATTAATATTTTTTGATTCAAATCTTTATCTATAAACTAAATTATTAAATTTTTTAAATTAAGAAGAAAATATATTATTTTCATAATATTGAAATTATTAGATTAAAGATTATATATAGATTTTATTATAGATTTATAAAGATTTATAAAGATTATATTATAGATTTTTATTTATAAAATTTGTAGTTTATCCCATGATTGACAAATTATTAATGTTTATTTCAATTTGTTTAGACTTTGATGCGCAAGAGAGAAAACAAGAGAGGGATTTTCAACGTTTAAAAAATGTCCAACAAGATAGAAGGTTGGAAAGAGTTTTAAGGTGTGTCCAGAGTAAGCGAAATTTATTTTCCTAGTGAACCTTTATCCATATCTTATCTGATAAATTGAATTAAGATCGTGAGAACGCATCTGAATGCAAATAAATAATACATCGATCATTAAAAAATTCCAGGATTAAGGCAGATCCATCCATTGAGGATAGAATGCAACGAAATGCAAAGAAATGCGACGAATCTCATTCTGGATGGATTCGAGAAAAAGCCAAAAATGGTATTCGAAGCGTGAATTTTGCTTTAAACGGGCATTCGATTTCGAGAAGACAAAATTGCGAATGAAAGAATACTAATTTATTATTATTATTTATTATTATTATTTATTATTATTATTATTATTATTATTATTATTATTACTTATTATTAATAATTTATTATTATTATTTATTATTAATAATTTATTATTATTATTATTATTTATTATTATTATTATTAATTTATTATTATTTTTTTTTATTATTATTATTTATTATTAATAATTTATTATTATTTTTTTTATTATTATTATTATTATTTATGATTGCAAGGAGAGAGATTGGAATATATTTGGTGAATGGTTTATTATATTGAAAAAAAAAAAAAGTTTAATGGAAACGTTGCGAAAGAGGGTGGTTAAGAAAATGAAGAATAATCGTGGAATTTATTAAGACGACTTTTTTATAATTTCATGTTCGAGATCGATACCGTTGTCTTTGATTTAATTTCAATTGAATATTACATTCAGAAGAAGGGGAAAAATGTTCAATGTTCAAAGTTTTCTTCTGCTTGTGCAGAAAAATCAATCTTTCCTTCTTGAAAATTTGCGAATCGCGAATTAATCCGTTTAATTTTCAAGAGATTGAAAAATTCCTCCCTTGGAAAAAATTCCAACGACGCTGCAATATTAATTTTTCGTGTATATATATATATTAATCGCAATTTTAATTTGATTGTCGCTCCGGGAACTCCAGATTTCCAGGCTTTAATTAATTTTTCTTCGATTAAAAAATTTCAATCCGCTTTTAATCCCGATCCCAATTATCGCAAAACGACAACTTTTGCAATGATGATAAAGATAAAAATAATACAAGAACGAGAGGATCAATTATCCCATTACCTGAGAGAAAATTAATTTCACTTTGAGGGGGGAGAGAAAAAAAAGGCACAATTTTCGACTCGACAATATCGAGCCTCGATAAAGAAGAACTCACTCACAAAAATTCGATTCCAAGGATGACGATTATAATAATTCCTCCATTTCGAATTCTTTCTTTCCTTTTATCATTATCTATTTATTATTTATCAAAATTTCGAACAACGTTTTAAATCCAAATTTCGAAGATGCGATAGAGAAAGAAATGATCAAGAAAGTAAATAAAAAGAAAAGAAGAAGCAAGACTCGTATTCAGCAAAAAGTAAATTATTAATGAGTGAGATTTTTGGATATTATTTCTATTCCTCGTGGCACGAGGATTAACGTCCAATTAACATTGCCCGGTAATTGTCCACCCCCTAAGCGGATCAAAGTAATCTTGATCGTCGATATCGAATCTCTTGTGTAGCTGTATTGTAATGGATAATCGGGTCGGAACATTGATGATGTAATTTCGAGAGAAATTATTCCCGGATAACAATTAATAATCGTCAACCGTGGGATGGATCGGGTGTAATAATATTTGGAAAAGTATAAAAATTTTAAGCACTTGGGATCCTTTCGATGAAAAAGAATTTGGGAAGTGATAAAGTTTGAAGAGTAAATAATTAATTTCGTTATGATTTATTTTTATTGTGATTCCAATGAAAGTGATATGAAAGGGTGTTCGATCGTTTTGATTAAAAAAAAATTTGGGATCGAAGTGATAAAGTTTGATGAAGAGTAAATAAAGAATTAATTTCATTACGATTTATTTTTATTATGATTCCAATGAAAGTGATATGAAAAGGTGTTAATCGATTAAAAAAAAAGTGATAAAGTTTGAAGAGCAAATAATTTCTTTAGGGAGAGAGAAATTTCGTTACGATTAAAAAAAAATTTGGGATCGAATAAAATTTGAAGAAGATCGAATAAATAAGAAATTAATTTCATTACGATTTATTTTTATTATGATTCTAATGAAAGTGATATGAAAGGTGATGTTAATCGTTCGATTGTTTCGATTAAAAAAAAATTTGGGCTCGAAGTAATAAAGTTTGATGAAGAATAAATAAGGATTAAATAAGGAATTAATTTCTTTAGGGAAGAAATTTCATTACAATTAAAAAAAAAAAATTGGGATCGAAGTGATAAAGTTTGAAGAATAAATAAGAAATTAATTTCGTTACGATTTATTTTTATTATGATTCCAATGAAAGTGATATGAAAGGATATTAATTGATTCGATTAAAAAAAAATTTGGGATCGAAAATAAAGTTTGAAGGGTAAATAAAGGACTAAATAAGGAATTAATTTCTTTAGGGAGAGAGAAATTTCGTTACGATTTATTCTTATTATAGTTCTAGTAAAAGTGATATGAAAGGGTGTTAATTGTCTCGATAAAAAAGAAAATTGGGATCGAAGTGATAAAGTTTGAAGAGTAAATAAGGAATTAATTTCGTTACGATTTATTTTTATTATGATTCTAATCAAAGTGATATGAAAGGGTGTTAATTGTCTCGATAAAAAAAAATTTGGGATCGAAGTGACAAAGTTCGAAGAGTAAATAAGGAATTAATTTCATTACGATTTATTCTTATTATTATCTTATTATTCTTATTATTATTACTATCTTATTCTAATGAAAGTGATAAAATTTGGTGAAGAAGAATAAGTAAATAAGAATTAAATAAGGAATTAATTTCTTTAGGGAGAGAAAAATTTCGTTACGATTAAAAAAAAAATTTGAGATCGAATAAAGTTTGAAGAATAAATAAGAAATTAATTTACGATTTATTTTTATTATGATTTCAATAAAAGTGATATGAAAAATGTTAATTGTCTCGATAAAAAGAAAATTGGGATCGAAGTGATAAAGTTCGAAGAGTAAATAAAGAATTAATTTCGTTACGATTTATTCTTATCACGATTCCAACGAAAGTGATGCGAAAAGATGTTAATCGATTAAAAAAAAATTTGGGATCGAAGTGATAAAGTTTGAACAGTAAATAAGGAATTAATTAGTGGGAGAGAAATTTCGATTTATTCTGATGAAAGTGATACGAAAGAGTGTTATAATAATTTTATAAAAATATATATAAAAATATTAATCGATAAAGGGGATCGAGAAGTTTCGCAAGAATTACCTTTCTCGATACTTTAACATCGAATCAATGAATAAAAGAAAATCAAGAAAGAAGATTATTGTCGATTATACTTCGATTAGGTTATTTTTTTCCTTTTTATGAGATAAGAGACAGAGTGGATAAATAATTAGAAATATATATATAATTGAGAGGAAGTAGAGACACGAATATCGAAGGGGAGGTTTAATGGAAATCAAAGCATCCGTCCATTAATGATCGTGATTAATGATTGAAATCGAGTAACGCTTTCCGACGCTTTTAACATTGAAATGTAAAACGATCGAGATCGTTTAACGAATCTCAATTGAAAAAACATGTTGAGTGGAGTTGATAATAAATCCACACGTGTTCTCGATGAAGTTCAAATTGATCAAGTTGGATGATAAATAAAATATACAAGATCGAAATTCCTTTCTGAGGATTAGACAAAGAATAAGATCGATCTTTGTCAAAGATTTGTCATTAAACTGAACAAGTAATACTCGTGCAAACGCTCATTGATCGATGGAGAAACTAAAGATTAACAAAGAAATTTAGATTTCGAATTTATTGAAATATAATAAAGACAATAAATAATTGAATTTAATGTAATTAAGAGAAGAATTATCCTTTGTTGTAAAATTTTGCAAGAAGAAGGATAATTTATTATTCAAAAGAATTTAAGGATGTATTATTTTATTGGCTCCCTCTCTATCCATGCCCAGTTTAACCTCTAATAATTTCTAATTCAGCCAATAAAGGCTGATCTCACACCGTTGGCGGATCTAACATCTCGGCAACGATCGTTACGCGTTTGATTTATTTCTCAAATTAAATATTTAAAATGTTTCGTGGATAAATTTATCCGTGAAAATTAAAATTATTAATTATTAATTATTAATTACGAATCGAACGAGTATTTGCAAATTTTTAGTTGGAAAAAATAATTATAAAGAATACAGAAATTCTATTTTAATATTATTTACGATTCATCTTCATTTTTAAAATCATTTTCAATTCGTATAAACGAAATTTCCACAATTTCAAATATTTTTTATTCTTGATATAAAAATTTATATTATCCTCCTTCGAATGAAGTAGAAATTTATTTTAAGGAATAAATCGAACGAGTTTTTGCAAAATTCTAGTTGGAAAAAATAATTATAAAGAATATAGGAATTCTATTTTAATATTATTTACGATTCATCTTCATTTTTAAAATCATTTTCAATTCGTATAAACGAAATTTCCACAATTTCAAATATTTTTTTTTCTTGATATAAAAATTTATATTATCGTCCTTCGAATGAAATAGAAATTTATTTTAAGGAATAAAAAAAAATATTTAAAATATTCTTTCATTCACTTCACAATGCACAAAGATTCTGTATACGTGAAGCGAGGGAATTAAAAATTCCGTAATTTAAACGTTCGATTCGCAATATTTCGAGAAACACGGCTCTCCTCCTCCTCTTCTTCCCGCCTCGGCCATTTTCCACGTCCTGAAAACGCAGCCGACGACATTTCGTAACGAAACGAGCCGCAACGTAACAGGTATCTCGCACGAACTTCAACATTTCGTTACATAAAACGTGATTTATATCGAATCCAACGATACTCGTCAACGATTCTCTGAAATCCACGAAAATTCTTCCATCGATCACGCGTTCTGAAAATTCTTTCGAAGAACAATCCTCGATCGAGTTTTTCTTTTCAAAATATCCAAAAACAAAGTTTCTTTAACTTTCATCTAACCTAAGAAAGATATTTTTTACATTTTTTTATAAAAATTAAAATAAATTCGATTATTGCTTTTAATAAAAAATTGTAATATTAAAATAAATAATTGAAAAGAAGATTATTGGAAAATTAATAGAATTCGTTATTGCATTATTTTGCGAATAAATAAATAAAGAAGCAAGTCTAAACTAAAATTAAGAAGAGAAAAAAAAGGGGGAGAGAGGAGATAATTAGAGTAATTAATTATGAACCGCTTACCGATATGTTCTGTAATATAAAATCGATGGAGCCTACTACTAACCTCATTAAACTCTGCATTATCAAAATTGCCATCCCTCTGCCTCGCTTAATATTATATGTAGAGCATCGGCCCATTCTTAGATAATATACGGGGTGTCGGGAAGTTTGCTGATTAAAGTGGAACATTTGGAAAGCAAGGATTCCGAGCGATTCCAATTTAGAAATGAATCTTTCATCTTTTCGTTTTCCAACATTTTTGAATAAAATTTCCATCGTTCGATCTTAAAAAGATTGATCCAAGATTAAAAATAATAAAGAAATATATAATTTATAAATTTGGAAAGCAAGGATTCCGAGCGATTCCAATTTAGAAATGAATCTTTCATCTTTTCGTTTTCCAACATTTTTGAATAAAATTTCCATCGTTCGATCTTAAAAAGATTGATCCAAGATTAAAAATAATAAAGAAATATATAATTTATAAATTTTTGAAAAAGAAAAAAAAAAGGATCGAAACAAAATTTTAAAAAATCTTTCCTTCGTTATAATATTAAAAAAAAAAAAAATGGAATTCTTTTTACCTAGACGAATAATTAAAATATTAAAAAAAAAAAAATTGAACTATAACCTTAAATAACTAATCTTCTTTCTTTACACCAATCAGTGTAATAACAAAAAGAAAACAAAAGGATAGAGAAAAGATGGAATTCTTTTTACCTAGACGAATAATTAAATTATTAAAAAAAAAAAAAAAAAATGGAACTATAATCTTAAATAACTAATCTTCTTTCTTTACACCAATCAATGTGTAATAACAAAAAGAAAACAAAAAAGGATAGAGAAAAGATGATGATTCCCAGAGGTTATCGCAATCGAAAAAAAAAAAAAAGAAGAAGAAGAAGGAAGGAGAAGCGTGAAAGGAGAAGAGAAAACAGAGACTTAGCGAAGGTTGAACGATATCGTGACAGTTCTTGGAAGCACCGGCGATGCGTTACATGGTCAGCGAAGAAAATTGTGGGGCTTACATGCCCCGTGTCATTGCGTGACGCGAAATGACTCATGGGTTCGCGAACCTTATGAGCGAGAGCTAATGGGTTCCCTTAAATCCTCTTTTTTTTCGATATATCCTTTGTTATTTTCAACAGTCACAATTCACCTCGGTATTATCTTAAAGTTTCCATTCCCTTTTATTTCCCGTCCCCCTCCCCTCCCCCCCCCCGTACGTGTCGCGCAAGTGACACATTTTGACGACGAGGGAATAAAATAAAACGCACGAAAAAAATACAGGGAGGACAATGTGCCCTCACAATACAATAAAAATGGCGGTGTCTGGCGAACGTTTATTTATTATTTAACATATGTTAACATGTTAACAGCATTCACAATTTTCAATTCGACCGCGTGTCGTTGATGCCGTTGCTCGACCAGAAGGCGGAATGACTCAACTTTGAAAATACGATACGACGCCGCACTCGACTTTGAACTCGATACCGCAGACTGGACAGGTTTAAAAATCTATACGATTCCCCCGCTCGTGTTGCCCGCGATGATACCGCCACCGCCGACTATATCGATTTGTCTCGGCCGAGGTAATACGATATACGCGTATTCGTTGATCCTGGGTCGATTTAATTGGTCTAGGGTGTTTCTCGCGCGCGGCGCTAGGGGAATCGGGCGGGCGGTGGGGAGGTTCCTAGGGCGCTCTTCTAGGGGTTTTTTTCGTAACTAGGAGAGAAAGATGAAGGAGAGCTAGAGAAGTGAAAACTCGGATGGTAAATGATGAAAAATAATCTTCGATGATAACGAATGTTAATGAAAATAAGGATGGAAATAATGTGATAAAATTCAGTATTGTTAATAATTATAACAGAGATTCTGGTAATATTCAAATCTGGTAATATTACTCGAAAGATAATACCGACGGGAATTAATAATTAACAATGATTATTATATTATTGGTGTCGTTATTGGTTATAAAAATTTTTATCGCACAAATTATATGATATTAATTTTTATAATAATAATAATAATGGCGATACCAGAACAATGATGACAGCAATAATATCTGGTAATCCAAATAAAGCTAGCAATGACAACAATAATAGCACTGTCTCCGTTAGTAAGATAGTAATAATAACAATACTAGGCAATGTCACTAGCTGTATCTAAGATAACTTATTGCTATCAACGATAGAAATAACGCTACGATAATAGAAGCAGCTGAAAGCGGCACTCGCGATAAAGCAATTAAGGAATAAATGGGCAATTGTATCCGTCTAGCTACGAATAACGACATGACATTGTATACAAATAATATCAACAACAATAATTAATAACACAACGATATTTAAATAATCTTCAATTAAATCTAATTTGTAGAAGAAATTTCATTAAAAATATTCGTGAAAACTTATTCCGAATATTATTATCAGAGGATTACAAATCCTAGGGATTTATAATAATTATTTCTAATTGAAATTATTTCCATCTTTTCGATGTCAAGATTTCCTTATTTATTTCAGTACACGTATCCAATTTATTAATATCAAGAATACTGCTGCTCGTAAATCCTAGGGAATTTCAATAATTATTTTTCGTCAAGGTTATTATTTTACGAAGATCCATTTTTTTATAAAATTAATTTTTAAAACAAAGAGAAAATTCGCGGATTATTTATTCGTTGTAAGAAAATATAATTAATTGATATGACATTTCATAGCCTAATAAAAATCGGATGAAAGCGGATGAATATAATTAAACGTGTAACATCCTTTCGTTCTTCTCTTCGTCTTCGTCTCTCGAAAATTTAGTAAATGGCATAATTTGAATGCGAGTTGAAAATCGTATTAAAAAAAAAAAAAAAGGGGGGGGAAAAAATCGAAGGAATGGAATTATTCATTCATTCCGTTGAAGACTCGTTTGCAAACGATTTCCATATCGAACGGTTTGCGTCGCACAATACCCTTCTCTAACTGCAACGATGAAATTAACCGTGCACATTAAACGCGATAACATCGATGGAATCCGAGTAGAGATCGCAGCTAATCTCGATAAGATGCATTCGTTTACATAACATTCATTGGTTTAAAAAGGATTTATTCTATGCCACGCTCGACGATATTCAAAAATAAAAATTTAAATACGTGTAATATTCTTCGTGGAATTTAATTTTTAATCCTATGGAATTTTTCAGAAATTGAAAAGAAATGAAAAATGAAACGCGAGTACGAACGAATTTGTTATTTTTATTTGTTCGAATACGTTTATTTTATCAAAAATTTCGTCCCTATTTTTAACATCAATATTGGATATTTTTAAAAGAATCAAAAATTTGTACAAAATACAGGACGTTCTAAAATATTTCGTGTAAAATTCTTTCTTAATCCGATACTTATAAAATTTTAAAAATTTTGTCTCCAAAGATCCCATAAATTCTATCTATAAAATTTTACACATAGAAATCTGGTAGAAGATTCTATCAGAAATCTTTTATATATAAGTAAATAAATTTTTTTAAATCAATAAAAAAAAAAAGATAAGCGTAACAAAGAAGAAGAATAAAATTCGGTCGACCTTGTTGATAAGAAGAACGCCTTGAGAAATTTTTAATTTTTAATTGCCAGAATGTTGGAAGCTTTCGAAAAATTACGAATGATCAGAACAGAAACATGTTTCTAACACGGAATTTTTATAATCAAGGTAAAGTCTGTTATCATTTTGTTTCCTGTTATGGAAATAGTACAAGTTAAAAATAATCGTCACATCGTATAAATAGAATTACGAAAAAGAATTAAGAAAAAAATTTTAATATTTCCTTAACCAATTTCTAGAAGCTGTTGCAGAAGATCGATTCGTTTTCTTATTCGTTTTTATCTCGAATTTTTCGCGAAGAGGCGTAAAACAATTGATTATTTAAATTATAGTGATTTTTCATTAAACAGTTTCTCATACGATATATTTTAACATTTTGCATCGTGAATTAATTTAAATAATATTTTAAGAAATTATATTATCATATTATCAAATTATATTATCATTAATAATATTTCCAAAGTTATACAGAATTAAAATTTTTCCCTGTCTAACGAAAAATCTCTCCTGCTTCGAGAAATTCGAGAACGTGAATACGTAAAGATACGATATTATATCACCCACGAAATAAAACCACGTAGAATAAAAAAGAAGATTTAAAAAATTCTCTAGAAACACCCAATAGATTTCGTGGAACTCGAGCTAACAGCATAATCGTGCTATAGCAATCGGGGATATAGCCGAGACTGGTCCGAAACTATCGATTACAAAGGCATAATACGCGTGCATCTATATCAACCGTTTTAGTGGCAAGCTAGCTAGCCAGCTAGCTAGCTGTGTATCGCTGTGTTTGAAATATAGCTCGCAGCCAGAGCTACCATCAAGGATATATCGTCGCTTCCATAACCGTTTAAATGACCATTGCTAATTTATAATGCTCTTTTTTTCCCTCCCTTTAACCGTACTTAAATTCTTTACCTTTCTACCGAGTTTATATTAAGCCACTTACGGGCAACGACAATTGCTTCTTTCAATTTATATCATCCTATATTTTTTAATTTGGAAATTATTTTTAGATAATTTTTATTGAAGGGAAATTCTTAATTTGATTATTTAAAAAAATATTTATTGTCAGAGATCATCATTTAATTTTTAATCCAGGTAGGTTTTATACGATTTAAAGTTAAATAGTCTTTATTTCTAGATCTTTTTTTTTTTTTATATACGGAATAGTATAAAAATAAAAAATCTTTTTAAAAATAGATAGATAAATCTTTAACGAGAGATTTTTCTTAAGTTACGCTCAATGCGAGGCATTTCGCTAAAACGAAAGCATAAGTATCGATAAGTATCGATAACCATTTATTCGTCAAAGTCTGTGGAACGAGTTTATACTATAAATAAAGAACCGATAACTTATAAATACGCGTCGAGTTATCAAGGGTAGGCAAATTCGATAGAATTTTTCTAAAGAAAAAGGGAACGCACGCACGTTGGGAAAGAGAAATTACAAATGTGAACTTGGAATTGGAATTAACAAAATTCCATTTCCAACATTTATTCTTTATCCCGTTTAAATATTCAAATTTGAACGAAAAAAAAAAATCTAATTTTTACTTTTTGCTCTATATATATATTACGTTACTTAAATCTTTATTCCCTTCAAGGAACACAATACAAAAATTAAGTAAGTATTAATTGATATTAATAAAATCAATTTTTAAAAATTTGATGAGTAAAAACGATTTTCATGATATCCATGTTTTATCCTCAACTAATAATTTAATATTTAATCTACAATCGAATGTATCATTATTTAAATTCAAAATATTTCGATAAACAAAATAATTTGCTCGAATTGTCTGAACGTGAAGGTGTTTCAAAGATTTCAATACGGGGAACGATAAAATACAGACAGACAGATAGATGGGGATCGAAACGGCGTGAGCAACAAAGCGGTAATGCGATAAAATGTGGAAAAGTGTCGTACAACAACGCGGATATGACGCGATACGTTTTTCGTTACGTCATTTCTCGCGTACCGAGCGTTACGAATGATTGCATTAGTTCATGAGTCACTCTCGTCTCGCCAAGTGAACGTAATAGTAATTTTGCACGAAACCTTTACACTATGAACGCCTAGTAAAGCACTAGCGTTTCGTTCCAAGTTTACGAATCTACGAATATCTGTGCAATAAATATTTATGGATATCTAATTTTCGCGACACGATATTTTTTTTTTATCATTTGAAACGAATTCGTTTATATTTAAAAATTAAATAGTAATAGTATAACATAGTAATAGTAATAAATTTAAATAATATATAATTTTTATAAATATAATTTTTTCACGAAAAATAGAAAGATATTTAGGGAAAATAATTTAATCTATAAAAGTTTGAAATTTAAAATTAAGATTTTTTTTAAAATTTACGAAAATTTTAAAAGAAGAGATTTCGAATTTTAGGTTAGGATACGATAAAAGAATAATTGAAAAATACTATATAGATTCTATAATATGCTCTTCCTATTTATAGAAACCGAGGTCGATATTTATCTCAATCAGCATGCATTCAAATGATATGCAATGAAATCATCTTCGTTAGTTTTATTCTTCATATGATGACATGTACAATGTCATCGTGAAATTCGAAATATTTTTTATTGTGCTTAAAAAAAAGTTGCGCATCCATCTGCTGACTTTGCTTAAAATGTACCGAAGTAGCGATAAATTTTTATTAAAAAATTCATTTTAATTTCATCGATTTTTAATTAAATCATATTTTTCTAATGAAAAAAATCTCTTTCTTCCTCTATCCTTTATTATACACGAAACGAAATATCAAAAAAAAAAAAATGTTGAACAATTTGTCAATCTGTCAATTTCGTCCATATCGAATTTCATCATTAGAGTATAAATATATTCGACTTTTTTTCACAACACGATATCTCATGTACTGTATCCAACATGTGTTTTTTTTCTAATCCGACGAATTTGTTTCTCCCCATATGCCCGACTCCTTCTCGTTATCTCGGATATTGCGTCACGCCCGAAAATATGTGCGAAATTTCCAGGACTTTATAAGTTAGTTCGTTCGCCGATTGGAATTTGCTTTTTTATCAGAGAAAACACACACACACACGTGCGCGCCATACACGGCGGCGCAACGGCAATATTGTTCAGAGAATCATCTTTATTTCGTATTATAATTTAAATCGAACCGAACGTGATGAAATATATAACACGGATACAAATATATCTCTTATTATCTCCAAATGCAAAATATTTGTCGAATCATGGTTCTTAACGAATAATTCATTTATGATGTTAAAAAAAAAATTCTGTTTTTACAGCATAGTTAATATCTTCTTTTTTTTTATTGAAAATTTATTATTCAAAATATAAAATACTCGATCATACTGTATGTAATTGTATTAATAAATTTTATTTTTTTTTCGATGTGCGATATCAAAAATTCTGACATTGGATAATTAATTATTACAAGAATAATAAAAAATTTTCTTTAGTTGCATTCAATTGTAAAAAAGAAATATTGAGATAAATATTTAAAAAATTTTTTGTATTTCCTTTCTTTTATTTTAACACGCAGGATTGTTATTAATATTATTCAAAAATAATAATTTATTATTAAAATAATTATTTTAATTTATACGATTTATTGTATCAACTAAATACGGATATAAAATAAACCGACGTATGGAATGTCAAAAAGGCGACTAAAAATAACTCATTAAATTAGCTACGCGGCTTTCGGACTCGTTATCTATTTTGTCTCTGATAACTTCCATGCCACCTTCACCATTTTTGTTTTCAATGTTATTTTCTACAAGTTTCATTATTTTATATTATTTTAATTTATTACATGAATGGTAAATCATAAATTTTCGAAAATAAAATACCATTAATGAATGTTTGATAAATTCTAAATAACAAATGATAAATACAAATAAATATACATATTTATTAATTTAAATAATTATTTTTCATAAATGATTTAAGCAGAACATGAAATGCAATTTCCACGAAAATGATTGCTCATGACTGCCATAGAAACAGAATTTACAGGTCACATGACAGTACACTGCATTCTTCATCGCATTGATTCAACAGCGCCAATAATTAGTTGCTCTTATAGCTCAATTGTCGATGTATCAATAAATCTTAAATAGTAGCTAATCTACTATGTCAAAATTCGATGGACTAAGAACATCGACAATGAATTAACCAATTATGACGAAAATTATAATCTTCGAAGCGCAAAATTGATCATGCGCCATAATTTTTTACTACGTAACACATTGTTTTTACACGAAGAAAATTCATGCGCGATTAATATAGAATTACATTGTACTCAAATCGATAGATCCTATGTTCGAGAATCTCGAACGCATTGCACGAATCAAATTGCAAATATATATATTCTAACATAGCTTCTGAACATGAGAAACAAATATTCGAGACACAAAGCAACACCGTTGCACGTTGCCGGGTTTCTTTCTTCTCGAGTCACTTCCTGCGCCACTAGTGACTCACGTGAATCATCGAACAGTCAAGAAAAACGAACAGGCGAAAGTATTCGACAAAGAGTCTCTACAGCCGGTTTGTCCTTGCCGATATATTATAACTAAACTTTTGCTTTTCGCGCGAATCTCGATTATTACGTTTATCGGGAATTCGACAAATCGAAACGTTACGATTCGATAGAATAGATAGACGAACCTAACCTGTAAGAAAACCTGATTTCTTTTTAGCCATAGAGACACTCTTTGACACGAGAAATTGGCGTGGACAAAAAAGATCGTTATAAGAACACGTAAATAATAATCGAACGATATAGAAACAATTAATAAAAAAAATGAACGAAACAAATAGACGTTTAATCTTAAAAATCAACGAAGAATCGGGCACCGCCTGAGAAAATGCGCGGGCGGCCACCGTGCATGATTTCCGGCGGCGTTTGCCTGGCGTGCCACGCCACGACGACCTCACGGGGGGTTGGACGCTGTTCTTTTTTTAGAAACTATATATCCCTATAGAGACATTGGTTTTCTCTTACCTTGCGTCTTCAAAATATTCGTTAAATTTGTTCAGTGAACAATCGACGTATATACATCCGTGTACTCCTTGAATCTAATGGCCTTCTGTCGCACTCTATTCGTCTCTCTCTTTCTTCCTCGCGCACTCCTTCGTACACTGTCTCCCTCTCTTTCCCGTTCTCCGTCCTTGTTCACAGCCCACTATATCCCAATCTACAGAGATTCTCCGGCGATTACTCGCTTCCTACTCCTGTTCTGCTCGGTTCGTCGTCCCGTTGGCGTAACGAACACATCGAAAGCAATTGAAGAGAATCCGTGGACTGGTGCCGAGTAATATGGAGTCACGAAATAAAGTTAAAAACGAAACGAACGTATCACTGGCTCAGAAATTCCGCACTGGTCGAATGTCTCGCGCGGCGCGGGTGCACCAAAGCTCCTCGGGGCACGGTCCTCTTGTTCGGTCGTCTCGAAAAACCGATAATCACTGGCTCAAGACGGCTGTTCACACACCATGAGGAAACAATCTTAATTCGGATGACGATTCTTCTTCTCGCGAATGATTTCGTTACGTTTCTTTTGGTTTTCAAGCACTTTCGCGAAAAAACAGCACGACACCAGCCCACGATTCTACCGTTATCTAGGGCGATGCCTCTCTGCTGCTCGCCGCTTTGGCCTCTGCCCGTGACTATATAACTATAACTATATAGATGGCGTACTCAATGCGAGAAATGCATCATACATCTGCTTTATCTACGCGTTAGAAAACTCCATTGATCGATAATAATTGAAATATGAATTTCAAGTTAAAAAAATTATAATAGTTTATAAAGCATTTATAATATTATCTATTAGTTGCATTTCTTATCTTGGAAAATATTCGTGATCATATCATTTAAATTTTTTAGACTTATTTTAATTTTTATTTTTTTTATTTGTTTGTGCTTTTTTTTTAATTTCATTATTATTTATACGTATATTTCTAATACTAATAAAAAATAAATAAATAATTAGTGTTAGTTAATAATTAAAAAATTAGTATATTTCGTTTTAATTTTTTAATTAATATAGGGTAACGAAATGTTACTACATTTGGTAAATTTTTATTATTAAAATTTTATATATTGTTTTATATACTTAAAAAGAAATCCTATTTATTAAGAAAATTTTTCTTTAAGAATAAAAATTTGTTTTATATATTGCTCTATGTTTGTTAAACATTTTATATTTAATATTATTATATATTAATATTTTAATATATTTCAAATTTACGTACATAAATTTAAATTATGTATATTTGAGTATATTATTGGGTATATTATGTATATTATTTTAAAATTTTAGGTTTAAAATCGTTTAATATTATGAAAATTAAAATACAAACAAAAAATATCGTAAATTAAAATTATTATTTAAAATAGTTTTAACTTAATATTAAAAATTTGTTTCGCAATGATTGTGCGCGTCATGAATGACGTTTTTTACAGTAATGGATATCATAATTTGATGATATTTTTTAATTCTTATGAAACATCTAATAGTTTTTTATTATTTCTATAATATTTAATACATAATAAGTATGTATTTTTATTGTAATAATATTAAAAGTGAATAGCATAAAAAGTGAAAAAATTTTTCTAAATATTTGAGGTTAGATTAGATTGTTTTGAAAAATAATTTTCCTTATTAATATTCAGTAATTACATATTATCTTTAATATTGATAATTACAATCCTTGTGTTTAATTGCAATTTAACAATATTATTATATATTTTTAATAAATAAAATTAAACAAATTATTTCCCAATTATGGAAATGAAAAAAAAATATCGAAAATTAAATATTGCAAGCCAAGCCGAAATTCTACGATCACATCAAAGAGATGATGACTTTGTCAAATATTTACGAGAAAAGGTTATCGATATCTTACAAATTTTGCAAAGGAAAACGGGTTTATTACCCTTTATTCACTCCGATATTCCGTTTAAACTAGTTTATTTTTTTTTTACATCGGGAATGGGCAATCAAACGTTGGGTGAAGAATATACTGGACTTGTGCAAGCCAATTTAAAAGCTTATAAAGTTCCATCTATATATGTATGTAACTAAAATATTATATAAATAAATACAATATATTTTTTTAATATAGATACGTTATCTACTTATTATTTAGGCAAGACTATTGGCAATAATTTTAGAATGTTTTGGTGAAAAAGCATTGATAAGATTATTAAAACAATTGGAATTATCAATTAATCATCCTCACAGTAAATTAACTCCTACAACTGTAATATTTTTAAATTCTTTCATATCAAAAATGTATACTATAATACCTGTTTTTATATTATTGCATAAAGGATTATTTTATATATTTGGTCGATATTATAGTTTAAGTAAAAGAATAGCAGGAATAGATTATGCAAAGGTAATTACTGTAAAGTATTGTTACAATAATATTTGATGTTTGCCATTATTTTTTTTCAAATTTGAAGGTGTATGGTCATCGGCCTATTGATACTATCAGTTCAGGATTGAGACTATTAGGAATTGCTACACTTATACAGTGTATGTTGAAAATCTGGCAAAATTACAAAAGTGAAAATCATTTTGAAAAATATTCAATACTTGATGAGAAACATAATAAGTTGATGTGCCAGTTGTGCCTTGAAAAAGTGCCAACAACTACCACACCTTGTGGTCATTTGTTTTGTTGGTTTTGTCTTACTGATTGGTTGCATACTAAACCACAATGTCCACTGTGTAGAGAACATGTTGTACCTTCTAGGATTGTACATGTGATGAACTTGTAATATTGTTTTTAAATATTTAAAAAGATAAATTAATAAAAACAATATGCAAATGTTTCTTTTTTAAGTAATTATTAAATTAAGGATAAATGATTCACTAGAACTATTTTATGCGTTTTAATATTATAATTTATAGTTATAATTTGTTTTTGAACATCAATTACTATGCATCTGTGCTAATAATAATCTTATACAGATGGCAGTCATTGTAATACACATATATATATATGTATCGAGAATAAATGTAAAGCAAAACCAGAACACACGTGCACATTTATACACACTCATATATATATATATATATATATATACATATAAATATTATATATATATATATACAAAAATATCAAGTTTTTATTCATAATACGCATATACGCGCTATTATTTTTGTATAACAACACATTATTCACATAAATGATAATGTACAATTGTTTTATTTTCATTGTATAGCGTTTTTATAAAATTCTAACTTGAATCAAGGAGTCAATAACAATAAACTCATAATTGTGGGAAGAGGGATGAGAGGTCAATGACGTTATAGTCATAAGGATGTGCGCTGAACGGAAAGAATTCCTACTTTTTCAGCAAAGTTACCGAGTAATTGACCAAAGCCACTCGATTCGGAATTATCTTTCATTCGAAACCCAACTGTATGACTATAAGCATTATAAAATATTCTTCTTAAGCATTGTAATTTTTCTTTGCGAGATCTAAAACACAACATTAAAAATTATGGAATTTATAATTTTTTCTATAATAATTTTGATAATAATACGATACACTTACTGTGCCGACGACGCACAAACTTCATCCTCAATAATTGTCGTACTCGATTCTTGAGATGTATGTCCCGTAAAAGTTTCACAAAGAGGCTTACAAGCTAAACTAGTTGTCAGTCCATCTGTGAGCGGGGCATTAGCAGTTGTGGAACCACGTAAACTTCCGGTCCCAGATATCATCTGCCAAGAGCCACCCGACGAAGAGGATTCGTTTCGTTGTCGAAGACGTCCAGGTACAGGAACCGCAACAGGTGAAGTTCGATTGTGTGGTAAAGGTGATCGTGATCCATGCGCAATTCCTTCTTTATTTGGAGAAGGATAAAATGACCATGGTACAACGTTCCTATAAAAGAATACAATTACAGAAAAATATTACATGGAAGATATGTAGAAAATAAATATATTTTACCCGTTACTCTGACTGTCATCTTGAGGTTCTGTGGAAGAACAGTGAAACACCGCTGGTGGATTATTATCTTGACTGTCCCTGCTATTTTGACTAACAGAACTACACCAACTATTCAGACTTAAGTTAGAACTGACTGAGCTCAATGTCACTACTGATTCGCTATCGAACATAACGTTATCTAATTGTGAATCACTGTCGTTGCGTAGAACTGTGTGTCTAGATTTGCTATGACGCGGATGAATACTAAACTCTTCATCATGAATGTGTTTTAGAAAATAAAAACAAAAGAAGAATATTTCCTCTCCTTTGCTCAGTCGATCCTCTAAATCATGGCCGAACAGCATCCAATCGTACGCTATGGTAAAATAAAGAATTTGAAATGCGTTCAATGATGTATGAATCACGCCATCAGCCCATAAACTGATTCTTAATAATGAAATAAATAAAGGTGTGCGATCCCATCCTATAAATAGTGTATGTATTATTAATTACATAAAATTGAATATAACACTGTTATGAAAATTATATTATCGCAAAAAAGACATACCTGAGATACAATGAATTAATATTCCATTACCACTGTCACTTAAATATCGTAATATAAGTTTCAAATAATTTTGAGTTAATTTGACTAAGTCCCAAACTTGATATTCATCCCAATTGATTCGTAATTGTGCAGAAATTGAATCTTCTGGCACTCCGATTTGCGCATCCACATGTGTCTGAGACCAATCGAATACTAAGCCCTTAGCCAAATAATCATTCTCTCTAAACTCTTTAAAGAATTCACATCCAGGATATGGTAATGAAATCAAGGTGAATTCAGAATACCTCTTCTCTTTGTCTACTTTCTCTGAGGATGTCACACTGAGTATTGAATAAAAGAGTTTTGTTTAAAGTCCTTTAAAAAGTGTATTCATAAAAAAAAAATTAATTATAGTATTAATTGCTATGAAACTTCATTGATTCTGTGAAGAAGTGAAAGTTGCTTTCTTAATTTTTTTTATCTTTTTTGTTTCTTTAAATCTCCAATTATATTTTGATCATAAGAGAACTGAATGAAAATTTATCCTGTTATTTTAATAAAATAACAAAAATTTTTAATATATGAAAATATAATCTATGATAATATATTTACTCTAAAATTCATTTTAAAATATCATACACATAATATATAAATATTTAATACTAATTATTTCTACTAATTATCTTTAATATTATAAATAATGTTTAAAAAAGTACAATATAATTTATTTCAAATAAAAGACATATCTTATATATATATATATATATATATATATATAATAAAAACAAATAATATTCTCAATTAATTTTTTCAATTAATGAATGCATCAAATATTATCAATTAAAGTTGATTTACTTACTTCACTCCAAATTTGACTTTCTTCTTCTCAACCATGAAGTCAATAATAGTTCCTACTTTGAGAAATTTCAGAAGCTTGATGTCATGATGCCTAACTTTATCGAACAATTGCCACTCACTAAGTACAGAATCACTTCCACGAGCTTCATCTACTTGATGTTGAATGGAAACTATACCTTCACTACCAGCAAATAAATAATCTAGTCCAGATCTACCATAAATTTCTGGTCCTCCAGATAGAGTAGCTGATCTGCATACATGTCTACCTTTATACATTATTACGGGCAGTGGAAATCGAGAACGACACCTAGCAAATCTAGCTTGTTTTATCAAATCCTTCAATCTGTTAGAGTCAAAAGTGTTTTCATATATAGTTTCTGTTGTGCGAGGCAGTGGTGGCGGCGTATCACACATATTTGGATTTCTACTCTTCTCACCATCTAAAATAATAAGATGGCTAGGATAATGTGCACTGAGATCACCATCATTATTGCTTATGATATAATGAGTGTAATCTAAATCAATAAGCAGAACACATCTCTGCATAATTGCTTGACTCTAAAAAAAAAGTATTGTTTAGAATTATAAAGAAAAAAGATTAATCCATTGGAATATATGTACATATATACATATATATATATATGTATATGTATATATAAAAGTTACCGTGCTATCTGCATCCTTGGCTCTATAAGTATTTTTTGAGAAATATATGAGAAGCTTCTGTAAATCTTGAATGGTGATTTCTGTCATGATTGAAGTAAATTTTTTGAGAATATAATATCCAAAAATTTTAACTAAAAGACAATTTATTTCTTTCTCTAGAATGGTCCTAAGTTTCTATAATTTTTATATGAATGCTTATGAATTGTTAACTGTAGCCAATATCTTGCATATGAGAGGAATGGCACAAACACTATTTGAAATACACCACATTACAATTTATAGATTTTTTTTTTTGTTTGTCATGATTTCTTCTTAAGTTTAAAGGACGTTACTTTCAATGTAAACATAACAAGTTTATAGGTCTATGAGAACATGATATTGTATAAAATACATAAAAGTTTAAATTCTAGAATATTGATGATTTTATTAATAAAATATTCATAAAATAAACTCATGCTGTGTAATTCAAAAAATAAAAAGTAGCAATAATTAAGATTATAGAAGAAAGCATGAATTTCATTTTAAAAATGTTTTAATATTTGTACAATTTGTTTAAATAAGTATAAATGATTGTTATAAAATATTGTTAAACAAACATTATACAGTTGTAAATTATAATATTAGCATTATATTTAAAAAGAAAATTTATATTTAAACATATATTTCTTTGATTATTCATTTTAGAAACATATATTTCTCTTTTAATTGTATTAAAATATTATAATATAAATAAAGTATTTTTAAATTTATAAACTATTGTTTTATAAAGTAAAGTTTTAATTTTCATATATAACTTAAAGAAGTAATGAAATCAGTAATGTCTTGATTATGAGAGTCCAAGTATTATATAGTATATTTCATTTATTTTCCTTAATTCAATAATTTACACTTGTTTCACTTCTTCAATTAAATGTATATTTTTTCTTATTTTTTTTTTCTTTTTTTTTTTACATTCAATCATAAATTTAATTCAAATTATTTTCTTCTTGTTGTAATTTTTTTTTATTTATTAATATAACAGATGCTGAACAGGAGGAATTTTCCATTTACAGAAATTTTTAGCAGGAATTTGAGCAATTATTTCGTCATAACAATAGTAGAGAACGCTCCATAGAACTGCTTAACCTGAGTTCAAGTCAAGCACGTTTTTTCCATTGTAGCAAACATATTAATTAATGCTTGATAACATTCATAAAATGTTCATCAGATGATGTAGTTAAAAATGAAAACGTAAAGTTTATCACCGGGTATATCCATGGCATCTCATCGTTTTTCAATCTCGATAAAGATCCAATGAGATAACCTAAACATCACACCCGAAAAAATATGTTTTACATTACGCGCAGTAATTCGAATCTGTTCTGAATAAACAGTCATCCTTTTTTATTTTGTTCACAACGTTTTCTCGGTTATACACCGAAAAATCTGTTATCTCCTTATCACCACGTTCACGTGTCGCATTTAAAGATAGTTATTAAAAGGACGAGAATGTCCCTCTTCGCTGTCGATCTGATTATCACGATCAGTACATCGACCTTGATGTTTTATCCTTTCACCCACGCGGTAATAAACACGGGAAAACAATCGCGTTTTAACAAAACAAAAATATTTTTTTCTTATGATTTACAAACGAAGCGGAAATCAGTCGTCTAGCAAGACGAAAGTACGAAGTGAAACGCAGCGTAGAAAGATAACCTATTTTTGTAATGTGGAGACCGCGTGTTTTACTCTGATGGTATTGTAAATTTACATTTAATAAATATCCAAAACATTATTTGAGATATATCGAAATGTAATTACTTATGATTTTTTAACATATTATTTATAAATATTTTTAAAATATATGCTAAAATTTAGAAAATAATTTTATTATTATATATTTATTTATTCAAAATAATTCTAAAATCTCTCTGATAAGACAATAATAAAATATGAAGTTTGTAACTATTTATTCGCTTTATTAAAATTTGTATAATATTTGCATATAAATATATATCCGATATTTTAGTATATGTAAATGTTCTGATATATGAAACAAATTTTCAAAATTTAACACATCGTTATTTCTATTGTTTCAAAAATATAAACAATCTTATCGGGAAAAAAAATGTGAATCTAAACAAAAAACATAACTGTGAAAATATTCTATATTTAAATTTTATGTCCTTGTTTATATTGTGAATCTTCAAATATCAACATTTCTTTAAAAAATAATAATGCTGAAAGATATACCTATAATTAATAAGATTACTAGATAATTCATAAATTGATATAAAGTGTAAAAGAAATAATATATAAAATTTAAATCGAATGATTTCGATTTATTGAGAAAATAAAAATCGAAAAAAAAAACATATCATTTGAATGTTTCAATTCGAGATGGCGTAGTTCGCTACGATAACGACAGTAGTAATAAACCCACTCCAGTTCCAGCGAACCAACGAAACACGCATGCGCAATTAAGTATTTCTGGACAAACGATTCGATGGAATTGGAACAGGAACGATCGTGAATCAGGACTGACACGAGCCGAGAGGTGGCAATAGATGCAAGATGGCGAATACGCGATGAAACGGTGTTGTTTCGTGGATGATTCTTCGTTGATTTTTCACGGACAGAGTGTCCGTCCTATGTGATATTCGTGTTGGATATGGGGCTGGGGGCGTTTCTATGTGTGCCGCGTGCTGATAGTGGACGCGCGTGCCATTTGTGATCCCGTTGATCTCGTCGAGAAAAACGTTCGTGAGGCCAGTATCGAACGAGATAGGACGAAAACGTGTGTGCGCGCTCAGTGAAAGTAAACAAACGGTATGAGTACGGTACTGGGAAGTGTCGGTGACCCGGCCGGTCTTTTGGACCCCGATGTCGAGAGTATCCTTGAAGAGAAAAATCAATTGATCAGTCGACAATATGCAGAAATCGAGAGGTTGCAACGTGAACTTTCGGAGGTCATTGGCGAACGTGACGCCCTGCTTTGCGAGGTGTCAAAATTCAAGTTCGAGCGCGAGATGACTGATCTAACACGTCTACTAGATGACAGGTATTTATTTTAATTCTTTCTCGATTTATTTTAATTAAAATAATAAATATTATAAAGTTGTTTGCCATTAAAATATATCATACATATACATGTAAACCATTTGCTTGCAATTAGAAGCGTGAATCATAAAGCGTTGTTTCAAATCGTGAAAATATCATGGCACGTAGTATGATTGCAATCAGCACAATGACATTTAGTTTCTGTTGTGAAAAAGAACGTAGACACCGGTAATGTTAACGTAGTTACATCGGCATAAATGAAGATTTCGTGATATAATTCAACGGACAAAGACTTGGCATGCCTACAAATGTATATGCATATCGTGGAGTCGCAGTGGCGTATAAATAATGGATTAGTGATTTTTTACTTCTGGTATCTTTTGCGATATTTATCGATACTTCAAATTAATATTTTTAGTTAGAATGTTGTTTGCTAATGCAAATATATTAAATAACATTTTATTATATTCATATCATTATTTCCATTTCTATTAATTAAAGTATAATATAATTAGAATTATTCATAACGGAATATCGTATTAATCGTAATATCGATATATATCGTATAATCGAGATTATCAATATGGATTACTTTTGTTGATCGGAGATAAAATGCAGGTTATGGAATTTTCTAGCCAATTTTGATTAAATAAAAAATTCATAATAGAATTCATTCTTTATTGATTTATAATAACGTTACATACAGAATTTTATTACATTGCAGAATTTTATACGACACTAAAATTAATTTAAATATATTTTGTTATTAATTTTTATTTTAATATTATTTTATTATAATATAATATAAAAACACAAGATATATTTGAAAAAGTATTTATCATTTGATTGATTTCATATAATTTAATAATTATACATAATAATACGAATTACGTCATTTCGAATTTTTATTCGTGGAATATTATTACACGAGTTTTCTCTATTGTTGTAGTAGTTATATTATTCATTTCACAGAGTTAAGTTTTTCCATACACTTTTTAATTAGATTGTATGTGTAATATAAATATTTTAATACGATATATGCTGTGAATAATCAAGAATAATTAGCTTTTAACGTCATTTCGTTAATTAATTATCATAAAATTCTAATATAAATTCTAATTAAATATAAATTCAATTATATTATTTAGAATTTCATGTATTCACTTTTCAAATAATTCATAATTTGAAAAATTAAAAACATAAATGTAATTGTTATTTTATAATATTATAAGTATCGAGAATTAAATGCTAGTATCACGTAAATGATAAAAACGATAAAAGAATCGTATGATTAGTTTTTTCGAATTACAGCAACTAATAGACAAACAATTAACCTTGATGCAATTAGACTAATTTTTCTGTTCTAATTATCTACGACACAAGATAATAATACCTTTCTCATGCTGTATTGTATTTAAATTGACTTGAATAAATCATTCTGCGTTATCTAAAATTATACTATTAGCCGAACAATCGATAATATGTTCGGAAAAACTAACTGTACACCTATGATTCTCTATCAGATCGATTTCATATGCGTGCGAAGTTTTTCTGTGTCCGTGATACGATCATCGTCCTCAGGTTGTAGGAAACTATCGTGTTTCATCGTTCTTTGAGACGATCTCTTGTTAGGTTAGGTTAGATACAGTGAAAAAAAATTTGCGTAATAATTTTTTTTACTCTACTCGCAAAGGAGCGGGATAATTGAAATTTGAGAAGGGTGAAAGTTGTCTCGTTGAGTTTTTTGAATTCGATTTAGCTCGGTGTCGTTAGATTTGAATATAAAAGGGAATTTCTGCATTCACGCCGGAAGTTGAGCCGTAGATTTGAATCGTAGAACTTATCCAAATTATCATGGAAATTGATTCGAATTTCATATTAATAATATTTTAATAATATTTAATAATATTTTTCGATTTATAAATTTTCAAATTTCTTAAATTTTTTTGAATTTAATATTTTTCAAGATAATTATACATTATAGGATAGATAATTTTAATCATCTTAATCTTAATATATATCATCAAGAACAATAATTTTTCCTTATATAACTTAATCGACGATCTCTAAGTTTTTTAAAATTTTCTATTATATTTTTTATTATATTTTCTAAAGTTTTCCATTATATTTTTTCGTTGTTACGAATTTTTAAGACTTGAAGTTAATCGGTCGGTGCCAAATTTTCGGAATATTTGAATATTTCTATTAAAAAATTTTTTTAATAGAATTTTTCAAGATAATTCCATCCTAAGGATGCGAATTTAACTCGGTGAGGCTTATGTTCCCTAAATATGGCCTGTTCACGGTTGTGTGCATACGAGGGTACACACCAAGCCGACGATTTCTCACAAAGCCACGACTTGTGGATGTGTGAACTCGCAAGGTTAAGCACGCTTTGAGCTCCATATCGTCCATCTAAAGGAGCAAAATAGAAAGAAATGAATCGTTCCCACAGGTTGAGTCAGACGGATGTAACTACAATTCGTGCTTCTAGATTTACCTGCCATTACGAAACTAATTAATCATCGATTTTAATCGTATAATAATATATTAATTATTTATTAATATATAAATTATATTAATATATATATATAATATTAATATAATATATTATATTAATATATAAATTATATAATAATTTATTAATTTTATCAATTTATATTCGATGATAAATAAATTTCAGAAATTTTTATATATAATAAGATTTTTGATCATTCAAGAATTTTTTTATATTGGAAAAAATAATTTCCAATTGTCTTTTTTTTTTTTTTTTTTCAATTCATAACAATCTTGTCTACGATAGATTTATTTCAGATTTCTAACTTGACCACGTGACATTTCAAAGCACAATCGCGTCTATTTTTACACCATTCTGTTACCAGATCGATCGATTATCAATATACCATTGATAAAACTACCCCCCAAGAATACCTTTCATAAAGTTCATAAACTCGTGGCCTCGAGTTCTCGAATCCCTTTGATACGGATGATACTATCGGTTGACATTGGAAATCAAAAAATCAGAGTGTTAAAAAATATATGTGTGTGTGTGCAAACAAGTGGCGAATGTGTGTCAAATTTCTCCGAGTTTCCAATCGTGGCAGGCCAATTACCAGGTGTGGATATATTTGGTGTGACCGGTTAACCTCGGTTGTGCTTGCACAATATTGCAATCGAAAGCGTGCAATTCTTTCCACGTATCGGCCAGTCCTGGCTAAAATCGATACCCTATTCGAATCTGTCTCTCGATGGATTCTCGTATATTCCTTCTAGTCTAGTTTTAATCTAATTTCAACAATTCTTGGTCATTAGTTTCCTTTATGGCATTCATTCTTCGTTATATTCGGTGCGTTTCGATTCTTTTCTTTTTTAGGTTAGGTTTCGTAATTTATAATATACTCGGGTATCACGAAGTAGATATATCTATTTTATAATATATTGCGGAAATATTTCGCGATCTTTGGGAAATTTTTCCAAAATTTGGCCATTTTTTTCGGAAATATATTTATCCTTCATTCGATTCGCCATTTTGTATCAATTTCTTTTCAGACAGTATAACAGCTGCGCAAACGAAGTTCGATCGCGATAAGGTTCGATATATCGTCGAGAACTATCGAACAGCTGCTACTATTATTGACTTGGCAGACTGTTTATTAATACTTGGAAAGTTGGAAGTTAATTAAGAGCGTACGAAGTATTAGACACGCGAAGTTATATGATGCAGAACTTGATGATCTTGTATAAGGAAACTTTTAAATGATATTTTTCATATTTTCTTTTTTTTTTTTTTCTTCTTCTCTCTTTCTTTGGAATAAGATGATGGATTGTTCCGTTAACTGAATATACGCTATTCAAGATGGAAGATATATCGGATATAAATTGATCCTCTTTATAAATATTTCAATGTAATTCCATTTTAGATATATAATATAGCTCAATCTCATTGAAGTGCATGCATTGAAATACATGCTCTTTTCGTATGTCCACGGCTCAATTTATCATCTGCATTCGTGTTTCTTGAATACTCAAACGTATAATAATCGAATACAGATTTGTTGTTTTTTATATCAGTTGTTGAATCGAGTAATGATCTTTAAATAATCTGCTATTATACATTTTATTATTAATAAATAATTAAATATCATTATTATACTACTTATTTTAATACGAAATGTTAAATTCATTTTATATTTTTAAAATAAAAATATAAAATATAATTATAAAATATTTTACACTCGAGTTTTCCATATCAATTTTCTATATAATTTTCCTTCGTTAATTCTCATTCATTTACAATCGTCTCCATCGTCCAATCTAAACGCATTATCTTAATTCTATTCGTTGAGAACGAAATGTCTCTATTCATCTGTGATCTAGAATCTTCAATCTTACATTTGAAAGGAAAAAGTACTTTTAATTTTACCCTCAATTTTCTTTCATCATTTTTCCAATATCTTGTACAATACGTTTTAATTCTTTTTAGAGGCTAGGGAATTTTTTACAGGGATTTTCTTTTATTTAATATTCCATTAGAAATGAGATTATTAATCTCGCATTGAAAATTAGATTCAATCTGTTTTCAATTAATTTGTTATACTGTATTTATTACCAAAAAAAAATTTCTGTATAAAAAATCCTCCTGTCATTCCGATTTTTGTTCCAAAAAACAATAATATATTCGTTCTTTTTTTTTTAAATTTCTGATCATTTTTTCCCCCTATATCTTTATATAAAATTGAAATTTTTCTTCGTTGCTATAATAAATTGACGCGGGGACCGTATTCTCCAGTCATCCTTATCAATCTCACTTTATTTCCCCATTTTATACAGAATATTCCTTGATAATAGAGATTGAAAACTTTCTCGATCGGTATAATCAACGGTAAATTTTCCTCGGTACCTGATCTCTGCGAACAAAATGTCCCTAGATAATAGGTTAGGAAACGATGGGTGGGCATCGATGGAACCGACTCGAACGGACGGTTAATACGACGTTTAAACAGAAGAGTTGGATATAAAAGTTAGTAGAAATGTGAGTCGTGCTAGATTATGGTCACACGTTGTTGGCTTCTCTGTGATTTCTCTCCGTCATTACAAAGGGAAATGAAAAGGAAAATTGTGTGGCTGTTATTTGATGTAGCGTGAACGTCGAATCTTTCTTTTTTTTTTTTTTTTTTTTTTTTTTTGAAAGAAATTTTAATTGATGATTTCGCTCTTTCGTGATAAATTTCTCATGAATTTGGTTTTTTTTTTTTTTTAGTGTTCGAAGAATTTATAATAAATGGGTTTTAGAAAAACTTGGGTAGATTTAAATTTTTGGAAAAGGATATAAATTGTAAAAAAAAAAAAATCAAATAAAAGTTGACGATTGAACGTGTAGATTTCGTAAGGAGATAAATTGAACGAAGAATGGTGAAGGATTGCCAAGAAATATAATAACTTGTAAGAAGTATTAATTGAATACATATATACTCTAGTTTCTTGAGTGGGCTTCAAGGTTTTTATGACCTTTTTCCTCGATAAAAATGCAACTGCACACTTTCTAACATTTTTGGAACCATGCCATATCGATCAAGACTAGTAAGGTCACAAGTGAAACCCTACCCTTGTTCCATTCTAAATATTCCATTTTATCCCTTGGAGAGACATCGTCTTATTAAAAATTTTAATTTCAAATATGTGAAATTTTAAAAATAGACGTGCAAATTAAAATTTAAGGTAATTTTGAGCATTAATTAACGAAGAAATCTTAAAATATTAATTGTGAGATAAATCCTTAATTGATTGAGTAACAAAAAATTTTAATAATTTAAAAAAATGAAATAAATTTATAAAAATTGCCAAAATTATTAATAATTGTTTAATGAAAAAAATCAAGTTAGTTAGTTAATTTATAATACAAATTTCGGCAATTCCAAAAAAAATTAAAAAATTCTCAGAGAAATATAACTAGGAAAACATAATCAAAGATATTTAGGAATATAGGAAATTATAATTCGCAAGATACCTGAAAAACAGGTTTAAGGTCTCTTTACAATTAATATACTCATGAAAGTATAATTTTCGATGAATTTTTTTTTTTCGATATCTACACGATCATTTGCCAAACTTGCTTTTCCGTTAAATATCACAGGTCATCGATACTAGCCTTTATTTTCTCCACAATTTTATCATACTTTTTATCATACTCCTTTTATCATACTTTTTAAACGATCTCTTCAGCTAATCCTTTGTTCGAATTATCCTAATTGTTCATTAAAAACGAGCAAGAAATCTCAACTAGTCTTAATTGTTTGAGTTTGAAGCTTTCATACTTGAGGATAGGTAAATTAAATCTCTAGGAACTTTTCGAGTGCCAACACTGCTAGATGTTGCTCGATTTTCGGTTAAATTGATTAATCACGTCTTCGAGAGTTTCACGAAGTATAAAGTATCCAAAAAATATGGAAATTCGAACTTCACTTCAATTAATCTCTAGGGAAGATTTTTAAAAATTTATACATGGTATAAATTAATTTTAATAACATTAATAGCTCTAGCTTTGAAATCTGTTTAACAGAACGAATCAAACAATTGAATTCAGAAACTCTAGAATTTTTTATTAACAAAATTTTAACATGGTTGAATAAATCCAAAAGTTAATAAAAAAAGAAAAAAAACTAGGATACTAAAGCAATATTATATACAAGACGATAAATTTTATAATAATTGATAAAACTTGTGTAACGCGATCACGAAACATTCATTTTTATCCTTTCATTGATATCTTCAATAATCAAATTTCAATCCTTATCTTCTTCTCCATTTGTCTTTTTCGTTCTTAACCCGTTTGATTTGATTAATAAATAAACAATTAACAAAAAATATATTTCCATTCGAAGAAATAATTATTCGCTGCTACTCCGTCATCGTATCGTATTCATCCGTACATTGTCAACCGAAGTCCCGTTAATCTGATTCGAAATAAAAGAACGGAAAGTTTTAAGAAGCGTAACGGAAAACGAAACCCTTGGAAATCTTTTGGAAAAAATTTCGAGAGAAGTGTCCCTACGGCCAAAAACCCATGAATCCCCCCGTTTGTTCCGTGTAGGACAAGAAACACATCTGTTGGACGCGTGTAAGTCGTCGACCGTGCGAAACGGCAATTACTCCTGACCATTCTGCGGGGACAAATCTTTCGACCCATCGAAGACGTCGTAACCGACACGTTCCCTCCAGATGGAAGTTGGATGGGATACACTTGTATAGGAAACTTATGTGGGACACCTCTTGGAAAAGATTCTTGGAATCGTAAACCTCTTTCCTCGATGATGGTGGTAAAAAAAAAAGGAGGAAAAATAAAGTTTTCGGCTTTTGTCTCTTCGGGCCTCTCCGTTTCCTTTCCTCTCTCTCTTTTTCTCGAATTCCAACCACTATTCTCGATTCTTTTAAGTGGAAAGTTTCGGTTTCCAACTATTTCTTATTTTCTCGTTGAAAGGAGCAAATTCGGAGAAGCTAGTCTTTCGATATTAGAAGCACGTTTAAGTAAATAGTAGGAATCGTTGAAGAGAGACTTCGATTGAATATCTATAAGATATTATATTAGAGTAGAAGTTTGTTTTATAAAGTGTTTTGTTTACTTGGATTTTCCCAATTTTGTCAATCATCGAAGTTTCTTTTTTTTATTGATAAACGTTGAGCGTTAAATTTTTATTAAACAAAGAACGATAAATTAAAATTAAAATGGAAACTTGTTTTGATTATCTTATTATTAAGCTTATCAATATTTATGAGAGGTGTTTATATAATCGATGCTTCGAGCGCGTTATTTTAATCTTTGTCAAATATTTGATATTATTTTCATTGTTTACCGTCGCTTTCCTTTGTGCTCTTGAATTTTCGTAACTTTATGTTTTTGAGATAAAAGTTTTCGTGTGGAAAAATATTTGGATGTTTTTTTCATTTCTCGATTCGATATTATTTCGCGATAATTTTTTTCATCGCGTCGTAAATAACAATCTATTATTAGAGCAAATTTTACCGTCATATTACTACAATAATTAGTAATCAGATAATACATTGTGTGCAATATATCTTTGGAACAATCGTTAATTCGTTTTTCAGAAGATTTTAGATCTATGAAACGTGAAATATTTTTTTTTGCTAGGAACTGGTTAAAACTGTCGTTGCACGCGAACCGTACTATGTAATCGTGAAATTCAAACTACTAACTACGGAACAATAATCAGGATCTCATAAAAAATAAAAATAACATCGAAAAATTTCACCACATTTTGTCCACGATACTTCGTTCTGTTAAAAATATTCGATATTCAAAATAATGTACCTACTCGTTATCAAACTTTCCTTTAATGGATATTCGTTTATGTAAAATTTCAACGTAACCGAAATGCAAGCAAAAGGATACAAAATATCCAAGATATACATTATGATGTTTGCGAAATAATAATAAATTTCTATATTAACCTCCATTATTTTATTCGTAATAAAAATAAACATTCAAATTGTGCTTCATCTGTCTGATCCCTTTTATCCCCAATGACGCTTATTCGATTACTTACGAAGGATTTTCGTAGATATTTGAAAAGATATTTCACAGGATGTAATAAAACTATCGAATTATTGTAAAAATAATAGAAAAATGGTTTATTAAAGAAATTATTTAGAACGTAAAATTTCAAAGCATTCTATACGAAGTTGAAGTTGTTCGGGACAATTTGGACAGAAAGTTGTTGCCTGGTGTACGTTTGCTATCTTTTGACATTGGAACGAACTAGGGCAGAAATTTTAAGCAATTATACCGCTCGGCAAACATTCGAAGTGTTGGCGAGGAGCGGTGAGGCGACGAGCGAGGGAAGCAATGTAACTATGGAAACAAATGATGCGAGAGATTATTTTCGCGATACTACACCAGCGGTTCGCATCGCTAAAATATCGGTAGGGATACCTAGCAGGGAGCACACTTGGTAGAGCGGCGCGCGCAGCAGTCAACGCGTTGAAAAAGGGAAACAAAGAAAGAAGCGAAGCGTTGGAAATTCGCGAAATATTCTAAAGAATCTCGATCGAACGATCCTTTTTCCCCCGTTTCTTCGCCTCGAAGATTTCGTGAACGTCTCGTTCGATATACGCACGTTGTTCGAATCGTTTCGAAATTAATTGGAATCGACGTCAGAAATAATTTTGCAGCGATACCCGTGAACATCGTCTGTCTCTCTCTCTCTCTCTCTCTCTCTCTCTCTCTCTCTCTCTCTCTCTCTCTCTCTCTCTCTCCTCGTTTCGTTTTCTTTCGTTGGTGAGAGGGCTTCGAAGGAGGATAAAAGCCTGGAAGATTTCGAACGTATACGCGTTTCGAAATTAATTGGAAACGACGTCAGAAATAATTTTCGTTGCAGCGATGTCGGTGAACATCGTCTCGTTTTCTCCTCTCTCTCTTTCTCCTCGTTTCGTTTTCTTTCGTTAGTGAGAGGGCTTCGAAGGAGGATAAAAATAGTTCGTTCTCCTCCTCCTCCTCATTCGTGGACCACTGCAAAGAGAACTTTGGATTTTTTCAAACCCCGGAGTGCTTCTTCCGTTTCCCTCCCCCCTTTCTCCCACACCCCACCCCCCCTCCTCCATCGCCATTACCCACTGTGTCTCGCGTTTTAAAAGCCTTCCTCTTCATGAATTTTTCATTTTTCCCAACCTCTGCGCGCACTGCCGAGTTATTCCTACCGCTGTGCGTGTGTTTTTCTTTTTTTTCTTTTTTCTTTTTTTTTTTTTATGGAAACGTGATATCGAAGGAAAGAAGAAAAAAAGGGAAGGAGGGGAAGGGGTGAACGTTCTCGAAGTTTCTTCCGATCTGATTTCGTATCGAACGCGAGGATTCCATTATTGAATTTAACGCTGAGTGATGAAACCACTCGTCAATTTGATGGATCTCAGATTTTAAAAATTCAAAGATTATTTTGTTAAATGTCATTTCTTTAGAAGATTCCCGGTGAAACAGAATTTTATAGATACATTGCATATATTCTTTGCAAAAATATCAATATTTGGTTTTGAATCGATGGTGTTTGATTTTTAAAATTGTTGAATTTTCCAGAACTAGAGATCTTTATTTTTATCGAAAAAAAAAAAAACATTTACAAATATTTGATTCATTCTGAATTCTCTAGCGAGCAATCGTAATTTTTTTTTTCGAGCTATGCAAAGATTGGATCTTTTATTTCCATATTTTTCTTTTTATTATTTTAAACAAAACTTCAACAAAATGTTCGAATGTTTAAATTTTTTAACGATAAAAATAAATACTCATTTTAAGAGAAATTTAACTTTGGGCCAAATATTTTTTAGAATTCCATATTGTAAAAGATTTTGTTCGAATATTAATTTAGAAACAAATCCTCATCGAGTTTTTTTTTTTTTAGTAATTGTTTCGTCATATTTAACAATATAAATTTAAATCAAAGAAGTGTTTGATAGTGTAATTGGAAATTTTAGAGATACTCGAGGTTTGATAATTTAGAAATGAAATTGATTCGATTCGATTATCGAACGTTTAAAGTAATATTCGCGATATTTTGTAGAATGATTTTCAGACTTATATCTTATCCAAGTATAAAAATATGAATTTAATATGAATGTGTGATACAAATCAAGAAAAACATCTGTCCTTGATTCGCTCTGATTCCAAGAATACTTCACAACTTCGATAATAAAGATAATTCTGAACTTTGCTAAATTTACACAAATTTCTATTTTAAAAAACCATAAAAATAGAAAGTCACGATATATTATTAAAAACGTAAGAAAGAAATAAAAATTGAAATTAAAATTCACCTAGCAAAGACAGTATTCCATTTTTTCTTTATTATCAAACGATATTATAATAAACCGTCGAAAAAAACTCTAGAAACATATATTTTTCTAACATTCTTTCTTTGCCTCCTAAAAATTTATCACAACAATTTCCTCGAACAAAGACGAAGCCACGTTGGGTGGCCATCCATCGATCGATCCACATGCCGAAAGATAAAGATAACAAAACTGATAAACCGTGTTTTTTACCCGATAGTGGCTTTTAAATATCCGATAGAAATTGCGCTGCGTGCGTACGCCGCGGTGCTTTTATCGATCACTCGACTCTCGGCTCGTTCCACGAAAAAAAAAAAAGAAAAAAATGAAACAAGCTGGAAAAAACGCGAAGAGTTCCCACTTTGATACGGCAAAATTGTTCTAATTCATCCCCCCCCTCCCCTTTTGTTCCAGTTGCGATCGAACACCGCAAGTGGGCCAATCCGTGGAAACCCGCCCCGTTTTTCGGCTGGCCCATTTTGCTTCTAAAATTAGTCGCGAAAGATTAGACGTTTCGAGCAGAAAGAGGAGACGCAAAGGTCGTGTCGTGTTTATACCGCCCGTTCGCTCGACTGTATCCAAGTATATATACTCCTCGTAGAAAGTGTTTTCTGCTCTCGAATATAAACAGAATTGAAATCAAGGATGACATTGTTTCGATGTTGAAGTTGAAAAAGAAATTCGATCCACGAATTTTTTGATCGTTCAAAATTTAACATATTTATGAAATATATCTAAAAATGTTGGAAATGTTACAATTAATATTGAACAACATTTGACGAGCTTGAATATCGTATATTCGTACGTCTGTTATAAAATTTTTACAGAATCGAAATTGGGACAAAGAATTTATTATTTCCCTCTCTGAAATATCATCATCGGGATTCGTCACACTTTCGCTTAATATCGGTGATAATATTATTATTTTTATTGCACGCATTGATTTTTATATATTTCATATATATTGAGAAATAAATGTATGCCTGTTACGTAAGTAAGGGAACAGGATGGATGAGTTGGGAAGGAAAAATCGTAACCAAGATCGTAAAATTAGAATCTTTGGTGTAAATCTATTGACACGTGATATCCTCGTTATAAAGGTGAATTCAAACAACAAACCTCGTCTTCCCTCCCACGAGAGTACTGATAAGTAGTCTGCCTAGGTTTACTTTACCCATAAAATACGTAATAGTACGCCAGCGGTCATTAACCCTCTCCGCATCCCATTGTCTTACTAACATCGTAATACTCCTGGGCTCGCTTTGTCCGCCAGAAATTTTTTCCAAACCCTTTGAAAATTCTTATCTCGAACTTATTATTAAAATCCTTTACCTCGTTTCGATTTACGTTGGAAACAAGAACATCTTATTATTTAAGATAAAATTAACGCGATTTCTACAACGTAGAAGTTGATTGGATATTGCAACTTTTTATCTCTCCGTGTCCTCGAACGTTTCTTTTGATCGATCCAGGCTAAAAGGAATCTTTTTTTCAATCTGTAAGTGGATACATCTGGAAGAGCGTGCGATTCGATTTTTAAGAGGTCGAATATACTTCTTTATGAATTCTCTATTTATATTTAACTTTTATATTAAAATAAATCCGAGGATATTTTACTGACATATAATTGTAGGTGAATAATTTCCAATTTTATAATTGGATGTATAAAATTATTCCATGAAAAATATATCAAGAGGATAGTACTAGAAAAAAACGTTCAACGATGAGCGCGAGCCTTTCAATAGAACTCCACGAGTTCTACGAGCGTGTTATTTAACGTATAACGTTGCACGCGCATTTATCTACATCTTCGACCGCTCCGCATACAATTCTCTATAAATAAAACGCTCCATACATTTGGATAATAACACGCCACAACATCCCCAAATACGAACACAGACCCAGAATCGTTGTTGAATAACCTCACCTCACCTTAACCCAACCTGAATTATCCTTGTACTGAAACCACCCTAAGGGATTGAGCGAACGAATCTTTGAAAGAAAGAGGCTTACAAAGGGTTGCGGTACCAGTTACATAAGTCGATTTTCATATACGTACACTTTCAGGGTACACGAATACAGGGTGAACCAAAATTTCTCGATATTCGTTTATTCCGTTGATTCGGATAAATAGAAGAAGAATTAATTGTAGATTTTTAGTAGTTTAATTAACGTATGCCCACTTTCTTATTCTGTATTATATTATGTAAAAAATAGATCGTTAGATAAAATACCAAAAACGTCGTTTCGTACGAAAAAAATATGCGAGATACGTATCTTGATTAAAACTATCGTATAATAAATACGAACAAGTAATGATATTTATGTAGTTTGAAAAAAGGGAGAAAATAAATATATTTCATCGTTTGAATGACGAGATTCATCACTTCCAAAAATAGTGACACGATATTAGAAATTTCAAAACCTAAATTCAATCGATTCCATTAATTCTCTCTCGAAAAATTACATTACCTTAACCTCGAAAGAAGAGCTTCGCTTGCTTGTTCAACAACATACTGTAGAAATTCTCCCTCGTCTGTCCAATTCGATTCTTACGACTTCAATTACGAAATTTGAAGAAATTACGTCGAAAACGTGACGCAACGCGAGGGGAAGGGAATTACCACCCTTCGTCAAAATTATATACAGGACACGAAAATAAATTCCAGGCCACCCTGTGTGTGTAAAACGGCAAGTAAGTACAATCGAAACGAAGAACGCGTCGCCGCGTTCGCCTTTCTGATTCGTCGGCCGATGAGTGGCCGGTGGGGGGAGGGGAGAGAGGAGGGGGAGGCTCGTGAGAAAAGCGAAGCGCGCACCCTCCGCCGGCGCGCGTAATTACGCGCGCGTTTAAATGCCTTTGGCCACGCGAGTCCACACGGGGTCGCCGACCTTTTTTTTCCTTTTTCTTCTTTTTCTCCTTTCCCGATCCTTTCTCGATCCATCTCTCCTCCCCTCCCCCCTCCTCTTCCTTTTCCCTTTCGTTTATTATTACGAACGAACAACGAAGCCTCTCCTACGAAGCCTTTGTAGCCTCGGAATTTCTATTCCTTTTGAAACACGGCTGCGTTTCAGGTTAGTTGGCGAATGAAAATGGATTATTGGAAGGCGTCGCCCGCGATAATCCGATTAAATTTCTTCCTTCGAATACGTGTAACTGTAACATAATTTGTATTCTAGCTATTGTTAATATATATATATAAATTAGAGAAGAGGTGTGGCACGGCTTGATTTTGAGAGTTAATTTGTGCAAGGGTGGGGGAATGGAGGGGAATAGTCGTGCGTTTGGCAACAGGTTGGCGAATAAATTTGTTGTTGGCATGATATTTTTTTTTTCGTGCAACGAACGAGCAATTTTTTGTTAATCTCTTCTTCCACGATCAATAATTATTCAACGTATTATCTGCGTAGATTATATTATAGCAACATTTTCCTTTTAAAATAGGAAATACGCGTATTTTATCGTCTCGTTGAAAATTGTTGCACGTTTAATTCTAATACATTATATAAATCGTGCATACGTATTTCGAATTAATTAATTTCAGAGTAAGATTAATCGTTACAATAGCCATTTATATTACGTTAATAACCAGTGCTTAATCAGTGAAGCAAATTAAAGCATTTCACGTATCGCGATATGCGATTGTACTTACTTCGAGCAGCAGCAGCTGCACCCATTGTTTCCTATATTCCAAATTAATATAGTCACCAGTATTTATTACCAAGCAATATCTACTACTCAATGTATATATATATATATATATACACAAGGATTCAACGTTCATTACATCCCATACGAACAATTCGTACTTTTATGATACTGTACTGGTCAATAATGTCTGTCAATATCTCCATCTAAGTATCCCCCTCCAAGCAAATGTATCTCCACTCGAATGATGACTCTCGGCCATTACTTGGATCGATACTGCAGTTCGAACGGCGACAATATTTATTTACGTTTGATTCTTTTAAAATATTAAGAATAGATTCCTAAATTTTTATATAATCTTAATAAAACTATCGAATGGTTAAGACGTTTGTCCGATAGATATATAATTTTAAAAGTGTTTCAGTTTTGAAATACAAATAATGAAATTGGCTCGAGCAAAAATGAGTTTGATTTATTAAATAACGATGGAAATAGAGAAGGTGAAAAATAATAGACGGTGAATGTGAGAGCATATTATTGGGATAAAGTTTGCTCTCAAAGGTGAAATAAGAAAATATCAAATAATAAAATATCAAAACAACGATATAAACTTCAATATTCGACAAATTTTCTTTTCTTTATAAATAAAGATACGTAAAATATCAAAATATAAAAATTTTATACGTTAATTTATATTTAAAATCATTTTAAGTTCTAGAATTGTTGATTCGGTTTGGAACGCAAACATTAACATTCTTCATTATAGAATCTTCAAAAAAAAAAAAAGAAAACTTCTTATAAAATATATATACATATTTTATATATATATATATATATTTTTTATATTTTATATATATATATATTTTATACATATATTTTAAACCGAAATATTTTAAACGAACTTCGTCGTCGAAAACGAAGACCGAAACTTCAATTTTGCGTCGCAAGCAGAGATAAGGCCGGCCAATAATTCCGCTCGAATAAAAAGGTTAAAGCGGACGCGTACACGAGCCCACGTAAATATTTACGTTGCTCCCGCGAGAAACGGTCGAGCGAGGAGAGATCCTTCTTTTCTTCGCGCGACATACGGATGACGAGCACGGTAAGGCTAAGAAGAATCCCGAGCAAACTGGGATTCTGTTACACAATGGATAACAGTGCGCTCGATATTCTCTTGCGAGAATGGAGATTTTCATTGGATCGAGGGAAAGGAAAGGGAAGGGGAAAGGGAGATTGTACGGATATTATCGTCGCGAAAGGGCGTATAGTTTTGAGAAAGTTTATTGGGGTGAGATTTTTTTTTATTTGAAAGAAAAGCGTCCACGCGTGTGGAAGGAGAAGAGAAAATAATGGATGGATAATGAGTAAGAGATTATGATTTGATAATATATTTAATAATAATTGGATCAGGTTTTACAAATGTTATTCTAAATGATTTTAAATGATGGTTACATTGTGATATTGTTAATGCATTTTGTATTATACGTAGTGTGGTATTATGAGAATATTATGAGAAATTTTATTTTTTGTATTTATATAACGTTTATTAATTTTAAATTCAATTTCTATAATTGTGGCTATTTAATAGTACTGGATTATTATATTTTAGAATATTTTTCAAATTGATTACGAGTCAACGATATTATTGGAATTAACTGTAATCTAAAGATAATTTATATATCTTCGTATATATGATTCAATGATTGAATCTATTCGAAAGATTAGATAACGAAAATTACATAAGATTGAAAATAAATCAAGAGATTCGATTTAATTTGAAGTTCGAAATACAACAAATTTATAGGATCTTAGAAAATATAAAACAAAAGAATTAAGATAGAAACTCTCAGAAAATTAAGAAATTAAATGTTTGTTACATTATTTTTCGCAAAAATAATTACATATAGAATTTCTTCGTTCAATTTGCCACTCTAAAATCATTTCACATTTTCATCTTTCTCCCCTTCTCATCCACAAAGCATCTTACACACTTCAAATACTTCGCAAGAAAAAAGTTTTTCCCATCCTGAACACAGTAGATTCTATTATCTTAACCACTTATCTTTCGCAAAAATAGTTACAATTTTATAATAAAAATCCATTCATTCCTCTTATTCCAATTATAAATCCAAATTTATATTTCTATTTTTCCCTCCCATTATTCACTCATAAAACTCTATTCCTATCGTGAACACGAGTATCTATTAATCATTCATCTTCCGCAAAAATTACGATTATGCAAACACACTTCGTTTATTTTTAATTGCTTCAATCTCCTCAAAACAACAACTTTTCCACTACGAACGCATTAAACCTTGTCGCTTGTCTTCTTTCTTTAAGAAAAATTATCGCAATTTTACAAATATATATATATTCTTTCTGGTTTAATTCCTCCACAAAGCACATCTCCAACATGCCGGCAGGTCGCGAGACGAGAACTTTTCAAGTCCCATCATGTCCACGGGAGAACATAGTAGGCCTTCGTTGACAAAGGAGGCGTCGAATTACAACGAAAAAGACGGCGGAGCGCGACGACGAGAGTCTCTTGCAATTATTAAGTGTGCAAATAATATTTTCTCCTTTTCGTTCCAAATTCAAGATTTTATTATATAAATCAGGCACAAGATTATCCAATTATTTCAGCTAGATATCGATTGTCCAGTGATTCCCAATCTTTCTGTTAATTCTTCTCTGGGTCGGATTTTCATCGAGCGATTCTTTTAGCTCATCTCCTCATCGAACTTTTTCGATGCACCTGAACGGTCGTTGTCTTCCAAATTAAAATTTCCAGCTTTAAATCTTTGATACGACTTTTCGCACGTTCTTTCCCAGTGCTACGCGTAAATCATTTTGGTAGTTTCGATAGCCGATTTCTTAAGCTGGAATGCAAAACGTAAATAGCGACGCAAATAACACTTCTCGCACGCCATATCGTTCGAAATTATTGCATTGGACTGGAAACTCTTAGAGCGCTCATCGCGACTCTTTTTGAAAACAAAAGAACGCTCTTTCAGATGGCGCCACGAACTGGAAGTAATTCGAATTCGGTTAGCAGTTACGATCGTAGAGGAAAAAGGGAATTTGCACACCTAACAACACCTATGCAACACTCTGTGTTAACGTTCTATCTTGCAAAGGGAGGAGCGAGATGGCCGTGGAGCGAGAAAGAGGCTACGATATGCTTGTGTGGTGGATGTTCACGAAAGGGGCGGGAGGGAGAGAGATTCGTAGGAAATAAAGGGACGTCGCGACGGCGCAGACTCGGGGTATGGGCGTCGAGACGCTTCCTCGTCCCCTTGACAGTGCCGCTCTAACGATTCACGAGTCGTGCTTTCGCCATTCATCGTGATATACTCGATCTCTCTTCTCTGTTTCCATCTTTGAGAAATACATACATATATATACATATATATACTAGGTACACACACACACATATGCATATGTATACATATGTATTTATCACGTTACGCAGTGACTTTTCTTCGCGTATATTTTCTTGCCTCTTCGCTATATACTTGGAAAAACTTATACGAAATAATAATTTGTGGTTGTGTAATATAATCTCTTTACGATCTGTCTCGGATAAATTTCGTTTACTATTAAAGATAGAAAGTGAATAGTTCTCTATTTAATTTCGCGATTATTTTATCGCTCATTATATAATATATTGAAAATTAAACACGATGAAATAAAAAGTAGTGAAAAACAAAGTTCTTAGCTTAGAACCACTGTCACGGTTACAATATATATATATATATGTATGTATGCAAATATACACGCGTACATAAAGAGTCTTATAGTTTCTCATAGTCTGGCTCCCCTCTCTCTCCCCGAACTCACACGTATCTCCAACCGTGCACACACCTGTGCACACATGGCGCACATCTGCACGCGCGTATAGATGTAGGCGTGCTCCTTCAACGATCCTTGCTGTCTCGCTGCCGGTAAGATCGTCACTTTCTGTCCGACTATTGTGTCTACGTGTACAGTACGTGTATTACGTATTATACTCCATCATCGTGGAATCTCTTTGAAGCATATCTCGTGACTCTGTCTCTATTGCGCGCGGGATCGAGTCGTACACGAGAGTATACGAGACGCGTATCTGGCTGGTTTGAAAAAGCTTTTGCTGATTTATTTTTTATTTCTTTTTTGTTTTTCGCTATTTTCTTTCGATCGGTGTTGTTTCGGGTTATTGTTGATCCGGGTTTCATTTGCACACGCGTTGAATTTACCACGAGATAGGGAGATTGGAAACGCGCGCAGACAGCAAATAGTCGAGGCGTTTGCCAACGTTTGCCAATGTTTGAGGTAATGCCGGGGTGGGTCAAAGGGAATTTGTTGCTTGCTTGCTTGCTTGCTTGCTCGCTTGGGTTAATGTTATTGTTGTTATCAGAACAATTTTATTCCTCTCTCTAATTCCATTTTTCATTCCGTTTATTATTTTTTTTTTTCCAATTCGACGAAAGAAAATTTTCTTATTTCTTGAGAATAGAAGAGATTCTTAATATCTTCGATAATAATAATTTTATTATAACGAGAACTTTGAAATCGAAATGTAGATTCTCTTATATTATTTTTATAACTGTAATTTGACATAGATTGGCCTGAAAATATCGACAGTTATTGAATAATTGATTTTCAATTTTTACGTGTATTCTTCGCTAAATATTTTTAACTTCAATATCCGATTATACGGAATAATTTCGATATCTTTGACATTGTCGCGATACTCGATACGATGTTCATGGATCGTGTATCGCGCATACTCTTCGATACGAATCGATAATTATTTGAATTGCTCGAGAAACGCGAGAAAGATATTAGGATATTTAACTTACGCAATGCGTGCAATGCGAGGATATATATACATATATGGAGGATGGTGTACTGATAGCTCGATAATCGGATCCTTTGGGCGCGATTTATGAATTTACATACAGAAATCGATCGGATTCAATTGAACTAATCTGGCTATGGATAAGATTGGATTCGAGGGAGGGAATTGTAGTTCTGGAGAAGGGACGTTCCACCCTTGTAAGGTCATTTATATTTTTTTATTCAATATTTGCTCGTTCGATTTTTTAATTAATTTTAGAAAAACATTTACTCGATTTTTTCAATTATCTTCCAATTAATCATCTTATCAATTAAGTAACGTTTTTAACTTGTAGAAGAAATGAAATTATCTCGTCTTGAAACTTGTTAACATTCGAATTATATTGATTTATTATTTGACACGATGGTATTACAAATCGAATTACACTCTCGTTTCTCGAAACCAAAGACATAATACATACGAGAGTTTCTAAGAATACTTAATTCAGCATTTTAATACCAAGCCATTAACAGGATAATTAACTAGAAAGTATCGACGATTAACTCGCTTCTTCTATTTGAGGTAAAATTTTCTCGCGTTCGATAATTATTTCTCGATCATCATTAAGAGTCGGGACGCTAATTTTTTTAAAAATTAATCTCGAGTTCGATTCTCGAATCGAGTAAAAGAAAAAAATAAGTGTCCCCAGACACTTGAACTTAGAAACAGAAATTGCATTACGAGTTGCAATATTTGGGATTGGACGAGTTACGGGTTCGTTGCGAAACAGATTTCGCCGAGCTCTCGGCCGGTCTACTATACTAAATTAGGAGATAAAGAACAAACACGCGATTGTCGGTTGGCCAATTGCCGGCTTAACGAGGTGTGCAGAAAATTCGAACGATGCGTCAAGGTGAATACGGGATGAGTTTCACTTCTCGGAGAAAAGGGAGCTTTCGAACGAATCGCTCTCCTTCGCAAGCTCCTTCCCCCCTCTCCTCCCCATTCGAGCGTCTCTCACTTTCCTTCGCGTGCCAGCAGTCGTACGTAAATCGTACCGGCCGACCATTATTTATTTGCATCGATTCTCTCGGAAAGGATTCTCCAATTTTCTTTTTTTTTATCTCGGTACGCACTTTTTTTTTTTTTAAAGGGAAAAGGAACGTTAGATTTTGCGTTTAGAATCTCGAATCCTTTTTTTTTTTTTATGAGGAAGGATTCTCCAATTTTTTTTTTTTTATCTCAGTATACTTTTTTTTATGAGGAAGGATTTTTCAATTTTTTTTTTTATCTCAGTATACACTTTTAAGGAAGAAGGAACGTTAGATTTTGCATTTAGAATCTCCAATCCTTTTTTTTTTTTATGAGGAAGGATTCTCCAATTTTTTTTTTTATAAGGAAGGATTCTCCAATTTTTTTTTTTTTATCTCAGTACACTTTTTTCTTTTTCTTTTTTTTTTTTTAAGGAAGAAGGAACGTTAGATTTTGCGTTTAGAATCTCAAATCTTTTTTTTTTTTTTTTTTTTTTTTATGAGGAAAGATTCTCCAATTTTTTTTTTTATCTCAGTACACTTTTTTCTTTTTTTTTTTTTAAAGAAGCAGGAACGTTAGATTTCGCGTTTAGAATCTCAAATCTTTTTTTTTTTTTTTTTTTTATGAGGAAGGATTCTTCAATTTTTTTTTTTTATTTCAATACACACTTTTTTTTTTTTTAAAGCAAGAAGAATTAAAGAATATTAGATTTTTTTTAGTTTAGAATCTCAAATCTTTTTTTTTTTTTTTTTTTATGAGGAAGGATTCTCCAATTTTTTTTTATCTCAGTACACACTTTTTTTTTTTTAAAGGAAGAAGGAACGTTAGATTTCGCGTTTAGAATCTCGAATCCTTTTTTTTTTTTTAAAGAATTCTCTAATTTTTTTTTTATCTTAGTATACACATTTTTTTTTTTTTAAGGAAGAAGGAACGTTAGATTTTAGAATCTCGAATCTTTTTTCTTTTTATGAGGAAGGAAGAGAGATTGATTTGCGTTGTGGAGTTTTTGAACAAATCTTCGGAAGCAAATATTAAATCGGAAAAAGAAACGATAACACGTGAATGAAATTTATTTATGATAACGATATCGCGGTGTTGGAGGAAAAAGAAAAATATTTCTTCAGCCAATATATATCAAATAATCGTGTAAACGATAAGAACGAACCGACGATTTTGTTTGTCCCGGTAGCTTTTCTTTATTCTTTTGCGTCGTTTAAACGATGAAAACAGTGATTCTTCTATTCCTTTTCTTTTTTTAATTATCGACTTGTTATAATTACGTGTCGACTTTCGTATTCCCTGAATTCGGCTATGTTCGTACAATTTTGAATACGCGAATAAATTAATATCACAATTTAAATAAAATTGAATTATATTTTATTGTAAGTCTATTTTCAAAAAAAAAAAAAAGATAAAGTAAGAGTTTATATACGATTTAATGTATTAAAATTATTCAAACAGTAATTATTTTTAATCACGATTTCGTTTTATTAAGAATCGTCTTTTAAAGCCTCGTTTCCAAGTTGTCTCTAAAACAAGCACTGAGAGAAAGCACTGTTTATCGAAGAGTTTCCCGCAGAAACGAAAGAGTTTCGCAACGCGAAGCGTGTTGTTGTCGAATATTCGAGTTGGAAAAATATCAATCAGATATTTCTACCGAGAGAGCATCTCGGAATAAAACGCGCGCTGCTTTTCACATATTTCGACGAATATTTTTATCCGCATGAATGATGAACAAAAGAAATTCAATTTCCATTTACCTCGTATCGAGATATATTTCTTTTTTTGAAATTCAATTTCAAATTCAATTTTGAATATTTTTCAAATTTTCATATATTATTCCTATAAAATAATATTGAATATCGAATATCATTTTCTTGAAACAAACTACGATTTCAAAGAAATCGTCCTCCCCTTGGGCTGGTTTTTAATCCAAGTTTTGGTTTTTTCTCTCAAAATCGGAACCAGAGGAGAAGGATGAAAGAAGTCCACAACCATCCTGTTTCTGTTGTCTTTCTCATTTTAACGCAGTTTTAACCTTTCACGAATCGATCAAGAAACTTCCTTTCGTTGATTCTTCCACTTTTCATTCTTATCTTTTCGAAGGAAAAAATTAACAATTTCTATAGTTGTTCTTGGGAAAATTTGACTAGATTGCTCATTGTAACGAGTTATTGATTATTGGAAATTGTCGAATTGGAAATTTATTATACGACTTGTGATTAAAAAAAAAAGTTCGAAATGGAAAATAAATCGATAGATTTTATATATATTTCGATTACAAATTTTGCGATATATTAGATCAAATGAATTCCTTTAAAAAGCGATAGAATTACGAAAAAAGAGTTAATTGCTCGTCTCAATCGACTTTTGTAAAAATCTCGGCTTTCAGAAACATTTTTCAAAAACCTATCTCATAATTTTTCCATTATAAAAACCTTCTTCCAAATCCCCCGTAAAGAATATTATCCCTCTTCTTATCCTATTATTTTCTCTCTTTCTTCCGAGAAATCTCACTGTTTCTTTCGACGATGTACGGGCAGAGGGAGGGGAAATTTCGATCCCTCGATCGTGGCACGCGTTATCTAACGCCGGGACGCTAGCACACGCTATTGCGCCTGGAACTGGTTTACTCGCGAGCCGCCATTTAATCCGCGGCGTGGGCCGTGGTTTCGCCACCAGTAAAAGGATCTCTCTCTCTCTCTCTCTCTCTCTCTCTCTCTCTCTCTCTCTCTCTCTCTCTCTCTCGCGCCCCTCGTTTCCCTTTCCTCACGCGCTCGTGGAAAATATCGTGGAGAGATCGTGGCAACGACTTTTGTTAAATTTACCTAACCCTTTAATCGTGTAATCGGGGTATATTAATTTTTGCTAATGTCAGATAGAAAAATTAAATAAATAGAATAAAGGAAAATGTTTTAAAATTGGAGTATCATTTATGTTTAATTTAAAATTAGAATATATTATATTAATTTTTACTAATGTCAGATAGCAAAATAAAAATTAAATAAATAGAACAAAGGAAAATGTTTTAAAATTGGAGTATTATTTATGTATAATTTAAAATTAGAATATATTATATTAATTTTTGCTAATGTCAGATAGCAAAATAAAAATTAAATAAATAGAATAAAGGAAAATGTTTTAAAATTGGATTATATCATTTATGTATAATTTAAAATTAGAATATATTATATTAATTTTTGCTAATGTCAAATAGCAAAATAAAAATTAAATAAATAGAATAAAGGAAAATGTTTTAAAATTGGAGTATCATTTATGTATAATTTAAAATTAGAATATATTATATTAATTTTTGCTAATGTCAAATAGCAAAATAAAAATTAAATAAATAGAATGTTTTAAAACTGGAGTATTATTTATGTATAATTTAAACTTAGAATGTATATATTTTCGTTTTAATTCTCTTATATTATATATTAATTTTTGCTAATGTCAAATAGCAAAATAAAAATTAAATAAATAGAATGTTTTAAAACTGTATCATTTATGTATAATTTAAAATTAGAATGTATATATTTTCGTTTCAATTCTCTTATAAAATGCTTTGTCGTGCTTTTATCCTATTTTTTGTACAAGATTTTAAAAATTTAAGTTTAAGTCTCGTTTCGATGACTGTCTCTCTTTCAAACTATATCTTTATGAACTTTTCTTAATGTGGATAAAGTATTAATTCCAACTTCTTCCAGTTTCTCAAGGAAAAGAAATATAGTTGAATACAGCGATGAAGTTTTTAGTACAAATTTTTATATTTCATATAATAATAATTTATACGATATTTTGTTATACTCTCTTATTTTCTATACTTTTCGTAATTTATAAAATAATTATATCTAATATTATGATTTGATTTTAGTTAAGTACTTAAGAGCTAAAAGTATATCGATATAAATCGAATATAATGAAACGAGTAATTAGTTAACCTTTTTTTTTTCTTTTGATGAACAGTTTTGGTAATGTAATAAAGTATCGTAATATTTATAAGAAATAATAATAATATTACTTTTATTTTACAGTCTAACGAATTCGTAAAGAAAATGGAATTCTCTTATAATTAATTTCATGACGTATTTTTTCTTCATTTTTTCAATACACTCGTCGAATTACATCCTAACAAATCACTTATACGAATAATTATTTGAGATACGTGCACACGTTCCTTTTTCGTTCTATCGTGAACGATATTTTCATACATTCATCCCTTCTTTTTTTCATGGGAGGCTGCAGGATATGCCGTGGCCGTTCTCGTGATGATTGTTCGCTTCATTTCCTGCATCCTGTTGTCTCCTTGCAGCTCTATCGATCGGCCATTGTCCGCGTTTTTTCTGGGAATAATAAACGGGCGCGGCCCAATTTGCTTTCAAATCGTGCCTCCTCTTTCGTTTTGAACTTTTAAACCCGTGTTTTCCATGCAATACATCGATTGCCACCATTTCGATTAATAATCAACGGATTATTATCTTATTTCTCGTGGACGATAATGGAAGAAATTTGGTGAAATTGCGCGATAAAGATTATCTTTGCAAGCGTTCTATTTGTATTTTCCTTATCTCTTCGTAAGAAAATACGGATGTTTATCGAAAATCAAATTTTTATCGACGATGTTTGAAGAAACAGATTCCTCCGAATAATATATTTTTTATTTCGCGTGTCATCTATCTATTAAATTTCTCTACTTTCAAATTTTTGCATAATTGAAACTCATAAGAAGATCGAGCAAGGAAGAAATATAATTATGTAATAATTAATAATTCTAATTTTCTTTCGTCATTAAAATTTTTCAAATCTCTTATGTCAGAGACAATGGAAAGTATAATATTTCCAACTCTTCATAATTGCACATTTAAATATTCTCAATTGCAATTCATTGCGGAAAGAGAGGTTTAATAATCGTGGAAATAGAATTTCAACGTCTGAAGATTTTAAAATTTTTTCGCGAGGGGATGGAGAACGAAGGGGTTGCGATTATCTCTCGCTGAAACTCGAAGATTTTTCCCCCTCCTCAACATTTTAAAGAAAGAAGAAAACGTTTAAAATGTTATCGCGATAAAAATGAAGAGCCGAGTGAAGATTAGTTGGGAAGGGCGAAAGATAGATAAGAGGAAGGGTAATTGATCGATACTTTTTCTATATGGCGGTGGAAAAATTGAAAGGCCGCGCGAATAGGGTTGAAAAGGTTGCTATAGGAACCATAGGCATACCTGCGAACTCTCTATCTCGCGTTATCTCATCGAACCCCCTTTCTTCGAGAAGTTCGATCGATGTGAAAAGTATTAATTTTCGATCAAAATTAGAACGTCGATTAACAACGTTGCAATGGATCGTTTAGAAATGGAAAATAATAATTGGAGATATTCCAAAACCGAGGATCAATAACGAAACACTGTAACACTATCACTACTGTTCCAATACTGCATACTAAAGTGTAATACTATCGATAGATATCACCGTCGAAAACCGCTACAACCGCTGAATTCTTTTCGATTCACGCACCGACTCGTTTCGTTCGATCAAGAATTCATCGTGCTTAAGAATCCTCTTTATATATATATACGTATATATATATATCGTTATTCACAGCCGCATTCGTAATCTAGCATATAATATAACGATAGCAAAGCCACAGTTGGTCGGCAGAGTTCTTACCACCGTTGCTTTTACAACCGGGTAGACGTTGCCGTGGCAGAAATAACGGGGCTCTTTTTATACACTCTGGTCGGGGCTTACCACACGCGTGTTCGGAGAGAGACAACACTCTCTCTGAAGCACGCGCGTGTGGCGTGGCGCAGCCTCGCGGCCGTGCAATGAACAACACCGATTTCACCGTAGGCCGTTCCAACCGTTCCAACCGTTCCACGTAATAACAACTTTTTCTTCCCTCGCGTTTCTTCCTAACTCGGAAATCGGTACGTTTGTCGACGGGGATGATCTTTTCCTCGCGTAATTTTCGTTTCACAGAGGACGAATTTTGGATTCTTTTTGGAAATTTTTTCAAGTTTTTGTAATTCTATTACGTCGCGGTGGGATTATCCGCGCTTTAACGCGCAATAATACGTGGAAATTCAGATAATGAATAACATCTATCCTATTTGCATGTGTAGGACGCAGTAAAGTGTGTTGGGTTAAGGAACTGAAGGATCCTTGGAGATACACGTGGGCTAAATTAATGTTAATTCGATCGATTCCAACCGTCGTTGACACACAAATTGGAAAATCAAACGGAAAATCTCTTTTCAATAACAATTATCGAAAACTATTTCCGTTCGTTAACAAATTTCCACACGTAAAGAATAAAAGGACAGAAAATATATATATATATACCAATTTTAAATCCTCTCGAACCTAATCTAAAAAAAAAAAAGAGGGGAAGAGGGGGGTTTGAAGGATCTCCTCCGTCATCGGAGGAGGCATTTTCTCTCCGGTTACTATTTTCGTGGCGTGCATCGTGCTATTTTCGCGGTGTCGGAGTCGGAGAAAAGAGGGTTGACGAGGCGATAAAACGCACCCCGGACGAATCCCCCTCCCCCCTCTCTCTTGCCGAGGACTGTTGGGGTGGTCTCAATCGATAATGGCCGCACGTGTGCGAAGGCTGAGCACGTTGTTAGTTAAAAAGGAATGCTCCTGCCCGTAGTATCGCTCGGCCCAAGGTCGTAAGCAAGGAACGGAATCTGGGCGAATCGCGCACGTGCGCGCGCGCGCGCGAGCGAGCGAGCGTTTTCATTCACCCGGCTTGGTGAAATCGAAACGGAGGATAATATTTGCTTCGTGCTCGTGCGTAAGAGTTGGCGGAGGATAAGTGGAGATCGCGGACGGTGGATAATGAACGGTGATGGAAGGATATAATAATCGTGAAACGATTGATAAATGCTCACGCGTGGGCATCGCCCACACGCCGATTTAATTTTAATTTTATGCGATTACGCGCGCACCGACCTGCCGATTCCAGATAAAGGTGAGGACACGAAATTTTTATTATTATTATTATTATTCGATATATTTTTTTGGATGATTTGGAAATCGAAAAAAGACAAAAATTAATGTTTCGACAGTTTCTTCGATTTTAAAAGAGATGTAATTGGAAAGAATATTTCCAATATTAAGAAATAAATGAATTTCAAACGAGTTCTCGGATTCGAAAAAAAGAAAAAGAAAGAGGGAGATTTTATTTGCAGATATAATAATTCTTCTCATTCGCGTGCATCGATAACTCGATTATAACTCCTTCCCTTCATATTGGAATGAGCTTCGTAAATTGGTTCGTCATCGAACGATTCGCGAACGATGTTGTTGGCAGGGGTGGAGCGGTGTCCAAGGAGCATCGTGCACTTGAAACTGTGCCAATCCTCGAAACCGAGTTCCGCCGGATAATAAAACGATTCGGATCCCCGTGGAAAAGGGCCAATGTCAATATCTCGAATCGTGCAACGAGAGCCCACTTGGAATGCGCGCGTGGGCTCATTCAACGAAAGCCTCGTCCGAGGCCGGGTTTTGCAAACGCCCCACGGATGAAAACTTGTAAACAATATATATCCCTTTCCCTCCCTACTCGCAGAATTTATTCGCGAGTTAGGGTATCGCTTTGATAAAAAAAAAAAAAAAAAAAAAAAGGAAAAATCGATACGAGAATTTTTAAACGATATAATGTGATCGAAGATGCATGGGGATATAAAAATTCTGATACGACGATACAGATGCGGATTGTGTACAGTAAATATGATAAATAATAAGGAAAAAATTCGTGCAGATATGAAATGACGTGTAATCGTTATTGTTACGTGCTATCTATTAAATATTAAGATAAAAGGAATAATAGAATTATATTTTATTTAATATAATTTTATTAAATTATATAAAATTATTTTTATATTTTATATAATTTTATAATACGTGTACCAAGTATTGTAGTATCAAATTCTTTTTAAGTAATTTAAAAAAAAAATATACCAATTCCTTCCTCTCGAAAAATCATCCGATTATTCTATTTATCGTAACGTTGTTAATTATTAAATAATAACTTCTCTAAATTCGCTAAAATTAACAATTTTCTAAATCTTTCACAGGGTAAAACGAAAATATATAATAATAACTTGTCTAAATTCGCTAAAACTAACAATTTTCTAAATCTTTCAGAGGGTAAAACGAAAATATATAATAATAACTTGTCTAAATTCGCTAAAACTAACAATTTTCTAAATCTTTCAGAGGGTAAAACGAAAAAATATAATAATAACTTGTCTAAATTCGCTAAAACTAACAATTTTCTAAATCTTTCAGAGGGTAAAACGAAAATATATAATAATAACTTGTCTAAATTCGCTAAAACTAACAATTTTCTAAATCTTTCAGAGGGTAAAACGAAAATATATAATAATAACTTCTCTAAATTCGCTAAAACTAACAATTTTCTAAATCTTTCAGAGGGTAAAACGAAAAAATATAATAATAATTTCTCTAAATTCGCTAAAACTAACAATTTTCTAAATCTTTCAGAGGGTAAAACGAAAATATATAATAATAATTTCTCTAAATTCGCTAAAACTAACAATTTTCTAAATCTTTCAGAGGGTAAAACGAAAATATATAATAATAACTTCTCTAAATTCGCTAAAACTAACAATTTTCTAAATCTTTCAGAGGGTAAAACGAAAATATATAATAATATATAATAATATATAATAATATATATATATATATATATATATATAATAATAATATATAATAAATATATAATAATAACTTGTCTAAATTCGCTAAAACTAACAATTTTCTAAATCTTTCAGAGGGTAAAACGAAAATATATAATAATAATTTCTCTAAATTCGCTAAAACTAACAATTTTCTAAATCTTTCAGAGGGTAAAACGAAAACGCGGGAAATAACGTTCGGGATGGAAAATTCTCGGCTATATATACATGGAATGTTGGCACCCCTGCGTTGCTCGAGGATGCCAACGCGTTATCCTAAAAATAGTCGCCGTAATCCGTAAGAAAAATAACGCTCGAGGAAATGAAAACCGATCGAACGAAATATCCTATTTTTCTTTTTTCCTTTTTACATCGATCCTCTGCGTCTCGTAATCGGGAAACGCGCGAACAAGAAGTTTCAGGAACCTAGTGCTATTGATTTTTGGCTGCTCCTTTTTCCGACCCCATCCGTCTCTGCGATCCTGTCCCCTCGAATCATTCGCCATCGCTTCGACTGCACACGCACGCACACATCGATACGTGCATTTTTATTTCCCCCGCCACGGGGAAATAAGTGGCTTGGAAAGAGCTACGCCTTCTAATTGCGCTCTCTGAAAACGCCGCGTGAATATTGAGAAATATTCGATCCTTGTTGTTGTCTTTCGAAACTTGTCGAAGAAGTTTCGAATATTAAACCGTTTCCACTATGACTTTTATTTTTACGTTTCTCGGTCGAGAGTGAAGATTCGATCTCGTTCTACTTTATCGATCGGTCCGAGAAAAGAGAATTCGTCACGCGAAAGAACGCTTCGAAGATACACGAAAAAAATTTGACAACCATGGAGGGAATATCATTTATATTCTTATCTTATCTAAGATGTGAAAACATTATCCAAATTTTAGAATTTCTTTGCATCGAATATAATATTCGTATGGAGTTTTGAAAAATCGACCAAACCCCTCGAATCGATCTTCTCGTCAATTATTTCCCAGTTATTTTAATATCGTATCGAAACCGTAAAGGAATTATAGAAGTAATTCCGATATTTTCGATTTTACAGCCGGAGGCGTTCGCAGAATTAAATTTTTGCTTGCAAATTCCCTCGGGCGTACGTTTGTTTGTTTTTTTTTTTTTTTTCGACGAAATAGTTGAATCTACGCTAATTGAAGTTAGTTTTAATTGGAATACTCGATATCACCGTGGATCTTTATACAAATGTGATAAAATGTATAAACAAAATCTAGATTCGAAGATCGAAACGAGTAAAAAAAAAGCAACAATTTCCCATCCAATGTAACATATAACATGCACAATTATTTCCATCATTTTGTACACTCGAGAAGAATATCGAATGTCGAGCAAATAAGATAAAAAAAAAAGAAAAATAAAATAAAATCAAATAATAGAAAAAACCGAAGGGAAAAAAATATCCATAAATGGTTTACGACGACTCGTTGCGATTGAAATGCACGAACCGATTTGACCGGAATCGGAGGGAAGGGGTGGGGAGCAGGAAGGAGGCTGACGGGGAAACAAATCGAGGAGAGACAGTGGTGTACGCGGCATGGGTGGCGTAATATTGATCGACGGAGGAGAGGGCTTTAATAACGTGCGTACTCCACCCCCGCGCGGTTGGGGGTGCAACATATATAATTTTACGAGGAGGCACCGCTGCACGCCGCTTCCCCCGTCAAACGCGCAACCTTATCTCTCAAGTTGCCCGCCAATTATCCATCTTCTTCCCTCCAATATCTTCGATAATTATGATTCTCTTGTTCCTTCATTTTTCGAGGTAAAATCGAATTTTGGAGAACGAGATGTGGGAGGAGGAAGATCAATCGAGGGGCGTGATTCGTGATATCGATACGATTGTAATAAAAATAATATTATTCCCCGACGAGGCGATGAATCATTGTTTGGGAGGCGTGATCTCGTTTATCAAAGAATGATGCAGAGAAAATGCTCGAACGCTTTTTTTTTTTTCGTATAAATGTACAATAACTAGAAAGCTAGCTCCATCTCGCGAGATATCGATTTTTCTTGACCTTCTCTTGAAATATCCATAGTTAGTTATTGGAATATCGCTGGAATTGTGTAATTCAATTTTTTAAATTTTTCGAAGTTTTTCCACGACATCCAATAAAGAGCAACAAATTTCTCTCGTTACGAATCGAGTCGATAATATCGAGTAATAATAAAATTCCCCAAAACTCACCGGATAAATAAATAGACTTTTTCAATTACAATCTTTTCTCGGTATCGTCGAACGCGCATAGCGATTCGGTCGATACAACACTACCCTCTTATAATTTAAATAAACTTCTTCATTTTCAGAGCATTCGGGAGAAAAAAACTTCTCTGCTCGAGCAGCCACTGTCGAAACACTAATCGTCGAGATCGGTCGCGCAGACCTTTTGGAATCCTTCCAAGTTACACGTGAAACGGCGAATCGGCTTTTTCTCCGCGAGACCAATATATCGCGAGACGATAAAGATAAGATAATGCAACGCGAGTTTTTTTTCTTTTTTCCATGTATATATATATATATATATATATATATGTGTATATGTGTATATACACACATATATATTTTTTTTCTTACATTCATAACACGTAGATTCTCGCGAACGTCGTCGCGCGCTTCGTCGTTCTCTTTCCCTCTTCTTCATCCTCCTTTTTCTTTTCCTTTTTCTTTTCCTTTTTAATTTTCGGTATTTTTTTTTTTTTTTTCTGTTTGCATGTCGTGCTTTCGATCGATCAATGGGTTTCCGGGTTTAGGGGATATTCTCGGTATCATGTGCTTCCCGGACGTGTTTCAACGGAAATACAGGTAAACGAGGTGAAACGACGGTTTATTTAGTTTCGAAGACAAGGAATCGCGTTGTTATCTCGTTTCAATGTTGAACAGGAACGGGGAATAATTGTTCGATACAAGCATAATCGAAAGGGATTAGAGTATTAGATTTGTATCTTGCGATTGTGGAACGAGAGATTGTGTGGAAATTTATTTTCGACGAGTGTTTTTTTAATTTCAGTCGAAAGGTTAAACAGGCTTCGATCGATATTACAATTTGATCTTTTTCACGAGTAATTTCATAATTCCCCCACAACTCAAATTTTTACTTGATTCTTCTTGTTTGTTGCAGGTAAGCATCATCCTTATGGATGTCTACTTTGTCCAATTTTGAAGATATTAGCATATAAAGTGAGCACAACTCTACGAACCGCAGTGAGTTTATTAATAAGAGATTGCTTCCACGCTTCACTCGCAGAGAGGGCGTGCTCCGATATCAGTTGAGTTGCAGTAATTATGCATCTGTATCGACGGAGCGATATTAATGTAATATAAGAGTGGATAAAGATTCAAGGTTTATTTATTCGGATTTATTTGGAAAGTAAATTACAATAATTATTTATAACTTTTTTTTTTAAGAATCGTCGAGGAATCTTTCTTTCTTTTTTTTTTCTCTCTCCGCTGGAAATTGAGAATTTTTTTTCTTCATTTTCGTGACAACACGTAGTAGTCGTAAAATCGATCGACGACACGGTTAGTTAATTATCAAAATTAACTCTATTTCAATTATGAACGTTACGTTAATGAATTTCATCAAATTTTCTTCGAAACATTTGATAATTTGATGAGCTGATAAGTGAAAGTTGTATAAATATTTTTCAAAAATTACGTGCTGTGAGCATGCTCGGTTTGAGAGAGAGAGAAAGAGAGAGAGACTGTGTGTTATAAATATAATTAAAAGGTTAAAAAGTAGATTCGTGTATTGAAATATGAAATTGAGCACTCGAATCTTTAAAATATCTTTATTATTTTATTTTCTTTTATGTAAAAATATTGCACGTTGATATATATTTTTTATTTTTTATACCTTTATAAAAATCTTGATATATTATTAAATTTTTATTTTTAAGCTTCCCCGAAACATTACATAATACGATACACGAAAGCGGATAATGCACTGTTGCACTTGTTTTCATCGAGGAAAAAAAAAGTCGCCCATTAAAACGATATCGAATTCTTGCTAGCCTCTCTTGAAAGCCAACCCTCTTTCAATCGATGCGCAACCACCATTTTATTTCATCTCTATAAAATGTCGCGTATCCATCGGCCAATTATTATATTCTTTTAACGTAACAAATGGAAAACAAATTTTTTCATTAAATTGATTCTTGGACGGTTTTCGATGCGTAAAAAAAATCCATCCCTTTTAAATATAACACAACACAATATTATTATTATAATTATAACACTTCCTGGTAATTTAATGGATGTATTAAAAATTAACAATTCTTCGATCCTCATTTTTCTTTCTCCCTTCCTTCCTTTCTTTCATCTTGGAAAAATCCAAGTTACAATGTCCGTAACTTGTAATTAACATTTAAGACATATGGAAATATATCATAAAATATATCGTTTCACGGTTGATTAACACGCTTGGTAAAGTAACACGCCGACCCTTTTAATTCCCGCGAAAGACACCAGAGTCTGTTTTACCCAACGAGGTTAGAATATTCGAGTCTATTTGGCGCGAAACAGCGAGGGAGAGGGGGGGACGCGAGCAGAGGAGAATATTACAATTTATAACCGTTGTCCGCGTTACGATTCAGCCTGCGCTGCGAATGGACGAAACAATGGCGTTGCGTCGCGTTACAATTCCGTGGGAAAAAAGGAAAATTTGGTTTAATATGGAGGAGGGAAGAGGCACGAAGGAAATTTACACGAAGGCAAGTTGTTATTAGTTTTCTCTTTCATATTTATATTCTTCTCGCGCGGAGATGATTTATTGGGAAGAATGTTTCATTTCGATACGTGAAATAATCGAAATGATGTTTTAGAGAGATTTAATTTGTAATTCGAAAGTTAAGAGTAGTCCATCCTTTAAAATAATAATTTTTATTAAAATACGTTTATAATAAAATGTTTAACAGATAAGTGTACAAGTCCCTTTATATATAGTAAAAGTGGTTAATAATATTGTTCACTTTATTTTCCACGTAATTACAAAATTTATTACTCTGTTATTCTAAAACATACTGAAACTTCTATTTATGGACGGCAGTAAACTTCCGCCGAATTATGTGTTTAATAATACTTAAGTGTATATATATACATATATACGCGTATATTATTACATAATTAATAACCTCAAAATATTCTATTGAAAAAATTAGCAACGAAATTATTGAAAATGGTACGATCTATATAATAATATCTAATTTTCTCATAGTTCTCGACTTACTATTAAAAAAAAATAACCAAATCGTCTAGTAATAATTTTTAATCCATCGTATACATATATATATATACACGTCAATAAAATTTTACGATAATATAATCCTCGATTACACGTACCAATAAATTTCGATATAAAATATTATTCACCGAAAACTAACTAACACACATATTCTCTATCTGTCAGCATTAGATACATTAATTTACTAATTCGCCATATTTATAATTTTTCAACGACGTTAACATTCTTCCCGCTATCGCGTTCCAATATTTGAATTAAACGGGATAAACGGGCGTAATAATGCGTTTCGTTTTGACTCTGCGAGTTTATAAGAACGGCACGCCAGATATCGCTGTCCTAGAAAGTCGCGGATTCGCTGGAAACGGCGGCGATAGTTTATTCGTGTCACAACGCGGCCAACGTTGCCGCGATCGATAACACGTTACACGATTTCGTCGATGGAATCGAAACTCGATTCCTCGGCCGTGCTCGAGTTTCCATGAATCCACCGCTCGATTCGTTGGCTGGGTTTCCTAGGGAATTTCGCCTCGGGAGAACATGGGCGTCGAAGGAGGTAGCTGATTGGATTTGGATTCGCAAGTGGTTCGCTCTTGCGACAAACGAACGAATTGTTGACTTTTTAACGCGAGACGATGGATGCTGAATTTAGCGATCGTGAAACTGGTACGTCGTTGAATTGTGAAATCGTGAAATAATAAATTTTGTTCCCGATTAAAAATTTCGAAAGTTAAGAGATCCGAGGTCCGATTTGTTTATCCTCTCTGTTGGAACAAATTGATTAGGTTAGGTTTAAATTTTCGCGAAAACTTTATATTATTAGAATTTTTCGAAAAGAATCGTAAAAAAATAAAAGACAGTCGAGTGGAATTTTACAAATGTTTCTATATAATGTTATGAAAAAATAAAATGGTATGTACGATTATTTAATTGTTGAATTTTGTTCGTAAGAATTTTTCTCGAAACAAATTATTATAGGAAAATGATATAAATAGGTTACACATTGTAATAAAAATTAGGATTAAATTAAGATTTTAGACGTAGAAAAGTAATAATAATAATAAGCTTTTTAATGTTATTTTCATTACTTACCACGAAGAAATTTAACTGCTCGATCAAATAGGAATATTCTTCATTGATTTATGCGGTTCATATTGGGATGTTTTATAGCGATGATATTGAGGTTATAGGTTAAATAAGTCAACCATATTCTAGCTTATGTTGCTCTATTTAAAACATAAGTGTATACTATCCTTTTTTTCATTTCACGTTTCAATCCGGTTTTAAATAAGAATCTCGTGTTGTAAAATCCATTAGATTCCAGATGTTCAGCCGGATTACAGATCGAAGTATTCTTTTTTACGAATATTACTACGAGATTAAGAAAACATTTTGAACGATGAAAGAGATTAATTCTTCCGACACACTCGAACATATATAAATTTCATTACCTTGTGGAAAAGAAAAAAGTATAACAATAATTTTTAAAAAAAAAAAGAACATTATCACAAATTTTATTTCCTCTCTAATTTTTTTTCTAGAAAAACGTTTGCCAAATTTATTCATCGATTCCAACTTTAAAAATCCACAAAGAAAATAAAACCTGGATCAAACGCAAAATCAATTGAACACTAACCTCCAATTTGTTCTTTCCTCTGAAACCGATCCAGGAGAAGGAGAAAGAGAGGGGACGAAATGGCATCGTACACAAAGTTACCAGCATTTTGAGGAGCTCGTATAAACGCTCGTGAGAAAAATGGTTGTTGTATTTTGCGCGTGGTGGCAGCATCGTTGGTCGTTGTGCAATGGCGAAGAAGAAGAAGGGAGCGTGAACAGAGTGACAGAAGGCGAGATAATTCTCTTTCCTTAAACAGCTGCAATTTTCGTGGAACGATCGTTGATTGGTTATCGTTCTGTTAAACATATATATCCGGGGTTTTATTGCTACTTGTATTTGCCTGATGTTTTACGAGATTAGTTAGAAGAAACTGCGAATAAAATCGGGGAACGATGATACCCGGCTACGTTGGGCCCGATCATCGAAAGATTCATAATGGCGCGTTAGATGGATATGAGAAGAGGTGTGAAAGTTTTATGAAGCTGTTTCGGCAATTGGCTTTAGGTTTTATGATTTCAGGGTTGGATTTCGTTGAACGATCAATGGAACGAATATTCCCGATTGCTTTGCCGGATTGTGGATTTTGCGAAACGGGGATACGCATGTGATTTATTTTAAAGGCATTCATTAATCCCTCGAACGATTATTACATTCTATTTAAAGTCGTTGTATAAACAGTGGGTACGAAGATTATTAACATTTTTTTTCTTTTTTTCTTCATTCATTTCTATTTCGTTCGATGTATTCGTATATACGAATGTATAATAATAATAATATATATATATTTTTTTATGGAAGAAAAATACTTTCGAATTGTAAAAAATCGATTTAGATTTTTTTTTAAGATTTTTTCAGGAAAAATTGGGATATTGGAAAAAGATGTTTAAATTTTCAAGAAAATTTGAATATCGGCGAGGAAATATTATAGAGTTTTCGGTCGAGTTTTATTTTTAGCGTAAGAAGAAGAGCCGCGTTCTTCCGTTCGAGGCGTGTGTCAGCAAGAATCGAGGATAGAATTATCGATATCCGTGTTTCACTAGAAAGTAGCCTAGGTTACGATTGAAAACGATTGTTCCTCGAGCGTGTTATTTTATTGACCAGCAGACTGCTACTGGTGGGAAATTCAATCTTGTTATCGTTCTATAAATTTCACTAGTATTTCTTTTTATCTTTTAAATAAATTTCATTTCAAATCACAAGAGATATCATCGTTGATTATTATTTCATTCAATTATAACGTTGAAACTTTTTCTCGGAATTATTAAATATATATATATATATATTTATACAAAATTTTAAAACTAATTTCTTAAAAAAAAAGAAAAAAAGAAAAAAAATTATACCTCTTCGTTTCTCAATTTGAAATTAAAGTTTTCTTCAAAATATTAAAATTACTTTTATTTGTCGGAACTGAGAGGATAATAAAAGAGATATAAAAAATTGGAAATTCCAATTTACGTGACCATTCACAAGATTTGCCAATTTAGTGTTGAATTACCGCGAAAATAATCGATGGGTTCCGGAAACCACGACGCGATTGTCTTCAACTTGTGTCGCGTAGAAGGCCAAACTAAATCGAGGCTTGTTAACATCGTTACGCCCGTGGGAGTACAGTTCATCGCGCATTTATCGAGTTATACCATCAATGGGAGTATTATTAAACAAAATTATTCCATGGTAAAATTAATATTAACTTCACAACCAGAGATGGTCTCGATTGTTATTTAAAATTAATCAAATTTAACGATTCGACTCTTCTTTCCTTTTTCTTTTTTAGATCGATTGCTATTTCCAGTAATAACGCAACAGATTACAATCTTTCCAGAGATGTAATCTAACTTTTTCTTCTAACCGGAAATTTTATCACCGATACTCAAACAGATAGCACACACAATTGAAAGACACACTTTTGCGAAGTTGTGACGTTATTAATTCTTACATAATGCATTAGCTTACACAAAGGCATTATATAATTGCAAAATTGACGATAAATTTTTTTGAATTTGATTATAAAAAAATGGAGAGGTGTTAAAAAACGCTCGATCGTCAAATTGTTTAAATGGTTAATTAAAAACAATCGAAACATTCTCGAAACTTTCAATTATTACGTTTAATTATCTCTCCCCCTTTAATTCCCTCGATTATCGCCACTTTAATCGTCGACGATAATAATAAAACGAAAAAAAAAAGAAATAAAAAGAGAGAGAGAGAGAGAGAGAGAGAAATTATATCGACAGATCGATGAAGAATTAACCAAACTTCCGGATTGATTCGTATTCCGTCCAATCGATTAAAATTTTTATCACGCCCCTCCGTCGTTCGTCTCTTCCTCCATTTACGTCACGTATGATATTTATTTACGCGTGATATCTTATTCGCGGATTAAAACCCCGTGTCACAAGAGTAAACCGATTAATGTGGAACAGGAAGAGAAAGTGCTTTTACAACCCGCTGTTATGTTTCATTAAATCCACCGGATATTTCGAATTTGTGTAATTAATTCACATTATGAAATAATAAAATCGATTGACCTTCGGTGTGTGCGTGCTCGTGTATGTGTGTGTGCACGCGCGCACGTACTTGTGTGTGTGTGTGTGTGTGTGTGTGTGTGTGTGTGTGTGTGTGTGTGTGTGTGTGTGTGTGTGTGTGTGTGTGTGTGTGTGTGTGTGTGTGTGTGTGTGTGTGTGTGTGTGTGTGTGTGTGTGTGTGTGTGTGTGTGTGTGTGTGTGTGTGTGTGTGTGTGTGGTGTGTGTGTGTGTGTGTGTGTGTGTGTGTGTGTGTGTGTGTGTGTGTGTGTGTGTGTGTGTGTGTGTGTGTGTGTGTGTGTGTGTGTGTGATTATCGAGTCGAATAGATACGAGATCAGAAATTTATCTTTATGTAATTGTAAAAAAAAAAAAGAAAGAAAGAAAGAAAGAGGAGCAATTGGTTAGATTAGCGGATTTCCGTTTTAGAAAGGAAAAATATGATTTTATTTATCGAATACTTCCTTCTTATTTCAACTTTTTCTTTTAGAGAACAGACGGCGATAATCCGATAATGCGGTTTATTATTATTATCGATGAAATAAGTATTTGTTTTAGATATTTTTTATGTTACGTGGATTTGTTTAATAGTTTTTTTTTTTCTTTTCTCGAGTAGAAAATAATCTAATATACCTTCGATCAAATAATCGTTTCCATTTTTTCGAAAAAAAAATTTAAATTTCATTGAGGTTTTTTAAATGATCGAGTAGAAAAAACTATGGCCTACAAAGAGTCTCAGGGTTAAACAAACGTTTACTACGCGTGCCGTGAAACTCTGCTTCAACGTTGCAATTTTCTCTCTTGAAATGTATTTTATCCTTCCCATTTCTCCCTTTTGTTTGTTTCTTTCCTTTCTAATGGATATTCGAGAGTCGATTACCAATTAAGACCAAGAGAGTCTAAATTCTCTGGCAATGATTAATATTAATATTAATATTAATATTAATCGGAAGAATTTTCAAATTTCGATCGGAGAACGACAAGTCTCTAACGCAGCTCTCTATTTTCATACGAAAAGAGAATAAGGGAAGAGAAACCGTGGCTGGCTAAAATTGTCGAAAGTTGACTTGGCGCCAACTTCGCGGGGAATATCTTGGCTCATATTTCGTGGAAACTTCGAAAATCTTGCACGAAATATGCTTCGAATATTATTCCTCTTTTTTCGAATTAAATTACGAATTTCGTTTCGAAAATTTAAATGTAAATTATAAGAAAAACCAAGTTCAAACGAAAAAAAACATAATTCGCTGCATCCGCAATTAAAACGTCTCGATAGAGAATCTCGATCGAGCGTTTATTAATCCCGCGTGAAAGGGTTTTCGTTCCAGGGGAAAAAATGCGGTGGAGTGGATCCGTAGGCGGTCCGGAAATTGCGCGCTATTATCGTCATTGGCCAGTTTTCCACGTTTCTGCAACTTTCACCACGCGTGGCCACGTGACGTTGGAACGAGCTCTGAACGTGCGTGCCGCTCGTGCCGTGACAACCATGGATTTTTCTTCCAACGCGCGGGGAAATCGTTTCGTTTCGATTGCAACCGTGCCCGAGATACCCTTTTCTCCGTTCATCGTACGCGCAATCTGGAAAATTGGCCAACCGAACGAAACGTTTCGTTTGTATAATAACAAACTTGTTTTTCAATTCCACCCACGATTCTATCATCGAATTGCGTATGAATTTCTAATTATCGCAAGAGACATTTTATATTCTAACGGGAATAAGATACATAATATACGTATATAATAACTCGAAACAATTATTTCGAATTTCAAGAATGTTCGAAGTAATTTTTTGTTTTCGAGCAAATTCGAATTTATATTTTCGCGCAAATATATCTTATCTTCGTATGAATAATTTTCGTACGCAAATATATCGCACGAGATACACAACGTATAACAAATTACTCGAAATCGAAAGTGAAGATTTACTTGGGAGGAAGAAATTGGAAATACGAATTCGTTCGAAGGATATTTCATTCATCGGTACATTCATTCATTCATTCCTTTTTTTTTTTTCTTTTTTTTCTTCTTTCCCAACAACTCGAGAAATCGAGTGAAACCACCGCGTTCGATTTATCCGCGCTCGATCCACCACGGCTACTTCCCCCTCTCCCTCTCCCCACGCCGTGCGCGCGCAATATTGCGCTCGTTCGGCGAGAGAGGTGCTACCCCTGCCCATCCCCTCCCCGCCTCTCGGTTTCTCAATTACCAGGACGACGACGACACGCTCGTTGCGATCGTTGCGCCTTAAAGCTCGTTTCACAGCTCGCGTACCACGACCTCGATTCCATTGCGCACGAGAACGAATCAGCTTCCCCATCGGTCCCTCCCCTTTTTCCATTCCGCTTTCCTCCTTTGTCGAGCGTGTGCAAAGGATTAAATTTAAGAAGAAGGAAGGATACGGCGCCTCGAACAGAAGAATTTTCCAATTTCTCGAGAAGCTTTTTTAATTTTCGCTCGCTCGATGTATTTCGCCCGAATCCATCCTTCGTGTTACACGGATTAATATTTAATACCGATCGAGTTATAGATGGAGTTACATGTCAAACTTTTCAACGCTTTCGCTACGGGCAATTATTCGAGAAAGATTGTCGACGTTTATGGCATTTTTTTTTGTGATTTTTATTTATGTCTTCGTGAGAAACAAATGCTACGTTTCCAGAGAAAAATACTCGATGTATAATAACTTCAATCGTCATATGTACATCGCTTGTAGTATGTCAATGGCATTTTATGGAGAATGATTACTCGCTCGTAGTAACGAAAGGGTTAAGATACACGAGTGCACTTTTAATTCCGTTCAGAATTCTAATTGCTATTCCTTTTGAAAACGAGATCGTATTTTTTTTTTAAGAAAAAGGGGAATTTATTTTCTTTACGATAAATATAAAATTGTACCATTTGAATACAAGAATTATATAAACTTCGTTCGCTATTCATGTTTGTTTCAAGGTTTTTAAATCGGAGTTTATCTTAATATAATGCCTTCGTTAACGTTTTGAGATTTCGTAGAAAGATTAAGTGGATTAATAAATCAAATTTCTTAGAGGAATATCCGTCCGTGAGAAAATAAAAACCAACGCGGAATCGCGTCACCCATCGCGAACGAAAATTAAATTAACTTTCTTAAGCAAACTCAATGAGATCAATTAAGGGGAGGCTGTTTTATTCGCTGAAATTGGTACCAAGACAGCGTGTACTTTGATTTTTAGACGGCGCCATCGGGATTATTCCTCTCTGCTCGAGTCGTCGACATCAATGATCGTACGAATTTATATAGAGATTAATTTAGAAATTGACCCACGTTTCAGATTAAAATTTTCTTTCGGTTTTAATCGAAAGAATGGAACGGAGAACGTGTTATAAATTTTGATTTTTTTTTATCGAATATATAAAGAAATAATAGAATATGTATGTACGCCATTTAAAAATTTACTGGAATAAATTATCAGACAATACTTGCTCTGCATTCAGCGACAGATATGATATCACTTTGTACTGTAATAAAAATTGAACTAGGTAGCTTTCCTAGTTATTTTTTTTTCTTTTTAATGAAAACGAAAGTTTTATTACGTGTTACAAACAAATACTATAGAAAAAAAGAAATTGCCAGATCATATAAATGCAAATCTCTAAGAATACGTGAAGAAATGATGAAAGTGAAAAAAGAGATGAAAGAAAGAAATAATAGAATTTAATAAGCGCTTAGTAACAAATCGAAAGTCACTAGCGGTGTTTTTATAGCGGATAGATCGAAAGGATAGTAGTCGAGTTCCTTTTTCTGCCGCGATCCATTAACCTCCACGAATGCAAATGATCATCGAGCAAAGGCCAAGCTCTCTCACTCTTCCAGACATTCTAATTTCAAAGCGAAAGTCGACTCGTTGAATTATGCGACGCGTGAAAATCGACCTTATCGAAATTTTGTCTTTTTTTTTTTTGAAAATTCTCTATTAATTCTAAAAAAAAAAAAATTATTCGATTATAAATATCGAATAATAATTCGTTCTCGATTCGTAGAATCGCTACTATAAAGAAAAAAGAAGCACTGTAAAAATTTAAACTGAAATAAAAACTTGAAAAAGTTTTCAAAATTTAATCAAAAGAAAAAAAAAGAAATCGATTTTTGCATATATTCTTCACGATTTTACAAACCGAATGAATCGGTGCCCGAGGAAGAAAACTTAAAAGAAATTTTTCCTCGTCCGTCCGTCCATTCATTCATCAGCTCGATGAATTTTCAACCTTGATACCGATGTATTAAACGCCTCTTCCCATGTCTCCTCACCGCGTCTCGATTCGCGAAACGCTCCTTGGCATTTCTTCCCGTCGTGGCCCGTCTCCGCCTGGTACGAGTTAATCAGAACTCGTTACGTAAAGAACTCGCGGCAGAGAGACGGCACGCTTGATTTTCCGCTCGCGGCCACGGCACGAGTAAACTTTGTTGACGGATAGCCCCCTTGGGGGCGCGCCACCAACCGGATGAAAGCTGAAACAACGCGCGAGGTTATGCGTTAAACTTCTCAACGTACGTGTCGTCGGTTTTGTGAATTTGGTGTCGAAAAGCGTGGAAACCACTTCTCGTTTACCCTTCCTCTCGCTCGAGACGGGATATTCAAGTTGAAGAAAGGAAAGGAGTAATACTTTTTTAGAGAGTCGTCTCCTACGCGATATTTTCGTCGATTCGTTATCCGATCGTGTCAATTTTTAGATGTAACTTTGAACATTTTTCCTTCTTTCCTTTCGATTTATTCTTTTCATGGCTCGTATCGCGCGATTCTGTTTGTCGTAATGTTGGAATGAGAACGAAAAAGAAATTGAAAGAAAAATTATATTGCCTGTTACATTGTAGATACATCTTAACGTTTGAGGTTAACCTTTGCAATCGAGAATATCCCAGACGTTCTATTATCTTATAATAATTTCGAAAATTAATTTCTATACACTTTCTCCTTTTTATTATATGATGCACATTCGTTCTTAATTCTAGCTAAGTAAAGAAATTTAATTGCTTTTCCTTTGAATTAAAGAAATGGAGAATCTGAATTCGATAAAGCCGAGTTAACCTATACGTGTTTCCTCCACGGAGAAATAAAGATAGAAAGTCGACTCGCGGTGTATAATCCTTGCAAATTTATGATTCTAGTACAATAATATATATATTAACAACGAGTATTTATCCTAATTGCGTGCGTTTAACACCAATTACAACGAAAAACAATATCGTCAAGGATAAGTATACTTTTATCGCGTCTAAACAAATATACGAACCAATTCTTTCGATCGTTTATCGTTTATTTTCTCTAAAAGCAAAAGAAAGACAGGACTCGATGGATGACAGGACTCGACGCGGAAGTTGATGTGGCGCGATAACGAAGGGGAAACGAGATCTGGAATAAGAGTTGGCATTCGGATGCTCGGTTGGAGAGGCGGCGACAACCCGCTTCTTTCCCATTTGCTTTCGAAACTTTCGCTCATTGTTAAACGGCTTCACGCTCGAATTCTCTACGTGGACATCCCGTTTCGATCTCGATTCGACCGACCGTGCGCGACGACAATCGCGCGTGGAAAAAAGCGTTATGGCTTTTAAAGTGGGGGATCGTTCCCAATGCGATTTGCATTCGAATGGTGCGGGTACCGTTATCGTATAATTGAACGAGTTTGTGAACGATTAGTGAACGATATCGATGAAATTGAGGAAGAAAAATGGTGGTGAAATTCGATCATCGAATAGGAAGAAAGTGGAAAGTGGGATCGTGATGAATTTAATTCGAAGCTCGACTATACGAAAATTGTGGCGTATATGCGATAAAAAAACAAATTTGGCAACGCGTTTCATAAAAACAGCGGTTGCAAGCGGCAAGATTGTTGTTGCGTCGCGGAAATGAAACATCGGTGACATCGATCAGTGTTATGCAAATTTTATGCAGTAATATTCCAGCTTCCGTATTCTCCTCATTTAAATTCACGTGCCTCTTTTTTCTCTCTCTCTAAAAAAAGAAAATTCAAAAGGTATCGCGCAAGAGTGTTTCGTTGCAATTCGAGGTGAATACATTTTTTCGAAGAATCAGAATTATATATTTTTCGAAATATCCTTTTCGGAATATTTGAATTTCGACAACTGTGAAGTTGCTTCCTCGTTCGAGTACGCGTAACACATCGAAAACTTTCTACGCACAATACGAATCATCGTTCTCGAAATCCAATACAAATCGAACCGAACCTCTCGTTCTCTCGAATACGGTTATAAATATTGAAAATGGGGAATTTTCGCGTTTTATCGCGCGTTTTAAAAAAAGGAAGAGAAATAAAAGAGGAGAATTCACGAGAGAGAGACGGGAGAGCGACGCAAGTCGGCAAGACCCACGTCACGTCGCGTCCATCGGAGGTGGGGTGCCGTTCGTCGTTCGGTTTCACGGCGAACATCGAAGGCAGCGAGCCGCGGCGAGCGAACCGAGCCAGTCAACCTGAAACCGCGAACAACCGCGACATCGCGTGTCTCGTTGCTCCGCGCGCGCACCCGATGGCGCCAGCCCTCCACCGTTTAAACGGCTCCCGTAAACACTGCGATTTCGCCGCGATGGCCAGCGCGATGGCCGCACATTGCGATTCACGCCGCGCAAATTCGATCTTCTCGCGGCTGTGATGCGTTGGTTAAAGTGTACGTAACAAATCCGCGGATGATTTTTCGTTTCACGAAATCGAGGCCAGAGAGAAAATAATAACGAAAGTTGGGAAGAATTATCGAAATCCACCGACCTTGGGAGGAAAAGAAGCGAAGGAAATCTCGAGGAGGGGAGAACGGAAGAGATCGGATGGAAAGCGAGGCGAGCTTCGATCGATCGTCTCGAGGAAGAGGAGAACCGGAATCGGCGAAAGCTCGATTCTTCCAAGTTCAAAGGATAAGAAGTGTTGGTGTTTTGCTTTCGCGTTGCTTATCCGTGGAAAGTCAAACGTGTGTTGGAGGAAAAGCGTGAGGCGAGGGAAGGAGAGAAGGGAAGGACACACACGGAGACTTGTTGCACGCCGCGGACTTTCACATCGGCTCTGTTCTCTCGATTACAAAAATTCACCATTCGGTCGACACTCTCGAGAGTATACGAGGAATGAATCGATTATTTCGATCGATCGATCGATCGATCGATGGATCGTTGATGAAAATTGTAAACGCGCGTGAAACGTGGTGAGAGGGGAGGGGAGAAGATGGTGGTACGCGGTGCAAGTGTAGCCAGCGGGCTACGACGCGATTGTTCGATTGTCTTTATATAATCGGGAGAACGGATGGAATTTTCTTGTTGTTGTTGTTGTTGGACGTGAAAGAAAGAAAGAAAGCAAATGGGTGGATCTATGAGGGGAGGAGACGGTTGAAATTTTTTCAGTGAAATCGTCGAAGCGAAGTTTTTTCTTTCTTTCTCTTTTTTTTTTTGGCAAATCGTCTCTTCCGATTATCGAGAAAGTGATTTGTAAGTTATGGGATTAAATGGATACAAAAATTATTGAAACGTAAGCGAGTATATGAATAAACAGGTGAAATATGATAGAAGAAAGAAGATAGAAGAAAGTTAAGATTCTTAAAAAAAAAAAAAAATTTGAGCCAAAGCTAGAAGATACTTTGCTTTCACCAAAATATATCCATCGTGAGAAACTTTAAGTAGCTCGTTCTCTAATCGAATCTCTCTTGGCAATGAACGTTCAATAAACCGATTATCGATTAATACTTGGAGCATTCTTTCAAGAATCCCCTGTCACGTATCGAGGAAAATTTACACGAATTCGCAAATCGTCGATACGTAAATTTCAACGCAAAGTATTTAAGAATTTGATCGATCGCGAAACGAAGCTTCGAGAGAGATGAATTATTTCGGAGGAGCTGTGGCAAAAAGTTAAGGAAGGGAGGAAAAACGAGACGCGAAACGAGAAGAAACAAAGATAAGATAAGAATCGGGGATAAATAGAGAGAAATACAGGAGGAGGGAAGAAAACGTGGAGGAAATCGATACAGTGATCAATGGCGGAAAATTGGGCGGCGGACACGTTTATTGGCTGTGGCGGCCATAATAACTACGCGATAATAACGCGCATTATATTCACGGCTCGTGCGTCATAAGGCTTCAGACTGTCGGCACGGCGGTGACATCGATTCACCAGGCTGTCCAACGCGGTTAAAATCTAATTATTCGAGAGCGGCCTCGTGTGATGCGCCTCGAAACGAAAACGCGAATTCACTCGCGCGGAGGAAGCCGAATCCGTGGAACGCCGACTTCTTCCATCTCTTTCCTTTCGTGCATCGTCGATCGTGTCCGCGGTGCGGTGCTGTGTTGGTGATCAGTGTGATGCGTGTCAAAATTGGTTTTGGAATCATGTCACTTGGGAACACAAATCAGGTATATTTCTCGCGTCGCGTGTGTTCACGAAATATTCGACGACTATTTTCTCGCGAAAATTTTTGCAACGAGTACGAATTTATATTATTTTTAATTCTTTTTAATCGATTCTTATTCTTGCAACTGTTTATTTCGCGTGTTTAGGGAATTTCGTGTTGTAGGGAGTTTCGAATATTTAGAGTTGGTTTCGTTCAAGTTTATTTACGTCCTGTCTAGTGTTATTATTTACCTCGGCATTGGTTGTTGTCTCGACGAATCGAATTCATTTTCGCCCAGACCATTTCGACCACTGACCAAACGAGACAGCGTTCGAATAAACACGATTAGAAATTCAGATGACAAATCTGAATAATTAAATTCTTTTATTAATTAAATTCATTTATTACCATTCGCTTATAAAATTAGCAAATATCGAGTGAAATAAGTTCGAGCTGTGGTAGAACGATCGATTTTTTTCCTCTTCCGCTTATCTCTTTTCTACTCTTGCTTCTCGTTTCACACACATATACATATATACACACAAGCGCGCGCGCGCAGTTATCGAACACTTTTTTTCCCCTTCGTTGCGCAAAATGTCAGTTTGACATTTTGCTCGGTCATCAAAGACGCGCAATTATTGTTTAATTGCGTCACGACACAATGGATGAAATAAAATATTTCCTCGCGTTTCTTTTCCCTCTTTAATACACTTTCCACGTGTCGAGAACGCACAACACACACTCTTTGTACGCTGGAGTCGCGTGGAGGAAAGAAGAAAAAAAGAAAAAAAAAAAAATCACGCTTTCTAATTATTAACTTTTAACGCAAAGTTATAAAAATACGGGATCGATGGAAAATATGGAGGACCGTTACGTTACGAGAATCTCGTTCCAATAATCGTGTCACGTATAAAATTTATTTATTTTTCTTGGACAAGGAGATAGCGGGGAATATAGGAACGTGGTTTTCCACGGTGGTCCCGAATTATAACCGACGTTTACGAGGGAATTAGTCGCGCGAAACGCGGCGTGAAACATAGAAACGAGAGGACAAAGAGTCGGACTCGTTCTTCTTAGTTCCATGCGTTTCACGCTTCATCATTCCGTCGTTCCTCGTTCCTGTTTTTCGAACCGTTGTGACCATAGGATTAGAAAGTGGGCGGCCATTTTTTTTTTCTCTCTCTCTTTCTCTTTCTCTCTCGATCTTGATCGTAGCTCGAACGAATAGTTCCTTGTTGTTTTTCGTCGCTTCTTTCGAATTGAAAATAAATCATTTTCGAGACGAGAATCGATTTATAGGTTTTATATATATATATATATATATATATATAAAACTATGAAGCGAGAAGAATTTTATAATCTCTCGAATTTTAACGTGGCTCGATCTGGCGAAGACACGTCCAAGTTTTAATCCGTTCTATATATTTCATTGACCTATTTCTTTCGCAATATCGATCGCTAAACTGCCTCGTAAATTAAATTACAAAACACGTTTTCCACGGATAACGTAATTCATTCATTGAACGTCGTACGGAATCGAAAAATTCTATTTATTCCGTGTACAATTTTCCCGTGATTTCTCTCGAATTCTTTCTTCACGAAATTCTAAGATTCACTTTATCGATAGAATTCCATAATTTTCACGGGCAAAATTTTAATCGATTCGATTTATTTTTATCATTTTCATTTCGAAGCTAGAATAGTAACATTCTCCTCGAATTTTCGACGAGAATTCGACATCGTTATATGGCACGAAAATACACGAATATACGAATATACCATTTTCCAATCGCGGACAACGGTAGGATAAAGAAGAACAACTAAGAGGAGGAAGCGTTATCGATAACAAAATGCGATAACTGTGTTAACAGGCGTTCTATACACGCATCGAACACGTGGCGTGGAAACGAAGCGAGTACATGGATAGCATTGCTTGGTAATATACCGTTAGGCGGGGACTCGGTGTACAGTACCGTTCACAAAATAGGTGTCGATGCGTCCGAATTCGTGTCGGAACGAATGCCTCTTTTCGAACGATGAAATTCGCCCGGCTGGATCGACGGCTCAGTGAAAGTCGACGGACGGCCGATCCTCCTCCTAATCGTCGCCTCTGTCGATAACATTGATTTCCGCTCGAATCGAGAGCGGAATTAACAGGCCGTAATATATGATCGAATATTTGATTGGTGGAAAAGTGCGGGATATTTAAATATACATTTTTTCTCTCGATACGAAAGGAGAGGTTCTTCGTTGATTGCGAAAAGATTCTTGTAGATGATATTATTATTTATTTAAATTTATCACGAAGGAAGGATTAAAATCGAAGTGGCTTTATTGAATAAAAATATTGATTTAGATAAGCTAGCTGTGTAATAATACACCGCGTGGGAATAAAAATATGTGAAACGGTCGAAGAAAAATTGATCGTTTCGACCGTATTCAGAGATTATTAATTTATCTTAGCTTCGAATTATCGAAACCCATATATCTTTGTTATTTTTTTTTTTTTATATATATATTGCTTGCAATAAATTGCGACTTGAATACAAAAATATCTCAAGATATCTCTTTATTCGAGAATTTTAGAATTCTGAATCGTTTTTTCTTTGAATTAAAATTTGCAAAGCTGAGATTTACGATCTTCAATTTTTTGAATTTGAATCGAAAATCGAGGATTAAACGAATTTCGAATTTTATCGGATACAATGTTGGATTACAAGCTTTAACAAAGTTTTTGAAGAAACGATTCGAGGAAATTTCGAGATAAATTCACGTGAAGAAGCTAATAATAATAATCGTGCATGGTTCGTGAAGAAAACGGTAGAGCAGCTAAGGAGTTGCGCATACGATTATTCAGCGAGCATCGATGACGCGATCTCTCCGTTTTTCCTTGAGAACAGCCTCGGACACGATACAACAATCGAGTCCGTTGCTTTCGTTTTAAACGTTGCTCGCGTCTCTGATCCTTTATCTCCGGTTTCTCAGCGTTTCTACTATTTTTCTTTTCTTTTTTTTTTTTTTTTTAATGAGAATTTAACAATCGAAATCTTTTAAGAGAGATTTTTTCAAGGAAATATACATATATATAATAATTCACGAAGAAGATTAAATAAGAGAAATAGCATAAACTTTATTGCAAATAAATAAAATATTTTTTATATCTTCTCACGAAAAAGATTATTTTTCCAACTAAAAATTATTCGAAGTGATTCTTAAATAAATAAAAAGGAAAATCTATAACGATCTATGTTTCATAATTTTATTCGAGTTGTATATTGAAATGATTCAGATCAGATAATGAATACGACAAAAAAAAAAAAAAAAGGAAGAAAAATTCTTTCAAAAGCATAAAATCCGCGAGGGAAAATTATATCGGTTAAAGAGATTAACCGCAAGGTAAATAAGGAGGTAATAGGATTTTAAAGCGTAGAGTCGTTTCAGAAGTTGAGTTGCAGAAATGCTCTTAGAGACAAATGAGTCGATGACTCACTTGTACACTTTCGCAAACTATAGTTGTGTGGAAAACCGGTGGAAAAAGAACGCAACGTGGAAACGGCGTTGGGAGGGAAATAATAATAATGGCTGATTAATTCGTATAAATAGAAAATCTTGTCGTTCAACTTGTCACGATTATTTCCTTGTAAAATTCTATATAGAAATTATCTGTACCAAAACTCAATATATACCAAAACTTAATATATATTACAATTATACAATTATAAGAACAAATATAATAACAAATTATACATATTATAATAACACAGAATAAAAATCTAAATTTAGAGACGAGCAACGAATTTCCAAGAAATTACGAATTTATCATGGCGGAGGATCCAAGTTTTTATTTCAACCCGTTCAGTCCATCTTGATTCGGCTGAACATGGCGAAAAGTGATCCCCCGCGTTCCCATATTTGTCGAATCGCGCGTATCTCTTCGTCAGAGGGGGCAATTAGATATTCCTTTTCAAGCGTTTTATCCTTGCATCGCGTTTACCTCTCCTTCCGATGGACGTTCGTTGTTGGACGACGATAAAAGCGTTTCAAGAAAAAGCCGTTTCACCGTTTTTTTTTCCCTCCGTGGAGATATCCATTTCTATGGATCTGGCACATCGAACCGGAACCGAAAATCGAACTTGCGACTCTGAAAGAACGAGGCTCTCTTAGTTCCTTTTATAAACGCGAAGTTCAGAGCATTCAATCAGAATATTTTAATATTCAAAGGAAATTAGTTTGTTGAAATTGCCAATTTAACCAGAGGTTAATTTATTCCTTGTTGTGTAGAATCGATAGTTCGAAAAGTTGTTTAAAATCGTTAATTTTTGCCTTCGAAAAAAATCACTTCAATTACTTAGCTTCTCTCCGAGGAATAACAATTTTCCTTTTTTATATCGTATACCGATGACTATAGAATAATTAAAAATATACGTGTATCAATTTTAATTTCGGATTTTCACCTCTTTTCGATTCATCGAGTAATTTCTCTTTACAAATTTGCACGATAAACGAATAATCCATTTGGGTCGCGAAAAGCGTCGTGAAATTTAAAATACAAACTCTTTCCACGGTGATGAAACGATTTATAACCGAAATTCTCTCTCTCTTTCTCTTTCTCTCTGTCTCTCTTTCTCTGCGTCGGATCGTATTACCATCGTTAAGTTAGTTGCACACGCCGAGGCTAACGCCCGTATTGTGTGAAGAGCGTTCTGGTGGGTGATGTCGCTACTGGTTACAATCGAACCGATGGTTAAAACGGGCAAAAACCCTGGATTATATTATATATATTATACGGGGGCTTTCTTAGATCGCGTGCTGCGATCTTATTAGCCTACATCGAAGCAACGAGCGGCTTCGACTTCTTATTAGAGTGTGACGTATCGTCTAAGTGAACTTGAACGATGACGATTTCATCATGGCGAAACTCGTTCTCGATTCGTGAATTTGGTGAATTTTAATGGTGAATTGGTAGAGTTTTGTGGAAATACGAATCGAAATATTTATTTATTTTTGATTATATCTTTCGTTTCGCAAATTTAATTTCAAATTTTGCGATGTGTAATTGGATCGTGATATATACGTACGAATGTTTAATAAGAAAATAATCGTATCTTTAAAAGTATTCAACAGTGAAGAATGATATTTGAACAAATTGTGCTCGTAAATATAAGAAAGTTTATTATTATTTGTAATTCTAAATCGTGGAACTGTGAAGCATTATGCCAATTCTGGCATTGACCAAAACCTAACCTCAAAATTTCTTGTATCTGTATTGAACGTGTATGTTAAACGTGTTACTTATCTTACGTGTAAATAATCAAACCATGGATTAAACTAATCGTTAAATCGATACATAATAGAATTTTCAACGTGTGACGTATGTAGGGAATTTTGTTAAACGATGTTACCGTGCCACGCAGATCAAAAGACCCGAATTACGCGATGAAATGCTTGTTAGCGGTTACGAGATTACATTTGCGTTAATATATTACCAATACTAATGAGGGAATAGCAATTCCAATTATTGCGGATTCCATTATACATAGTACACGAAATACTATCTGCGAATTCGTGTTCACGACCGCGACGTCGAGAAGGTTAATCAGGATGACTGTCGAAATATCTCGATGAGAACCGTCGCTACAACACTCGACAACGATCGAAAGTATTACGAGAGTACGCGTTATTAAATACTCGGAACACTCGATCTCTGTCTTCTCTCGAGGCTATCGTTTCTTTACGATAATTTTAAAACACTGTATGGATAATCGATTTAACGAGACGTATTATTTTGATTGGAAATTGTAGGCTGATGTAACAGTAGAGATTTTTCCACGAATATGGGAATTTAATTTTTTATGAATTTCCATTTCAAGTAAGAAATTTGATTCATTATGGGTATGTACAATTATTGGAATGTATTATCGTAAAAATATTTGATTATTTGATGATTGACAGTATATTTATAATTTTAAAATGAATCTAATAACGTCAATTATTATCTCCAAGATTAATAAAACGTATGAGCACAGAATAAGTGACTGGTAATAGTTGATTCAAACTTTTTATTAAATCCCCTATTTACTCCTAGAATAAACAAATCATTCCATATTTCAATAAACTTATATTACAAAAATATAATCTAAATATTCAAAAAATTTCTCAATTTTATCCCTAGATTCCAGAAATTCCCTAAAATTCTCAATTCTCAGTTTTTCGCATACCAACTGCACAGATTAAAAATTCATCGTGCTTTCTCATCCCGCATAAATTCGTTTCGAGATGAAACGACACACTTTGCATGTCCTAATTGCATTTCGAGAGCGAAACACTATCGAACCTTTCCTTCGAAATAGGTTAAAAAAACAGGCGACAATCTCTCTCTCTCTCTCTCTCTCTCTCTCTCTCTCTCTCTCTCTCTCTCTCTCTCTCGAATAGATAGATGTCTAAGCGTGCGGAGATAACCGAGGCTTTCTCCCGATTGCCTGACTTTTACTTTTGCCACGAGCGTCGAAGATCCACGCGTGAATTTGCATCGAGCACGAGCGTGACCCGCGCACAACATAGTTTCTGTAACATAGTTAACTAAATTGGGAGAACTGGGTTGTACGAACTCGGTTGGGAAGAAAGTCTGCTGATGGCTGGTCACGAAAATGGAAATAAGAAAAAAATTTCGAAGTTCGAGACAAACTTTTTGTGTGTAATAACGATGAGATTAAAGAAGGAGAACAATTCATAATTTTTTTTCGTGAGATATATTCCAAAAAGAAAAAAGAAAAAAAAAATTACTGGAAAATACGAATTCAATGAAAGTAAGATCTAAGATGACGAATGACGTAAAGAAGGAATTGTGAACATGCTCGTGAACTACTACTACTACTAAATAACAAAGTAAATTATTCTCCATTATATTCACGGCCACTTCGTTAAAAATTATTCATTATGTATATTTTACGTATATATATATATATTTCTATAATCCTAAAAAGCATAAATTTGCATAAATTTCGCAATAATCAATTCTAAATAAGAATTCTTTTTTTTTTTTACAATATCAAAACTATATCCAATATATAAATATTTTGAAGAATGAGCGATGAATTAAACTCGGTTGAAACAAGCTCTTGGAAGAAATTTATTACAACGAGATATCCTACAACGAAACCAGGACTGTAACCAGGAAAGAAAATAAAATCAAATCGCTATTTTATTCGATAAGAGATCTCCGGTTGCGCGAAACAGCTGGTGCGAAATTGCATCGTCGTCGACGATGACGAAACTCGTGAAATCCGTGGCGAAATGTTCGATCTTCGATAACGCAAAGCGTGCTCGAAGATTTTTCTTTTTTCCGTATCGCGAAATATCCTTTCGTATCGCGGCCGAATTTAATACGGCGTGAAAGCAACGCGCCCGGCTATACTGGAACTCGACAATATTTTTCTAGCCACGGTTCACTTGCGAGCGGCCAGGCGACACGATAAAACGACAGCCAGCGCCTCTCGTTTCGTTTCCGCACACTTCGCCTGTGTTGTGGTGCAGTGTGTCCTAGTGAAATTCACTAGGACTTCTCCTATGATTTCGATTTATCTTTTACGACGCGAGGCCAACGAGGCGAGGAATAAATGGAAGGATCTTTGCTCCGTGAAGGTCGAGATTCGAGGCCGATCCAAGGTTTTCTCGAATTCGTTATTTATTAGGTAGGCGTGTACGGAATTGGAATACGGATGATTGCGTATTTCGACCAATTGAATGCTTGTATAAATTTTAACATAACCTCAAAAAATCTAAATCGTTCTTTTCTTTTACATCCTCGAAAAATTTATCCTCAATTGAAGACACCACTAAAATAAGAAAAAAAAGATACACGAGCTCATTGGACAAGATGGTAAATGGAGGGGGAATATTATCCCAAGAGTGTGTTATTTTTTCACTCTAGTCAAGCCGTCATTTGTTTCCTTTACCCAAGTGTGGATCAAGTCCACTTCTGAACTTTATTTTGGTGAATCGAATCTTCTCGTTCTCGCACAGTTGTTCACTCCACATTTTCATTGTATTAAATTAATCTTTATCGTTCAAAATTTTAAATAAACCTCCCTGTTCGAATCTTTGATAAAATCGCGGGATTTTTCGAAATTAATAAATTCTCTCGAATAATCTCTTTCCCATCAAGCGTTCCCTCCGCTCAAATCGGCCTCCTCCGGTATTCTGGAACGGTGATGCTCGAGGCTGCACATTGTGTACACGCATCGGGGAGTGATCGGTGGGAGGAGGCGCGCCGCGCCGCGCTCCACCTTTCATTTGACTTTGACAGTTCCATTATGGTATCGAAGCTAACGGCAAACAGTACCGTACTTGACGCTAGTGTGAATCAACGCGCGTGCCGATATGCCGAGGTATTTCCATCGTTCCTCGTCCCTCGCCGTGCCGGGGATCGATCCTGATAAGCGTTATCGAATAAGTGTATCGTTTCCTCGAAAATCTCGAAAATATCTTCTCCCGTGTCGAGGATAAGACGCGGCTCGCAATCCTAACCTATCTTTTTTCTTCATTGTGACAATTAAAATTCAAAGTTCAATCGTTTTATCGATTATGTTGTTACTCGGTATAGAGATAGAACTTTGTTTTCTTTTTCTTTTTTTTAAGAAAGAGTTTTATTGTTATAAGTGAAATTTTTAGTAATAACTAAAGTCATTTGTTTCGATGATTTTTATTAGTGAAAAATTCGTGTGATTATTAATTTCAAATCGTCAGTTTTGTATTATCGATTTCGTTATTGGAACTAAGAGATTGAAAAGGGAAGACGTTATTCCTTATAAATTTCGAAATTGTTAAATCGTTTTATTATTTTTTTTTTACTTGTATTAACTTCTTTTAATTCAAATGGAAGAATCAAATCAAAGAAAGAACGTATGTAAGTAAATAAGCAAAGTTTTCACAAAATTTCACCTGCAAAATTCCAAACTGCACGTTTCTAACCTCAAAGAAAGCGGCAAGATATTTTTCAAAGCAGAGATCTCTCCGAAAAAAAAAAAAATATTCCCATTTTCACGACCCGAATCGTCGTGCTTTAAGAAAAAAAAAAAAACAATCTCTGATTATTTTCAACGCAAATAAATCACTCAAGACACGGTGAATCAACTACATTAATTAATCTAATGCCGGCTTAATGGCATACTAATCCATCGAACCGGACAATTCTGTTTTATCATTCTCATTGATGATAAAAAAAATCCTGAAAACGAAATGGAAAAAAAAAAAAAAGAAAAAATAGAACTCTTCGACATCCATAAAAGGCGATAGAGTTTCTTTGTATTTTCAACCAACTTGGTGTTTCCAACTTCGAGGTCGATTAATTCCTTCGCGACCGGAAAACGAGAACGCGCCATGATATTCAACGCGCCTTTTACGGATTCGAGAGAGGCTCTCGCGAACCGTTAAAGGGTTTAATCAGTTGTTTCTAAAAAGGATCCTCTAAATTTAAACTGTTAACACGATTCCTTCTCTTAGCTGATCCTTTTCGCGTTCTATTAATTCCTTCACCTTTCTAGGAAAATTTTTTAAGAAAACTCCTTTTTTTTTTCTTTTATTAATTAACGACAGAAACATTTTTTTTCTTTTAATTTGTTATTATTTAATCATTCAATAGGTGCAAAAATTAAGGAATTTGCAATTTTTTTATTTATCTTATTACATTTATAGAATTGAATTCTATACGAGAGTCGTAAAAATTTGTTTAATTATTTCTTTAGATTCTATAATTTTTCCTAAAATTCGAGAAAATTAAAGTATTATATAATTAAATCTATTCTCTCTTCGTGCAAATATTTTTCTTTCGTATTCTCGTTCCATCTATCTGTATATTTTGCAAGATATTTGTTCCATCTTTTTTTATGTTTTCGCTTCAATGGCGTAACACGTTACGCCATTGTTTTTAAACATTATTTCATTGTTATTATTTATCTTTAACGAGTTAATTAAATTTGCAAGTCTTCTTCCACGTTCAAAGAAATTTACCATGCTCGAAGAGTTAACAAAAAAGAGTGGAATAAATTTCCTGAACAGAAACGAGCGTAGCTTCTCCTTCTGTATAATTCTTATGAATTTTAATTTTTAAGCAATCATTAATGCGTTTCGTTCTCCTCGAAGAATTTGTAGTCTGCTTTCCAGAGAAAGGAATAAATATAATATATATATATATATATATATATATATACATATATTTATTTATTTCATTTAAAAAAAGAAGATATCGTAAATTCGAATGATTTTTATTCTTTTTTTTTTATTTTCTTTCAATAAACAATATATTAATATCGGATAAATTTTTCGAAAGTATCATACTTCATCTTGAAAATGTCAGCTATCTTCGTTAATGGAGTCGCAGGGGGACGCATTACCCGATGCTTGGCAAATTTAGATAATATTTAAATGAGAGATAATAGGATTAAAGACACTTTTTTACCCTTCCTCGTTTTAAAATTAAAATAATGAAAAGAAAAAGTGAGAAACGGGTGGGTAAGGAATATCCCGTTAAAGGTAATTAAAAAATCGAGTTGACCAATCAGTGTTTTTCTCTTCTTTTTGCGATCCATTATTCATCGACACGAATCGAATCGAAAGAAACGAATTTATAAATTATAAATTATTACATGTATCTTCGACAAATCAATATATAAATATAATTCTCGAGAATGAAAAGTAGAATGAAAAACAAGGAACTATTTTATAATATCTTATAAGGGATGATCTTCTTTCGTAGCACAAAGTTAACAAAATCTTTAATTCAATATTTTTATATTCCTTTTTCCTCGAGATTAAAACTCGAACTTCGCTTCTTCTTTCTCCCTCTTTAAACTTATTTTAATATATTTTTTAATCAAAATTAATTTTCGAGATACGAATATATTGGAAATTCGATTCACTAAATTTTCAAAAGGTTTTTCCGATTCGATCCCATTATTTCGTTGACACGATTATATATATTTAAAAAGAAAAAAAATCATTCGCATACAATTAGTTTATGCTCGTGTAACTAGAACGTGTCAGTGGATACCGTTTGTTCCTCTTTAACTGGATCGAGGCCTCACGTACGAAAAATGCGTTGGAATAGCAATGAGCCATCGGTGGTGATCGGTATTTTAACGCGGTTAAAAAAAAAATTCCTGCGAGTTTCGATAAATTCATCGAAACAAACATCACTTCTCTGTCTCTCTTTATTATGCTATTTTATCGATCGAGTCGATCAAACTCTTTGAAGCAAAAGATAAATTTTATTTTACGATTGAGATTGCAGATTTTATGAAAAAAAAAATATATATATATTAAACGGATAAATTATATTCTTAATAAAATCGTCGATAAATTTCTCCTTTTTTTTTTTTTTTTTTTAATTTTCCTTTATATTCGTATTATGCGAATATAACAGAGATTAATAACAATAGGGTGATTAAATAAAATAGAAAAAGGTAATTATGGCGCCGACATTATTATGTCGAGGAGATACACAATAAAGAGATTCGTAATTATCGAATACAATTAAGTATCATAAGCTGTACCATTAATTACAGAGATGTTTCCAGTGTTCGGCGACGGCCATGTTTTAAACGTGTTCGCGGGAGATTACAAAAACGATTTAATTCGAGCGTCGCCGACAAAACGCGATTAATTACGGGGAATAAAGCAGTGACGGAAAATCGTTTTCGTATAAAATTAATAATCCGTTGGAAATCGGGCACAATGGGTGAGAATAATAATGGAAGAATAATGGAAGAAGATAAAAGTCTGATTATTATCGACAGTGGATAATATATAAAATTTTGCCGTGAAATGTTAGGTTAGGATTTTCAATTTCTTCGTCTTTTCTACTTTTAACGGACGTATTCCTTTGATTATATCTTCGATCACAATTGTGAAATTTTTAGTTTTTTTCTTTTTCTTTAATTTACAAATATCAAGAATTAACGTATTCACCACTTTTTCAATTCCATTTTTCGAAAGTTCGGTCTTTTTCATTAGGAAGAAGATTACAAAAATCGATTGCGAAATGAAAAAGTAATTTCATTTCTATTATCCGGTCCACGTTTCGCGCTCATGCATATTAATCATAATCGGAGATTGTCGTTTAGAAAGTCGCGATGCGTTAATTAATCGGAGGGGGGGGGGGGGAAATCAGCGAAAACGATATTTTTCATTCATTCATATTAAGTTTCATTCTTCGGGACGAATAATGGGAAAAAGAAGAGGGAAGAAAGATATAAATTTGAATACAATACGAGAGTTAATTATTAAGTAATTGTGAAAAATATTATATCTATTGATGGAGATGAAACTTTCTTCTGAAGTGAGTTGCGAGAACGAATGATTTAATGCGGCTGGTGAGGTATTCTTCTTCTCGACGCGATGCTAAATTTATTAAACAACGATATTACAGTTTCATTGAAATGGTAAAGTATGGTAATGGAGAAGTAAATAAAAGTCGTGTTTTTCATTCCATTAAAAAAATGTTAATTGATACTGTCGATTTTTACGATAAAACAGTTGTTGTTTTTTCCTTATTCTTTCCTATAATCGGATCGAGTGTTTTTAATTTTAATCAACGTGCAGTAAGTGAAAAAAAAAAATGGAAATTATATCTTTAGAATTGTAAGGAAAATTGTAATTATATAAGCATGTTTATCGAACAAAGTTTTTTAAAAATCTCATAAATTTTATATTATAGTTTTGTTATAATTTTAAGGTGCTTCTCGATTCATCTTATTTCACGTTAAGAAATCCCTAGGCATTCAATTAATCAAATCAACTACCAAAGTATCTACAAACCAAGGCGCCACGATTAAAATTTCAAGCAACCACTGGCTTCGATAGTCCAAGTTAAACTTCCGACTTCCACTTTTAGCTTCCACTAGAAATCCTGCCAACTTTAATCGTAATTTATCGCTCGAACTTTTCTGAAGAGAGGAATTTAAAAGAATAATTTTTCGTCCTTTTTTTTCGAAAATTTATCTTAAAGTTGTCGGATATTTCGTTCTTTGGACTCTTTTTTTTTTTTTTTTTGAAAGAAAAATTTTTCTTATTTCTCGACAAACTTCAGGTCTGTTGGATACCGAAATGTATCTCGGATAATTAAGACGTTTTCGATATTTACGAGACAAACCAAAGAATATTGTGATAATCAGGTAATTAGAGACGGTGGTGTATACCTTGTTATATGAAATAAAAAAAAAAAAGAGATAAAAAGTATGAAAGTGAGCGAGGGAGTGATAAACAGCGAGGCCACATTCTGTGATAAAAGTGATTGGTGGTGATCAGTGAAAGTAATCATGTTCATGATGATCGAGCCAAGAAGCGACAGGGTGGTCAACACCCAAACGAAACATCACTGTTACCAAGTAATCAGAACCACCAAGGTGCACCAGAGCTCTAAGAGTTCCAGGATTGTCACCGTTCAGGAGAAGGTGATCAGATCGCGGCTGCAGATGGGCTATTCCACGCCTACCAATTTCATCAACCGGTACTTGTATTACTATACCTTCATATATCTTTATAATACGTCTTATAATCATTATTATCATCGTTTTTTCATTATTAACAATGGAATCAACATTACTATTTTCATTATTATTAGTATTATTTAATCTTTGAGTATTTAGAATTGATATTTTTATCTTAAATTTACAGAATTGCACGAGTAAAAAATTCCCTATTGTTTGAAACTTGCAAATTACCAGATACATCATTTCTAGAAAAGTAACTAAAGATTAACCTCAACTCTGATTCCAGTAATTTATTAAAAAAGAAAGAAGGAAGAAATTAAAAGAAAGAGACGTAGATAGATCGGTAAGAGTGAATAATTGAACAATCGTATAAATAGAAAAGTAACTAAAAATTAACCTCAACTATGATTCTAGTGTAATTTATTAAAAAAGAAAGAAAGAGACGTAGATAGGTCGGTAAGAATAATTGAACAATCGTATAAATAGAAAAGTAACTAAAAATTAACCTCAACTATGATTCTAGTGTAATTTATTTAAAAAAAAAGAAAGAGACATAGATAGGTCGGTAAGATTGAACAATTGAACAATCGTATAAATAGAAAAGTAACTAAAAATTAACCTATGATTCTAGTGTAATTTATTAAAAAAGAAAGAAAGAAATAGATAGCTCGGTAAGATTGAATAATTGAACAATCGTATAAATAGAAAAGTAACTAAAAATTAACCTCAACTATGATTCTAGTGTAATTTATTAAAAAAGAAAGAAAGAGACATAGATAGGTCGGTAAGATTGAACAATTGAACAATCGTATAAATAGAAAAGTAATTAAATTAATCTTAACTATGATTCTAGTGTAATTTATTAAAAAAGAAAGAAAGAAACGTAGATAGATCAGTAAGATTGAGCAATCGTATAAATAGAAAAGTAACTAAATTAATCTTAACTATGATTCTAGTGTAATTTATTAAAAAAGAAAGAAAGAAACGTAGATAGATCAGTAAGATTGAGCAATCGTATAAATAGAAAAGTAACTAAAAATTAACCTCAATTATGATTCTAGTGTAATTTATTAAAAAAGAAAGAAAGAGATAGATAAGTCGGTAAGATTGAATAACTGAACAATCGTATAAATACAAAAGTAACTAAAAATTAACCTCAACTATGATTCTAATGTAATTTATTAAAAAAGAAAGAAAGAGACGTAGATAGGTAAGATTGAACAATTGAACAATTGTATAAATAGAAAAATACTAAAAATTAATAATAATTAAAAATTAACTTCAACTATGATTCTAGTGTAATTTATTAAAAAAGAAAGAAAGTAGATAGATCGGTAAGATTGAGCAATCGTATAAATAGAAAAGTAACTAAAAATTAACCTCAACTATGATTCTAGTTGTAATTTATTAAAAAAGAAAGAAGAAAGAAAGAAATTAAAAGAAAGAGACGTAGATAGATCGGTAAGATGGAACAATTGAACAATCGTATAAATATAATTTATGATTCGTAATTCGCAGCGTGTCCTAATTCATGGTTCACTTCCGGGCGATGGCTCGTTTCGAGCTCGCGCCACACAACGAGCTCGAGTTACGCAAACAGTTTCCGGCTATTTTATGGAAATTTTTCACCCAAAGAACCCCTCCAGGCCGGCCTCTGCTGTGACTTATTCGCGTTAATTATATGCATAAAAGGGAACAGAATATCTGCCGAGTGTGGATCGTGTTCCCACGAGACATTTTACACGCGTAAATCTTCTCTCTCGAAATATACACGATGAAATATTCGAGTGCAATTTTATCTTCCCCGAGATAACCCTGTTATAGGTAGCTGTTTGCAAGAGGGGAAGATCTTTAGATATAAATAAATATCAAATTCGAGTGATAAAATATCAACGTACAATTTTACATTTAATTTCTTAAAATATCTCCAATATTCCAATTAATATAAATCTCTTCATTTTTCCCTTGATACTTTTTTAAATTTTCAATTTAATAATCTTTAGACTTCGATTCTAAACTTGCTTGTAAAAAATTATAATTCTCTATAATAACAACAAGAGAATTCCCTAGAATTCCCCATCTCTATTATTCTTCAGATTTTCAGTAACTTTCTAATTTCCAAACTGTTTACCAACTTAAACATTCCTCGCCTCCCTAATTAAATATTCATTCGACTTGTTTTAACCTCAAATTTACCATACGATTTTATCTCGAGTTAAGGATCGTTATATAAAAATTAAATTCCACATATATATATATCTAAGTGTAATAAAGAAAGAAGGAAACCAGTTACGTTATCGACACAAAACACGAAGAGAAGAGGAGGAGGGCTCGTTGATTTTCATCACACGGAAGAAGCCACGCACGATGTGTCCCGAATTCATTAAAGGAATTATCAAGGCGTGCTCCATTACCACAACTCCTTCGCGTCTCGGCTAATTATCATTGAACAATTAACAACCGTTGATTGCCGTTAACGGCGTTTGCGAGCCGCAGATTCAAACGATCTCTCCCCCTTCTCGGTTGCGTGAAATAATTTCCTCCAGTGATGGCACGCGAGCTTTACTACGGCATCGTTCCCGCTCTCTCGAGCAAAACTAGGGGAGGGAGGGAAAGACGAGAAAATATTGGAAGCAATTTCATCGAAATTGAAACAAAACAATTCGTCAATTAATATTTTCGATCCTTCAAAATTTACAGAATTTTCTTTAAATACATTTTCCTTTCATTTTCCATAAAAATATTTATATCCTCTTTTATTTTACGTCTCATATATATTGACAAGGGATTTTGTAATTTAAAAAGATTTATTTTTTTCAAAATTTCGAGTCGCATTTCTTAGAAATACTTTTACGAACAAAATACTTGGATCGAAAAATATACACGTAATACAGGTTATAATCGATTCCTCTTCCTCGTTATATAATTAGAATGCATATGATTATCGATTGCGCAATGTCTATAAATATAAAATATCCAAAGTTGGCAGGGAACCGTGAAACAACCGTTTGAAAAGCGAACCTGCCAACGAAATAGCTTCTTTAGCATCACTCGTGGTGAAATGATCCGTGAAAAAGGCGCGCAATGGTTTACTTTTTGAACAGCTTGTTTCCCGATTTAAAGCGAGAGCCGCTTTTTAAAAAAAAAAAAAAAAAAAAGAAAAACGCTCACAAAAGATATTCCCCCCCCCTCCCTTTCTTTCTTTCTTCTTCTTTTTTTCTTTTTCTTTCTTCCTCGAAATCTACGCTAGATTTCAAGCGGAGAAACGCGCGGAGAGAAAACGAGCAAAAGGGAGAATTCTCGTGAGCGAGTGCCTCGCACACGAATCCACTTTTGCACGCGACGCCGTTTAATTACGTGACGTTAATTTCGCGTATGCACGTAACGTGAATCGCGCGATTTCACGAGAGATTGCGCCTCCTCGTCCACTTTTCTATCTTTCTATCTTCAATGAACCCCAGTTTTTCGAATCTGGGGAAAAAAATCTCTTTTAGAGATTTATTAAATCGAGCGTACAAAAAAAAAACTTTGCGCAATTTCGATAAAAGGAAAGATTTTAGGAAATTGAATCACTTGCAGTTTTTAAGACTTGTCAATCGTGAATAAAAAATCTATTATATTTCTTATTTTTCAATATTAATAATAACTGTTATTAACTGTTAATAACAATAATAACAATATTAATAATAATTTTTCAATATAAATAATAACTGTGAAAGTTTTGTACAAAGAATAAATTGATTATTCCGTGGAAATAATTCGACGGAGAAAACGGAGAATTGTTTCGTATTAACAGAGCAGAATAAGATAAAAAAGAAGAAAAGATTGTAAAATAAAAAACTAGAGCTGGAGAAATTGAAAATCAAAGCGTTACAATCCTCCACGCACAGTTCTAAATTGAACCAGTCCAGGTCTGCTTCTATTCCACGCAAGTGAAGTTTTATCAGAGAAGGAAGAAAGGAAGGAAGGAAGAGGAGTGAAGAAGAGAGAGAGAGAAAAAAAGGATAAGGAAACACAGTAGAGGCTTCTATGGCGCGTGTCCAAGTGGCAGCTGATGCACTCCACCTGAAGCCTACGCGTCTGAGGGTTTTGTCTTACGCACGAGTGGCTATGCGCTAGAACGTCTCTCTTTCAATCCGCCCCCCTCTCTCGTCTGCCGCGATAAAGTAGACGCCGTCCAACGTCAACTCTAAGACAACGCCGCTCTAAGACAATAGAGAAGTCGCTTCTAAGAATTTATCGAGGGCGCAAACTGCGAGAGCAGGCTCGATGAAAGGGCGTTTGTTTTCCACGACGAGTCGGTTGAGAGAGAGACTCGTATTCACTTTCCGCTTCGAGGATATTATTTTCACTCCTGTGAATGCAACATTTTCCGTCGCGTCGAGATATATAATATATATATACACTTTGAAAAGAAAATGAAATGGATTGAATTGATTTTCTGGTTACCTAGTGATGATCAAGGTGTTACCGATTGTTGGTAAGAAAAACCTAACCTAATTTCTCCAATCTCGTTCAACAATGTATCGAAATCAATTGAAACTTGGATTGGATATAAAGAATTCAATCAATTCCAATTCATAATTAACATCGTTAGCTCACTACTTCTGCTTAACATTCTAGGGAATAGAAATTGTAATTCTCAAACATTATGCGCGATCTCCAGCACGGTAAAACAGATATTGCGTCTATTGCACTTTCACGTATATATATATATATACACGGAACAAACAAGTTTCTCGTAAAAAACGATGGCATTAGAGGGCGGTCTTTCGTTCTTTCGTTGGAATATATTGAGAGGCAGGGTGGAATTTTTTTTTTAAAGCCTCCCAAGAATCGAAACATCTGCTTGTCGGCTGTTGCACGAAGCTCGTGCCGGTGGATGTACGCGTGCTATTGCCTCGTTTATACGCGTGTGCGTGCGCACACAACAAACGGAGCTCAACACCTGGCTCCGTGTTTTTTAATCAAAGTGGCTCCGCCAGTATCTCTCTCTCTTTCTCTCTCTCTTCGATCCCTCAACCGCTCTTGTTCTTCCTCCTCGATGAAGCACTTTGTAAAAAAATACAAAACGTTTACGTGATTCGTTGCTCGTCCTTTTTTTCTTTTTTTTAGGATCTTTAAACAACTTGAAGATATGCACCGAGTAATCGTTTCGGTTGCTTCCAATTGTCTAGGGACAATTTTGAAATATCCCTATATCGGTTATTAATTTATAGAATTCATAAGTTGGAAGGATTGAGAAAAATAAAATTGTGCTCGATATTAATAATATCAAATACGAATAATTTCTTTTCGACGTATTCAATGATTCAATGTAATTAAAATAATTAAATTTCGAAGATTTTGTCGAAATATATGTATCGATCGATATATGAGTATGTACACACGCTTTAATTTCTCGCTTTTTTCTTCAATTACGTTCAAAAGAACGGCGCGCAAAGTGTCATACTTTTTCATTCGCCAAGAAAATTAATTCTTAAAATTTGTAACAAAAATATACGATAATGTACATGTACATGTTAAATGGAAATTTTAATCCGAGGAATTTGGAAAATAGAAAAAGCAAAAAAAATCTTGCTTTCCCTTTTTTTTCTTTTTCAAATCAAAATAAATTCTTTAAAAAATCATATAAGACATATTAAGAATCCTCATCTCCCAATGAAAAAGAAAGAAACGTAGGCCATCTAATTCGCATGACTCATCGACCCTGGCAAAATCCAATCAACGAGGGAACTTTTCAGACTTCTTCTCGGTGTGTAAGCCATAAACTTCCATGCGTTACGTAAGTCGTTTAATTGAACGAAGCATATTGCATAAGGATATGGAGTGAGGTTTGAGTGTCACGGCCATCGTCATTATTATTATCATCATCATCATCATCATCATCATCGTTCGATATCTTCTATCTACCTGCTGACACACATGTGAAAGTAGATACACGTTTTCAAGGACTGGTTGAAAAGGTAGCATCCCTTTTTACCCTTCTCCACTTCTGGCGAAATAACGAAGCTCGCCAGGATACACAAGCCATTTATCCTCGAGTGTCTCTTAACCCATTTCGAGCTCGAATTAATTTTTTTTTTCTCTCCTCTTCTCGATATTACATACATATTTCATTATTCGTTTGTTCTGTAGAATAATAAAATATAATAGATGAAGAGATTGTGGAATCGTGTTTCGAAATTAATTTTTTACCAATATTTCTATTTTATTCTATTCTCATCTCAATATTTCAGCGAATTTTACAAATTTTACAAATTATATTTTAAAATTTATTCAAGGATAAGTCTCTCTACAAATCTGGGAGAAAGGAAATGAAATAAGGAAATGAGAGGAGTTGTCTCCTTTCTTCAAAAAAAAAAAAAAAAGGAAAAGAATTTCACAGAGAATACATACGTTGAGAAAATTGAAATAGAAAGTTGCACGCAACTTGGCTTGATGTGCACACGTGCTCTCGTATCACTCGTTCCCCGACTGTCACTGATTTCCGATCCTCGAGGACGAAGAATGCCCGTGGCTGCCAGCTGCTCGCGATCCTCGATCACCTTAGCCCACCCTGCTACGATCTCTCAAACTGTCACGACCCTTCCTCCAGTTCGCATCGAACCTTCCTACCGCTCCTTCCTCCCTTTTCATCGACCAGCTTTTCGAGACCATCTACGATTCTCCAAATTCGAGATCATCCTTCCCTCCGAATATAGATTATCCCTTTCCTTCTAAAATTAAGTCTAATCGATTATTATAATTATTTTGGAATTTAAAATCTTGTAAATCTTCCGATATTAAAAGATTTTAGATTAGTCCAGAAAAATTTTCAAAGCTTTCGATCTTCATCGAGAGTTTTCCATAAATCTTAAAAATTATACTTTCCAAAAAAAAAAATTTTACTCTCTTATATTTAAATCTCTAAAAATTTTACTATCTTATATTATTATTCTTCATCGAGAGTTTTCCAATTTCCAGAAATCTTGAAAATTATACTTTCCAAAAAAAAAAAATTTTACTCTCTTATATTTAAATCTCTAAAAATTTTACTATTTTATATTATTATTCTTCATCGAGAGTTTTCCAATTTCCAGAAATCTTGAAAATTATACTTTCCAAAAAAAAAAATTTTACTCTCTTATATTTAAATCTCTAAAAATTTTACTATTTTATATTATTATTCTTCATCGAGAGTTTTCCAATTTCCAGAAATCTTGAAAATTATACTTTCCAAAAAAAAAAAATTTTACTCTCTTATATTTAAATCTCTAAAAATTTTACTATCTTATATTATTATCCAAAAATCCTAAATCTTTCCCTATTTTATTATTTTATTTTTCCTTCTTACTAAGAGTGAAGTGAAGAATATTAACGTGAAAAATGTGGTGTTCAAGATACGTTTAAAGCGAATTAAAATCGAATAATCGAATAATCGAGTGATCGAAAGAGAGAGAAAGAAGGAATCGACATGGTGGTCTTCGTGGCAGGATTTCTCACGGGGTAGGTTGTTATCCTGCAATTGTACGGGGGTGAATTTCGAGGTATGATTCATCGCGTGTGATTCACGAAGCGCGAAACAGTCCCTCGAATGGTAATTGCCTGCAGCTGGTGAACAGAAGCGGCGTTTTTCCTCGCGACCATTCACCGCGATGTTTCGTTGTAGTTATAGTTGGCAGGCTTATTTCTGGTAAATTTCCTCCGCGCACGATCTCTCCCAATTCTTACAATTGTAATTAATTTCGAGATTTCAATTTTCAGACTCTCGTCGAAAAGTAAAATTTTTCATTAACTCGTTTCGTCCAGAAAAGAAAAGAAAAATTTTTTCGAACGAAAAATCTTCTTCTAAGTGAAATCGATCCGAGAATTTAAGTCTCTTCTCTTTTTAAAAATAATATTAGATTCGCTTCGCAAATGTTAGAAAATATTTCGATAGAAACGATTGATCTGGGCCGGCAAGCGAGATCTCCGGAAATCACGTTTGCCAATCACGTGGCGGGCGGATATTCAATAAACCAATCACGGTGCTCGTGCGCGCGAACAAGATGAGCCCGCGAGATTAACTCCTCGAGATAACCTCGTTTATCATATTGCATAATGTACATATGGAAGTATATCGAAATTATTTTAAAAATCCTCTCATCATTCTCCCCGAACTTATCCAATTTTCGTTAAAATCGAAATTCCAAGGATCGTCATTTAACCTCAAATCTATTTACTAGAATTATAAATAAACTCAAAAATTAAATTAAATTCTATAGGGTCTTATCGTCCTTAATAACTAAATTTCAGAATTTTAACTAAAAATTTAAATTCATTTAATAATTTAGAGACGGTTATTATTTCATTAATTCATTCATACAATTCTTCAATTAAAAGACAATTTATTATGCTACAAAATTAATTCATCGAGCAGATTGACCTATATATCTTGCCAACCTCCCTTGACCATTTAAATAATTATTTAAATAAAAATATAAATATTTATGAATATAAATATAAAAATATATAAAAATATAAATTTAAATGTACGAGTGTAATTATTCTATTTATTTTCTTTTTTTTAATTACAGTTTCCCGCAAAAGATGGAGAGGCCGTCGCAGCACACGGCAAACGTGAGCCAAATGCACGGAAGCGGTATGCACGGCGTGTACTCGTCGAGCAGTCAAACATCCCTGACCACGTCTTATATCACGGGCCAATCGTACGTCCAGAGCCAGAACTACGGCGCTCACGGCGTACCTTACAATTCAACGTCCAACGTGAGGGTGTACGCTCACGCGGGATACAATCAGCCGCAAAGCTACGGCACCATGGTGCAGGGGTACGGCGGCCAGCCGCAAGCTACAGGGTATCAACAGAATCACCTTAAAAAAGGACCTGTACGTAACGGAGACGTGCTGAAGAGATGCAGGCTACAGAATGCGTAAGATCGAACATCTGATTTCCTTCCAGTTTTCTTTTCTTTTTTTTTTCCCCCCCCTTTGTTTCTTTTTTACTTACAGATTGAAAAAAAAATTAATTAACGAGAAATTTGAAAATTTGCTTCAAATTGCAAAGAAAGAGTTTTTCTTAAAATTTGTAAGATTTGAGATTTACAGAGAGATTCTTTAAAAAATATGTATATATATTGTTATTATTAAATTTTTATATAAGATATCTTTTTTATGAAAATTTTGAACGGTTAAAAATTTTTTGACTTTCGTATAAGAATTTTATGTAATTGATCTTTACGTTGTTTGTGGCTATCAAAAGAAGAAGTGAATTTTCTCAGAACGCACGTCTTCGTTCATAGCTCTATTTATGATTCAAGCTTTTTAATTCTTCCCTTTAACGAAATCTGTTTCTTAATACGAATCCTATCTAATATAAAAATATTTAATAAAAGAATAAAAAGTCATTTACAGTTCAAAATAATTTGATAATTGACAAAGTAAGTTGCATCATATCTCATTACAATTTTTGCTTTTGAAACAGGTATGAATTATCTCAGGATCTGCTGGACAAACAGATAGAGATGCTGGAAAGGAAGTACGGCGGCGTGAAGGCGAGAAATGCTGCACTGACTATTCAAAGAGCTTTTAGGAGATACACTCTGTTAAAGAAATTCGCTGCTATCACAGCCATGGCGAAAGCAGAGAAACGGCTTAGCAGAAAGCTCCAAGAGACATCGGAGAGAGTTTCAAACGCAAACGAGCACGAGAGGATGGTTTATCACAGTCAAATTTATATACAACAACCGCAGACAGCAAACAGGCCAATGCCTATCAGAAGCATGTCTCTGAGAGAGAGGAGGCACGTGGAGAACTCGCAGTCACCGATACCGAGGAGCCAAAGCGGCAGGTGCGAAGTTCAAATAGCTGGTCATCCACACGCGAATCACAATATACATCAGAGTGGCAGACACACGCCCTCTCTGGCTCCCAGCCCTTGCAATAGACACCAACAATTGCCACCGAGTCCGTGCTGGGAGTCCAGCTCCCAGGAAAGCGGATCTAGTATGCATTATTACAATCCGCAGGTGATTCACATTTCTTATCGTATGATTTGTTTCTTTGGAATGTGGAAAGATACGAGAAATATTGTAAAACATAAATTCGTTTCAATTCAAATTAAATATATTGATTATTGTTATGTATTATGAAATTTTAAATAGGATGAAAGGAAATTAAGATAAAATTTGATCAAAATACAATGATTTAGATTTTTCATCTTATATTAATTAATTATAGTCCTATTTATGTAATTTGGAAACAATAAAGAGGATCAAATTCTTTATCAAAAATAGAAAAAAATCTTCTTGTAGAAAATTATATCAAATATCTATTAAGTGAAAACATAACACTTATTAGATATATGATTACATAGATTAACTAATGAATATATGCATTTATTAGATTAAGATTTTATTAAAGATATCCATTATACATAAAAATGTCTAAATTGATTCTCTAGTAAATATAATATTTATTAAATTAATAAATTTATTGTATGTATATATCAAATAAGTTTAATTAAGTCGTTACTATCATAGAACAAAAATATTTCTATTTTTTCTTTTAACTTTAAAGTTTATTTTGTTTATTCCACACATATATATATAAATATAATAACAATAAAAAAAATCGTTCCTATTCTGTTTTCCAGGAAACACTATGCAGCATCAGACAAGAGACACCGCCGAGAGATCTATTACGAACACCGTGCACATCACCATCGACGCCTCATAATCTTCAAACACAGGTGGTTCAAAATTGGAACAGCGCTGGTCATCTTGGTTCCGCGGGTAGAACGAGAGGATCGGCGAAAAAAGTACCGCCGGAAGTGCCAAAAAGAACGTCTTCCATTACGTCCAGATCTATGGAACCACGTCACAATGGTCTTAGTAAAAGCGTTGAAAATGGTAGCCTAAGTTCGGTTCAGAGTTCTGGAAGCGATTCCACTAATTGCGAGAGTTCTGAAGGAGACGCTCAAAGAGGATCACCTGTGTGGAAGCATAAAGGAATCGTGAGTTTTTTCCATTCTGCGTTTATGATTTTTTTTTTATTTCTTTAAAATCTTTTTTTAAAGAAATTAATCTAGTCACTTTAGCATAATGATATTTAAAAAGAAATATAATATTGTTTTTTTGTTATTCTCTATTATAAGAAATATATAATATAATGTGAACATTTAATTTTAAAATTAAATATTTTTGTTTTGATGAAATTTTAAAAATGAATAGATAAGCTATAAAATAAAAAGAATATAAATTAAATTAATGATAATCAAATAATTGTCTTATCATTGTAAATATATATTATAGATATAAATTCTATTTTAATATTTGCATAATAAAGAAGATGATGTAATACTTTCATCTATGTTAATACTATTGTTATAACTATAAATAAATTGATAAATTAAGAATATAAAATTTATATATTATTTTATTTTTAATTTCTTTTAAATATTCTAACTTTATCTTTTTTTTTTACAGTCAAGTTCACCAGAGCATCAGGAGTGCACTAACCATACTACAGATTCTAACGCTATGATAAATAGCGTAAAAGATCTTGGTCATTCACATGCCAGTTCCGGTTATCAACTTCCACTCATGGATCATCCGGAAAATATACCTCAAACAAGCTATAAAGTATCGGAAACGGTTAGGAAACGTCAATATCGAGTGGGCTTAAATTTATTTAATAAGAAACCAGAACGTGGGATTAGTTATTTGATCAGAAGAGGTTTCTTGGAAAATAGCCCCCAGGGTGTGGCTAGATTTTTGATTAGTAGAAAAGGATTATCCAAACAAATGATAGGAGAATATCTTGGAAATCTTCAAAATCCCTTCAATATGGCTGTACTTGAGTAAGTATCGTTTTATTCTTTTATACTACGTACATTTTATTTTCTTGTGAAAAAAAAAATAAAATAAAATTAAAGAACGTAATGGTACATTTTTTTTTTTCTGTTATTAACGCTTGTTTTTCTTTCTAAAAATGTAATTGGTTTCATTTCTATATTCGATTCTTTGATACAAAGTACAAAAGATAATTTTGTAAATCGCTGTGAAAGGAATACTAAAAATGGTATTGATCTATTTACAACCAATCGTTTTGTAATTTCGAAAAAAAAATTCAGGTCAAGGTGGATTGGTAACAGATAACTTTACTCGCGATTGCGCAGCTATTAACATTTATGATATTAAAATAAATTTTAAGAAAATATGATTTCTTTTTGAAATCTAAAATAAAAAATATCTCTAAATAATATAAATAAGTAAATAGATTTTGTCATTAAAAGAATCATAATTCAAATTATTAATATTATTGATTTTTTATATAATTGTATTATTTATTAACGCTTAATTATTAATTATAATATATTTTACTAATTATAATATACTTTAAAATAAAATAAAATAAAATAAAAATAATTTTTAACAATTTCTTTTTTAGATGTTTTTCGCATGAATTGGACCTATCAGGAATGCAAGTAGATGTTGCCTTGAGAAAATTTCAAGCATACTTTCGAATGCCTGGCGAAGCTCAAAAGATAGAGAGATTAATGGAGGTATTTAGCCAACGTTATTGCCAATGCAATCCCGACGTAGTATCCAGGCTACGCTCAGCAGACACTGTCTTTGTATTGGCCTTTGCAATAATCATGCTGAATACTGATTTGCATACACCAAATTTAAAACCAGAACGTAGAATGAGGCTGGATGATTTTATCAAGAATCTTAGAGGAATAGATGATTGTGGAGATATTGATAAAGACATATTAGTTGGAATTTATGAGAGAGTGAAGGAAAATGAATTTAAACCTGGCTCAGACCATGTTTCTCAAGTAATGAAAGTTCAAGCGACGATAGTTGGTAAAAAACCTAATATGGCTTTACCACATAGAAGATTAGTTTGTTACTGCAGATTGTACGAGATCCCAGATATTCATAAAAAGGAAAGACCGGGTGTACATCAACGGGAAGTATTTCTCTTCAATGATCTTCTCGTTGTAACAAAGATCCTGAGTAAGAAGAAAAACAGTGTTACTTACACATTTAGACAAAGTTTTCCATTGTGCGGAATGGTGGTCACACTGTTTGAAGTTCCTCGTGAGTTTCGTATTTAAAATCATTTATATTACGATATTATGATGATATACTTTTATATCAACATAATAATTAATTAAATATTTAATAATTAAATAAAAATGTTTTATTTGTACTATCAAATATTTTTTTGCTTTTTTTGTTATTCTAATTTTTCATAAATAATTATTATATTTTTGAACTCATTTCTGTCGTCTACTATTCTATTTTAATTTTTTTTTTTTTTTTTTTCAGATTATCCGTATGGAATTAGACTCTCCCAACGCGTGGATGGAAAAGTATTGGTCACATTCAATGCGAGAAACGCACACGATAGATGCAAATTTGTTGAGGATCTTAGAGAATCTATCAGTGAAATGGACGAGATGGAAACCTTACGGATTGAGACGGAACTAGAACGACAGAAAAGCAGTAGAAGCGCCAGAGGTGGTGCTGAAAATAGAGATTCTGGAGTAGCAGACGTTGAAATATGTCCTTGCCCAGGGCCTTGTTCCGAAAGATCGGAAACTACCGACATGGACACTCAATTGAAACGTTCTGCACTTAGTAATTCTCTTTTGGATATACATGAACAATGTAAATATTATTTTTCAATATTTTATATATAGATTAATTTTCCAAAAATTAATTCCAAACCGTATCGATTGAGAAGATTTAGGTAATATTTGCAATAAATCAATATAAAAAATATTTGAAATTTAATTTAATTTGTTAATTTTTATATTTTTTCACAGTTGCTGGTGAAAAACCACAGCGACGTGGAAGCGTGGGTTCACTTGATAGTGGTATGTCGATTTCTTTTCAATCTACATCTGCCAGCTCAATGAGCCAAGGCATTAAACATCCTGGACAAGTTCATCCTATACATCCAGGGGCTACAATCCCTGGTGGTGTTAAAGGACTGGCTCAGCAGCCATCTTTTTTAGGAGGTCTATTCACCAAACGAGAACGAAAACTTTCACAATCGGAGGAATCCAGCCCATACAGTCGCACTACAGAAGTGTAATATATCCTTTCGGTACTATCTAAGAAATAACAGACCGAATGAAATTCCTACAAAAAAAAAAAACACATAGAATAATATTATCTTACATATAGTATATTTCAAATACATAGAATGTAGTATTCAAAATTTCATGAGAAAATAATGTTTGAAATATTTTCTATATATTTATATATATCATAGCTTTCATTATAATGCTATTATGGCTATGATACTATATATAATTATGTAGACTATACTAAAAATATTAAATCTTGAATATACACATTTTCTTGTGAAAACTTGAATAATATATTTCAAGTATTTGCTGCCAAACATGACTGGATAATTCAAATGTCCAGTCTTCTTATCAGATGGAACACATGAATTCTTTTGCTTTCGATTTTAAGGAAGCAAATGGATTTATGGTGCTTTTATACGTGATTAAAGAAGCCAACTTATCTTCAAGATAAAGAAAAAAAGACAAGTGATTCCCTAGTTAAAATTCAAAAGCGTGCTTCAGGAAGCAACGCAATGAAGGAAAAGAAAAAGAAATAAATAAAATGCAACAAAAAATAAGAAAGATCTAAAAATAAAAAAAGACCTAAGCAATTGAATGTATAAATTTATTAGATTGGGCAGGATCCAATCACAGTCAAAACATAAAAAAAAATAAATTTGGCACGTGTATAGTATTTATTCATTCAAAAGTGAAAAAAAAAAACATTGATTTGATTCATTTTTCTTATACTATTTATAATTATTTCTAATAGAGAGTTGTATTCCCTTTATGTATGTAGATAATGTTTAGTTGGTTACTTAGACCTTATAACAGTTACTGATAAATCAAGATTATTAAATAATGAATTAAAAGAATCTTTTTAATAATTTAAAGAAAAATTAAAGAAAAAAAAAAAATAAAAAAGGAATCGTTTATGGAAAAAGAGTGGTTCTAGTGTAATATCGTGTTTTTTTCGAGCAAGTATGGATGTAGCTATACTTGAACGATTGTATATAAAAAATATATAATAGATATATAATGATAATTGTATGATTACAATGATAATGAAAATTCTGTAACAAAAATAGAACCTAGCCTAAGAAAACTGATAAGCAATCTCCATCTCAATATTAGGTGCATGTCAATGTTTAACAAATTTTTAATATCACAATAATGGACAAACAAAAATGTAGCAATCTTTATAAGCATTAATATTTAAAACCGAAAAATGAGGCATTTTTTTTTGTTGTAAAAATACATAATTAAAATGCGAATGTTTATGCAAATGCATAAATTTTCATAGAAAATATCTACAACAATAAAACTTGAATAGAAATATTTTTTTCATAATTAAAAATATATTTTTTATTTTGCATAATACATATTCTTTGCATATTTATATTTAACATATATAACATATATAACATGTGCAAAAATATATTATATATGTTATTTATGTATATGCATATATTATGTTTACATTCTTAACTTTTCATTCGTTAACAAATTAATATCATTCAAAAGAATTTTTTTTATTTTTATATCACTTCATATTGAAGCATATTAAAAAATATTTAAAAAAATTATTTTTTTAACGAAATCTATTTTAATTAGATAAGATATGCAAATTAAAACAATATTATTTTATATTGAAAATTTTAAAACGACGAAAATTTATTGAATTATTTTTTTTAAATAATCAAAAGTGATAAAATAAACTTTGAAATTATATCTATTTAATTCTATGTTAATGAATAATTTAAATTTAAAAAAAGAATTGCAATTAAGATTGCATAAGAAATACTCTAACATAATGAAATTAGACAAAATTTAATATTCATTAAAATTTATTTAGATATTTTGATAAAGAAATTTTTGGTTCTTTTTTCATTAAACGATTCAATAAAGATATTTTAAGTGAATAATTATTCATTTAAAAAATATTTCTGATGATTTCTGATAAAAAAGAGTGAAATAAAAATTAATTAGAAAAATATATAGAATTTATTGCGTTAATTAAAATTTCAAATATTTTAACGAATTCATATAAAAATCGATAAATGCGCCACAATAGATGCGCCACAATATTGATGAAATAAATTTAAATATGTATTAATTATTAATTATTTATATTGTGTCATAAAAGCATCATTTTCCATATAAAAATGAATTTTTATTAATAAATGTTATCAATTAACGCTATTAAATTTAGAAAAAATGCTTGTAATTTATCATAATTCAAATTAAAGTATATCATAATAATTGCAAAACATATTCTTAATATTTGATACATTACATTAACATGTATACATAATACATTATAATACATTGTATGTATTATATCTTATATTGTACATTATAAATATGTATTTTTTACAGATATACAAATTTTTTTATTCATATTTACATATTTTTCATGTATAAGTATCATATGCTTTTTACATATTTAGCATAAACATTCGCAATCTCATTCATCATGTTTCATAAGTTTTGCTTGAGTGTTCGAATCTTTAAGCAATCTTTTTTTTTCCAAAGCAATGTAAGTACTAACGAAAAATTTAAATTAATCAAGTAGTTGGTTTCTCGTCTCGTAATGTATAAATAATTCTCAGCATCATCTTAAACAGTGTTACAAAGATCTATTATAAATCTTTAGGAAACTGTTTAAAGAAGAAAACTTGTATGCCTTATATACTGCCACATCTTATTGTTAAGAGATGAGAAACTGATCGATCATTTTAAAGGTTATGTAATAGAAATCTTTTTGAAGGCTACAGAATTATATTTGGAAAAATAAATATATATATATATTAATAATCGCAATAATATCAATTAATAATAATTAAAAAAAAATGTATTAATTTCAATTCAAAATAATAAACCAATAAAATTTGATATTCGATAAATTATAATTCATTCAGAATTTAGGAATTTCTTTATATCATGTTTAACATTATATATTTAGACGTTTAATAATTTTTATATAAATTTTTAAATTTATTTTTATTACTTTGATAAAAATCTTAGAATATAACTTTTTATAATGCTATTGGTAAACACTGTCTGTTTATAAATTACATTTTCTTATATTTACATAATTTAAATCCTTCAGCTGTTTCAAAAATATGATTTTAAATTAATAGCTTATTTTGATTGAAGGTAAAAAAAAAAAAAATACACGTTTAAAATAAAAAAAAAGATACATATTTGAAATAAAAATGATAGATTTTCAGATATAGTTAACGTTTTTTATATTTTACTTCTTATATAAAATTATAGAATTTGGTTGCTATCATATTTCTTACTCTATGTACTTATTATTTTACAAATAAAAAAACAAATTGTACTAATTATATATTAAATATTTATAAAATTTAAAAATAATAATTAAAAATATTGTTAAAGCAAAAGTTATATTATGTTTTACAGCTGAAAGAAACAAAATCTTGAAAACTTGAACACAATGATTGAAATGATTGATTGATTCATTGTACATAAGCTTCCAAACAAGTCTGTAGTCTTCAGCGTTATTAAATCTAGTCTTTCTCATCAGGAGAGTTTTCTGATTATATTATAATATTCGCGAAAGAGAATATTTCCATTAAAGTTTGGCAGAAAAATCTTAATATAGCTTTTAAGGATATGGTTTACAATAAAGAATATGAGATCAATTTAATACAAATTAAAGGATCGCGTCAATTTACGTGAATAATGAAATGAATTATTCATTTGAATTTCTGAGACAAAAAAAGAAATCAGCATAGAAATTTTTCTGTGATAATCTTATGAATGAAAAAAAAAAGAAAAGACTGATTAAAAAAATCATCTTCTAAGTCGTGTTTAGAGAGAAATATTTATAAGAAAGTTTAAAAAAGGAAAAGGAATCATCATAAACATTTTCACAAGCTCATTTATTATCTGCTGATTTCTATAAATATACATATGCACTTCTATTTTTATTTAAAAATGACGAAATTATTCATCAACTTTTATTTCTTGTACATAAACAAGAAAACAAGATTTTTCGATCATATTTATAAACACAGTTCAGTGTTCTCCAAACTTGTTTCTGCATGTATAGTTACTTTATATCTTACAATAATTTTATACAATTCAATTGAATTGTATAAAAATAAAGCGGAAGATCTCATATATACATAATAAGTGAAAGATATAAATTTCAATTTGACATTAGTAAAATTAGTGAGAAATATTACCAAAGTAGAAATATTATAAATTCCTTTAGAATAACTTCAAAAAAAAAATCGGAACAGTTTGGGAATCGCAAGAACAAAAAAAAAATAATAACGCTATATATAAAGCAATATAATATTAAAAACCATCATTAATACGAATTTAATATATTCGCGAATTTACAATAATATTATTAGATTTGATTCAATTTGACGCGATCTTGAAAAAATAATTTGTAAAAATAGTATCGATAAACTTTTATGCATAAAAAAAAAATATTTGATGAGAAAGTAAATAACTACATTATTAATTAAGAAATAACAATCGCTCTCCATACGAAAGTATCGCCTCCTTTGTTAATCTAATCTGCTGTATGCACATTGTGTTAATAAAGAACTATGAGTCTGAAACAAATCTAACCAGCTTTATTTTTGTTAAATGAAACAAAACAAATCATTGAAAGAAAATTCATTAAAAAAAATTATTATTAATAATTATTTATTAATAATTAGCAATTTTTAGTAATTTTGTATACATTTTTTATTCTTTTGTTTTAAAGTTGTACTTCTGTTACAGTATGATGTGAAGAAATAGAAAAAAAATCATAATTTTTTAAAATTCTAAGGCATTTACATCTATTTAATATATATATTGAATTTATGTAGAATTACACTGATTAGATTAATTGAAATGAATAAAAAATAATTGAACCAAATAATTATTTCAATAATTAAAGTTCAATTATTTAATTTTAAAATTAAACATAAATAATATTGAAAAAAAAAATGTTTAAAATTTATTCTAATTTTAGGAAAAATCAAATAGTAAGAAAATTTAATGTTTCCTTCGTTTATCACGATCATCTCTCCGTTGTTCCCGTTCATCTTTACGTTTCGTAGTTGTAGTAGTAGAACTGCTTGCACGTTTGGCTTGCTTCAAGAACTGATCTAAACCAAAAGGATCTTCTTCGTCTTTCTCAAACTGAACTGGTCCTGATCGTGTCGTCGATCTATCAGTTCCACTGAATTCCTTATCCGGAACAAATCTAAAATTATAAAAAAAAATATTTTATTATAAGAATATTTAATTTAAGTATTTATTTCTATCATTTTAATTCTAAAGATATTTATTAATTTAATCAACAGAAAAAAATAATCATCAGAAAAAAATACCTGTTTGTCTTAACAAGCTTTTCCAAATCATCTCCATAAGTATCTTTATCGATATTTTTACTGGGACGATATATATGCGAACCAATAGAGTTAGAATCTTTCCAGGGTTTATCATAAACATTATATTCATCATCGTGTCCAAATCCACTATCCATTCCTTTGCTAGTATTAAATAGTCGTTGATCGAACTGTGCTTCTCCACTATTTGGAATACTTTTTGCTGGTAAACCAAGTGCAATCTGTTCACTGATATCTCGTTCTCTTTCACGTTGCAATCTAGAACGCTTATCAGGTGCAGCACGCGCTAAGTTCCGCTCTCGAGCTCGATCTTTATGTCGTTCTTGTCTAAGTTGATCTCTTTCCCGTGATTCTTCCGATTTTTCTATATAATACAAAAAAAAACATAAACTAAAAGTTTTGGTATTAAACTTGTTTCCAATATATTAATATATAAATAAAATTATAAATACATAAATATATAAATAAATGCAATGTAAAGTATATACAAACTTAATACATATATATATATATACAAACCCATTGCAGCTGATTTCAATCCAGCACGTTCTTCTCTGGCTTTTTGCGCTAATTGTCTTAAATGATCTTCTTTCTTTTCTTTTTCTTTTTGAGCTAATTTCTTTTCAAGCTGTGCTCGCATCTCTACTGCTTCTCGAGCTTTTCTATCTGCAATATAAAGAGCCTCAGCTAACTTAGCAAAATTTTCATTTATGTGAACCTGCTGCAATCCACGACCGTCTGCAGCTAAACGTTTGTCAAGCGGTATTGTGTATCCCTGAAAATAAATTATTTATTTGTAAAATTTCAACCATTGACAATATAAGAATTGATTTACTTTTGCATTCTTCCAATTACTAATACAAGGTGGTATTTTCCATTCTTTTTGTTCTTTTACTGTTACTTTCCTTGTAGGTGAGTGCATAACAGGTGCTGGAGGTGATGGAGGTCCTCGTGGTATTTTCTTATTAATTCTAATAAGTTAAATACTATATTATTCATAATATAAGAAATAATTTTTAATAATTTAAAAGTATTAAATTTTTTAAATTTAATATTTAAAATATAATTCATTCAATGTTTTATTCCAAATAAATTCATATTATAAAACTTACTTAAATTTAGGTGGTTCTAAAGGATCTATTTGAGCCTCAACCATTCTAATTACTCTTTGTTTAGCTCCAGAATTAAATGATTGTCCTTGTTGTGATGGTGTGTATCGAATATATTGTGCTGGTGCTTGTTTCTCTGCACACCTTACTGGCATTGCTGCAGCTATTTTTGATCTTGTTATTTTTTCCAAAGCTTTCTTAGTTTTCTCTGTTAGTTCCTCAATCTCTTCATTTGGTGGACGCTGTAAACTGGGATCTTCTTCACTTGTAATTTCTGAAGGTAATAAGTCACTCAATTTACTATAAACAATCTGTAAAAGAATATAAAGTAAAATAAAAATAAATCAAGTAGTATTTATATAAAAAGAAGAAGTGCATTGTATTACCTTATCTTTAGAATGACCTTGTCTAGCAATAACATCATATTTCACTTTTCCCTGAGCATCAAGCTGAACTGCTAAAGCATTACTGGTTGTTTCTTTTCCTTTCATTCCCATTCCAAGTGGATATTGGGCCACATGAATTTCTGGGAATGCTCCACCATCTCCAAAATCCTAGAATCAATTCAAAAAAATATAAAAAAAACTAAAAAAAGTTACTTTTATTAATATTAATATTATGTATAAAATATTAATTACCTCTGGATTTCTTGGTACCCATCCTTTACGTTGACCATATGGTGGAGCAGTAATAACTGCTTTAACAAGAGCAGATACAGGTCTTTGCCGTAATTTTTGTTCTCGTGCTTCATCTTCTCTGTCCCATACAACTTGCGATGGTGCAGGTAATAAACTATAATAAAAATTATTTATAAATATTTATATAATGAATAATATATTTAATAAAATTATAAAAAAACATTTGTAAATACTAAAATTATTATAATAATCATACAAATTTAGATACAATTATATCTTTTTTATTCTATTTAACAAATATTAAATTTTATTGAAATAAACTAAAATGCATCATAAAAATTATAGAATTTCAAATATTTTGTATACAATATAAAAATTATTGTAATAATATAATATAATATAATACAATTCATACAGACTCAGATTACATCTTTCATTTTACTTAACAAGTAAAACTTTTTTAAACTTTACTTAAATATATTAAAATGCATTATTCGAAAAACTGTAATGCTTCAAATATTTTGCATAATAAAAATTGTATAATATAAAACTTGATACATAATAAAAAATAATTTTGAAATAATCATTAACCTTGTTAGCGACATTTCATTAATCGTAAAACGTAATAATATCACTAATTATGGGAACATTTATGTATGTACTAAGCAAGTTACTTATCATAACAACGAAAATAGATATAAGTTAAAAAATAGTGTATTACTGTAAAAAAATTCCCTAGAACTTAATTCAATAAAATCTCTATAAAATTGCAATGCAATGTTTATATTTTTTTAAAATATAAAAGAAAAGATTTTTTATTTTTAAAATTTCAAAAAAATTCTCAATTAGAATTGAATTCTTGATTTAATTTATTATTAATTTGAAATATTAAATTCTTTATCCGAAATGCAATTTGAATTTGATATGTACTAATATTTCTATTGTCCAATCAATTTAAGTAAAAACTTGTTAATAATTCGCAAAAATTCCTAATAATACAAAATTTTATATGAAAATAATTTTTAAACCACTGAATTCCGAAATAATTAAAAACATCATTTTTATATTTATTTTGTATCAATGTCTGTAAAAATATATTTTAAAAAAAGACTTAAAATTTTAAGATTCTAAATTATAATTTATCTAATTAAGATTCCAAATTATAATTTATCTAATTTTTCATATGTTAATATAACGTTAATATAATGTTACAAAAACAATTGTAAAAACAAATTTATTGAAGATCTTTTATTTATACGAATTATACATAATAAATAATGAAATAATTACAGCCATGATTTAAAAAATAAATAAAGAATTATTTATATTATTTCCATTAAAATATTTCATTAAAATATAATATATTTTTTATGCTAATTGAGCATTGAATAAATTTTCGATAGGACGTTACTACATCTACCTTCCACTTTAATTTTTGCAAGATTATCTACTCTAGTTTTTCCAATATTTAATATAGCTATAGGTTTTCCAATATTATTAGCTTGTAATGCTATTCTATAGCTAGAAAATGTAGTTAATGTAGTACCTATAATTAAAAGGGAATCTGAATGCTCAATATTATATTTTATATTTTCTACAATTTTACGTGGAACATTATCACCAAAGAAAATTATATCTGGTTTAAGAATACCATCACATTTTTCACATATTGGAACTTTAAATTCTTCTACTTGTTCCTAAAATATAAATCATTTAAATTAAATTTTTTTAATTTATACCTGAATTTTTTTAATTATTTATTATATCATTTACTTGTGTCAATTCCACATCTCCATCAGGTCTGATCATTTGACTAGTTACTGTCATATTTGGATTAATTCTATCAAAAATATCTTGCAAATAATATCTACATATTCTTTCATTACAATTAAGACACATTACTCTAAATGCTGTTCCATGTAATTCTATCACTTTTTTGCTACCTGCCTTTGTATGCAAATTATCAACATTTTGAGTAATAATATATCTTATTTTATTTGCATTTTCTAATTTTGTTAATATTTTATGTGTATTATTTGGTTTGATAGAAGAAAATCTATAAAATTAATATTTTTTTAAAATATTAAAGTTATGTATAATGATTTTTTAAAATCATTTTCATGAAAAAAATTATAACCTTGGCCAACCTATATAATTTCTAGCCCAATATCGTCTTCTAATAGCATCACTGTTACAAAAATCTTTATAAAGAACTGGTTTATGATTACTTCTTGCATAAAGTCCAACACCTTCAGATCTATAATCAGGAATACCACTTTCTGTAGATATTCCTGCTCCTGTTAATACACAGATATTATCATGATTATCAATAAAATCTTTTAACTTCAATAAATATGAATCTTTTGTAGGTTCACATTTAGGAACAAATAAAAAATCTGATAAATATCTTCTACCTATAATATAATTTCAATAATTTATATTATAATAATTATATAAACTAATAATGTAAATTAATATTTACTTAAATAAAATAATTAAATAATAATTAATTAATATTAAAATAACTTACATAATAAGGTTTCTATTATATTAGCACTTTTATATGACCTCATACATATAATATTCATTGTAAAAAATGAAATCTTTTATGCTTATAATAATTATGTTAAAAATATTAATTTTACAATTTCATTTAAAATTAATTTCATCAATCGTCATTTTATTTATAATAACTTATATGATGTAATTATTTAACATTAAAAATATTATTGAAAACATATTCCTGCATATTCAACTATGATAAATATTTAAAAATCTTTATTTAATTTATTATTAATTTTATACTTTTTTCATAAATCATAATTTATAAATAGTTATATATTTAAAAGACAAGCACAGCATACTATTTTTTCTACTACTAAAAATTTCTTATTGAAATCAAATGTTGCATCGTATCACATGATGTTTTTACCTAATATAGCAATGTAGCAATGAAATCACGTTATATATTATTCTTCTGAAGAAATTCACAGAAAAATAATAGAGTTATTTCTAGTATATCATATTCGTCCAACAACTATAGTTTTGAAAATAATAAAAAAATTAATTGGAGAAAAAAAATAACATTTTGACATTTATTTCATCAAAGTAATATATGTCGATATCATGTCATATGTAAAAGTTAAAATTACTGCACATTTATAACTGATTGGATAGATTTCGATAATCATAATAATTTCGTCGAAAAAAATATTCTTCAATCAATCGATAGAATATATAGAGTTAATAAAACAATTATTATATTAAATTAGCATTAAATTTGATTTTTTTATTGTAACAATATTATAATAATGAAAATCATATGAAACTTTACTATTACATGAAAATTTATATTTATGATTTATAATATACGCATTTTAATTTTTAAAAAAATAATAAGAATAGTATATGTAGAAAAAATTATTTATTTATAATTATTAATTATAAAATGAAATGTTTTTGTAAATATATTTTTTATTCTATTATGACTTATTAATAAATAATGACTTATTAATTAATTATTATTTTTTTATGCAATCACAAATTAATATGTTAGTATGCATCATTATTATATATTTTGCATCATTATAAATAATTATTTAAAAATTATTTACAAATAAATATATATATATATTTTTTTTGTACTTGTACATAATTGCTTATAATAATGGTATCTAATTCACCATTTTATACTTTATCCATATCACATTTTATCTTTATTTCAACTTCACTCATAGATCTTTATACATAGGTCAAATTTATATACATAAACATATATAAATATATTATATGATCTAAAATTCATTATCCATGATAATGCATTTTTATTAAAGATTGTTTTTAAATTAAATTTAAGATTAAATTAATTATAAATTAGAAAAATGTTTTTCTTAAATTAAATATTACTAATAACATTACAAAATATTATTTAATGAATTTTTCAATTTTCAATAACAAATTTGTAACTTCCAGAAACTACAAGTTCCTAAAAGTTCCTAGAATAGTTAACAATTTATATTATTCGGATGAGAAGCCATTGACGAAACTTACGTATTGAAAGGCTACGTGCTTTTAATATACTATAAATTGTTTTTATTGTATCTTTGAAATGGCTGCAATTAGTTTGTTAAATCCTAAAGCCGAATTTGCTAGAGCTGCTCAAGCATTGGCCGTTAATATATCTGCCGCAAAAGGAATTCAGGATGTAATGAAAACGAATCTTGGACCGAAAGGCACCATGAAGATGTACGTATATTAATGTTCACGTGTAAATTTAACAATTGTTTAAGTTATTTAATTATTAAAATTATTTTATCTAATTTATGTAAGTTATTAGCTTATATAAAATTAAACAAAAATTAAAATTAAAAAAATTAAATAAGATATATAAAATTATAAAAAAATTTTATAATTTTTTATTATTTTTATTTATTATTTTATATAACAATTATATGCATGTAAAAAATTATGTATACATTATATATTATTAATTAAGAGTAATTTTTCTATAAAATATTGATAATTATGAAATATATATAAAAATTCTCAATTTATTAGGTATTCTCAATTTATTATATATTTAATAAATTATTAAATTAATAATTTATAATTTACTTATGTTTTATATAGAATATTTTATATAAAAAGTTAAAATTTTAAAGTTATAAAATATTTTCATCAATTCTAAAAAATTTAATACAAATCTTTTCCTTTTCTTTAAATTTACATTATTTCTTTTTCTATCTTTATCTCTTGGATTTTTATAATTTCTTTATTTTAGATTTTTGTTTATTTCAAATAAAATTCGTAATTTTATATATCTATTAAATATATCTGAAATAATACATGTATTAATTATGTCTTTAATATACATGTTCTATTATAATACATATTCAAAATCTCAATCTTTATTCAAAATATTGATATAATTTTAATTTTATTTTTTAAGGCTTGTTTCTGGTGCAGGTGATATTAAAATCACAAAAGATGGAAATGTATTATTACATGAAATGCAAATTCAACATCCAACAGCTTCTCTAATTGCCAAAGCATCTACTGCTCAAGATGATGTTACTGGAGATGGTACAACTAGTACTGTTTTGATTATTGCAGAACTTTTAAAACAAGCTGATATTTATATTTCTGAAGGTCTTCATCCTAGAGTGCTTACAGAAGGTTTTGAATTAGCTAGAATCAAAACTTTAGAAGTACTTGACTCTCTGAAAATACCAATTGAGCCTTCAAAAGAAAACTTAATGAATGTTGCTAGAACATCACTTAGAACTAAAATTCATCCATCTATAGCTGATAAATTGACAGAAATATGTGTGGATGCAGTTTTGGCTATTAGACAAAAAGATCAAGAAATCGATTTACATATGATTGAATTAATGGAAATGCAACATAGAACTGCAGCAGATACTAGTTTGATTCTTGGTATTGTAACTGACCATGGATCTAGACATCCAGATATGCCTAAAAGAGTAGAAAATGCTTACATATTGACATGTAATGTTAGTTTAGAATATGAAAAGAGTGAGGTAAATGAATTAATTTAAAAGAAGGATTTATCATATTTATATTATAATTTATAATATATATATTTATATATATTCAAATAATGAAATAATATTTATTATAAAGGTAAATAGTGGATTTTTTTACAAAACTGCTGAAGAACGAGAGAAATTAGTCGCTGCAGAGCGTGAATTTATTGATAATCGAGTAAAAAAAATAATTGAATTAAAAAAGAAATTATGCGATGGAACAGATAAATCATTTGTTGTTATAAATCAAAAAGGCATCGATCCACCATCTTTGGATATGCTTGCTCGAGAAAACATTTTGGCTTTGCGTAGAGCAAAACGTAGAAATATGGAACGTTTAGCACTGGCTTGTGGTGGAACAGCCATGAATTCTTTCGATGATATAAAAGAAGAACATTTAGGATGGGCTGGACTTGTATATGAACATGTATTGGTAAATATTTTTTGATATAATGCATAATAATTATTTAGTTAATAATAATATTATTTAGCAAAATAAAAAACTTTATTTTTTATATTTTTATAGGGAGAGACAAAATATACATTTATTGAAGAATGCAAGAAACCAAATTCTGTAACAATTCTATTGAAGGTAAAATTGTAAATAAATTAAATTAATGAGTTCTTTTTTCATTTTTAATATAAGAAATTTTTAGGGACCAAATAAATATACTTTGGAACAATTAAAAGATGCTGTAAGAGATGGTTTAAGAGCTATTAAAAATGCTATTGATGATTGTGCTGTTATTCCTGGTGCTGGTGCTTTTGAAGTAGCTGCTAGTCAAACACTTCACCAATATAAAGAAAAAGTGAAAGGAAAACAACGTTTAGGTGTACAAGCTTATGCGGAAGCTATACTCATCATTCCAAAAACTCTTGGTAAAGATTTTTTGAATTAACTTTATTTATATAACATATTAAAGTTCGTTTATTTTAATATTCATAATAATTCACCATTTAGCTGTAAACAGTGGATTTGATGCACAAGATACAATTGTTAAATTATTAGAAGAAAGATCTACATTGGGTGAAGCAGTAGGATTAGATATTTCTACAGATGAAGCATTAAAACCCACGGATGCTGGTATTTATGATAATTATAATGTGAAAAAGCAAATTATTAATTCATGGTAAGCATACTTATAAAATTCTATTTAGATTAAAATAGAATTTATTATAACAATTTACTTACTATTATATTTTTTCTGAAATATGCATTTAATTTTTATTTATAGCACAATCATCGCCAGTAATCTTCTTTTAGTAGATGAAATTATGAGAGCAGGATTATCATCTTTAAAAGGTTAAATCAAAATAAATTTTTCATGATTTTCATGATTTAAAGTTCTTTCATTTAATTTAAATTTTATATATGCTCGATTTTTATGAATCTGCGTAATTTTTGAATTTATTTGCTTTGAATAACAAAAGAATTGCTCAGCATAAAGAATAAAAGTACTTTATATAGAAGAAATACAGTACTTTTATTATAACATTTAAAAATGATAAAAATATTTATTCTTGAACTTTTTATTATTCACTAAGATGTATAATTCCAGATTACAAGATATTCATCTCGATTTATTGTAATAATTAATGATATAAATAAAAAAAAATTAATTGTATAAATATTATTTTCTTAATTTTAAATAATTATGTTATAAAAAATGTAAAATAGAAATGATGACCACTATTATTATAAAAATCAAAAATATTTATGTGAAATTTTATATTTACAATTTTACAATATTTACAGTACTTTTCTTATAAACTACTTACAGGACATTCAGTCTTGTTTTTTTATTTTACGTTCGATATTAAAAGATTGATTTTAAAAATATCGAGCAAAAACCTATGTGCAAAATATATATTTTATATACATGGTTTTCATTCGAAATAATATATCAAATATGATATAATTATTAACATGTAAAATTCTTACTTATCGATACTTTTACAAAAAGAAATTATTATTTTTAAATCTTACAAAATAAATTTGTAAATAAATATTGTATTATTATTTATATAATCGATAATTATTTTCAATATCGATAAATATAAAATTTCAAATGTTAAATTTATTTCATTGATTTTTCACACATATCATTTTTATAAAATTATTTTTAACTTTACTATACCAATTATTCTTGAGTTGAGATAACTAATATTTTTTATAAACAATTTAACAAGTATTTCAAATTAATGAAAGTAGAAATTACTCAATATTAAATATAAGTACTTAAAAATAACATTACATATTATAATAATACTATTTGTAAAAAAAAAAGATGTTTACATGAAAGATTTTTCAAAATAAATCAATTTAATAATTTATCTTTTCAAATTATCTAACTAATGAATATTAATATATTTTTATTTATTTCCATTCGTTATTATTTATAATTTTTCATTTTGATTTTTAGAATAATTTTTTATCAGTGTTACATTACACGTTGTTATTTATAAAAAAAAATGAACATGTTTATATTAAGAGATTTTACATATTTCAAAATAAATTAATTTAATAATTCATTTTTTCGAATTATCTAAAATTATCTCTGATTTCAATATATTTTTAATATTATATATTTATAATATTATAATTTTGCATTTTAATTTTTAGGATAATTTTTTATAAAATCAATAACATGGCACGATTTATTTTCTTGGTTAACAAATTTTCATAATTTTTTTAGAATTAGAAATATATATATATATATATATGTGCAGAGTTTATTCTCTATATGTATGTATGTAGTGTAGTGTGTATATACACATTACATTGATATACAGTGCTGATAATAAATTGATATTATATTAATTGAATATAATTATTATTATTATATTTAAGTATGAAAAATTTTCTTTTTTTTTTTAATCTAAATTCAATTGTCCATAAGGTTATTTATAAAAGGACAACATAATATTACAGCAAATATAAATACAGTAATGCAGGCTTAATACGAAATTATCATCAATTTTTGAAATTATCATGAATAAGTATGTTATCTTCTTTTTATTTCATTTGTAATGTTTGTTATTTCAATCTAGCATCAGCGAAGCATGCATTATTGTATTTTTTTTTTATATTTCAGAATTTCTAAATGTACACTAACAACGAGTAGAAGCTCAAAATATATAATTATAGAACAATTAACTTTGTATTATACATTTCTCACCTCATAATGTGATGAGAAAATAATGAATTTTATAAAAATCCATTATCATAATGTTTGCTAAATGTCACAGAAAAGCATATTAATATCGTGAAAATTACTTTGGTTATTAGTGATCATTTTAACAATAATGATCATATAATAAATATTTATACATCATAAATTAAATAGCATCGTTAGAATGGGAAATAATATTTCTTTCTATACTTCCATTCGTTATTTCAATTTCTTAAATGTTGCAATATTTTTAATATCATTCTTGAGATCTTTTAATATTATCTTCGGATCGATGTTAATTAACTGTGCAAGAGTAGTACAGTTTACTTTCATACGATGCCCACCAACTACCATATATGTATTCAATTTGGCTAAATTAATAGGGCTTCTAGGAACACCATAATAGGAAAATTGTTTGTTTTTCATTTCTTGTTCTTTATTATGTATTTTATGATTAGCAAGATATCTCGAATGTGGATTAGTAGATTTTCTAGCTACTGCCTTTATCCTATAAGGAATAATATTTGATCGAAATGCACTTTTAGTTGTAGATTTCTTAGCTACCGCGTGATTTTTTGGCGGTGATTCTATTGAAGTTTCATTTTTATCAGCACTTTGTCCGGATTTTTGCCATTTGACTTTAACCATAACCTTTTCAAGTAAAGTCTCGTAATTCTGTATACTTTCTATTTTTAATTCCATATCAGGATGTTCTTCGGTATTATGTGTAGAAACTTCAGAAGGACAACTAAAAGTTTTATCACAATATTTACATTTAAATAGATTTATATGTTTTGAAACATGATTTTTCATTACATTAATAAATGTTGTGGTGAATGAACATTCCGGGCAAACATATCCCCGAGATATTTTAGCTTTTTCTTGTTTTTTAAAATTTAATGGTAAGTGAGAATGGAACATACTATGATGTGTTTTCATTTTAACTTCGGAATCGCATAATTCATTACACCATTGACAAATCCAACCTTCTTGCTTTAATCCAGAAGCTTCAATTTCTTGTACATCATTATTATGTGATTGTTGTAAGTATAATTCATAAGAACTTTCCGTTTGAGTTTTCGAACATTGTGCTTTAATAAGCGATTTTTCCGAAGATACGCGCATTTCTTTGTATCTAAATGGATAATTCGATTTCATTTTTGTAGAATCATTTTGCAATGAATCATTATGCATCATATTCCAATGATTTTGAACTGTATTCAAAGATTTACTACGAAAAGAACAATAGAAACAATAATAAATAGAATCTTCTTCCCTGATGTCAGAAATTTCCTCTTCTATATCATTGTTATAATCATCATTAATAACCTTCTTATTGAGTTCAATTTCTGTGGATTCACCAGATGATTCAGATGGTGATATATCTTCAACTTTAAATGGTGAAAATGGATGATTAATTTCCCAATGTTCCCAGACTTCTGAGTTTGTTGCTGCAGTGAAAGTACAATAAGAACATTTCAAAGTATTTTTCGTTGCATGTATCCTCATATGTATTTTGAGACCAGTCATATTCATGGCGGTGAAGTTGCAAATGTTGCATTTTTCTTGAGGTTCAATTTGACATTGATTATCACTTTTTTCCACAACTTCTTCTCCGCTAATTTTTCTCTTTCGTTTTCTATACCTTTTTGGAAACACGATTCCATATTCTTGTTGCCAAAATTCTTCCGGTAATTCCGGTTCACCTGCTGCTGGATTCTCAACTATTTTTTCAAGACAACCAGGATGTTTAGAACGAATATGCTGACGCATTAAACCTTCCGAATTTGTGCTACGATCACAATAAGGGCAAATAAATCCAAGTCGCTTTAAATGTGTTAATTGTATATGTAATTTAAAACCACGCCATCGGAAAAATGTCATTTTGCAATGTTTACAAGTAAATGGTTTTTCTTGTTCTTCTTCTGGTCCAGCTATATTAAAGATTGAATTTTAGTATTATAATTTTAAAATAATACAAAATTTTTTACATTATTTTAATTTATTTTATTTAAAAATATTTACCTTTTTCAACATCCATAGTCTTCACAGTTTTTTCTTTCACTGATATACTGTCTTTCTTTATATCAATAGAACTATCTTTATTACATTCATTTTGAACTTCTAAATTAATTTGTGTAATTTCTTTTTTATTATCTTGTTTATTAAAAGATTTATCAGTAACATTTGTACTTTTTAGAGTTTTTGTAACAGTACTTTGAGTAACTTTTGTGAAACATGTTTTTGAATCATTTCCAATTGTGTTTGTAATTACAGAATTTTCTACATTATTTACGTTTTGTTTGGTTAATAATCCTTTTATCATTAGTGTTTGTCTCTTCAATAATGTACCAACCTGAATGTTAAAACATTAATTATTTTAAAAATAATAAAATAATAAATATTTTGCATATAAAATATTTAAAATAATTTTGTATATATAAAGATTAAATTACCCATTCTTCGATATCATCATCTGGTGATAATGGCTCATGATTAGGACGTTCTCCATTATGATGTTTAGTAAAGTGTTTCAATAGAGCATTACGATTTACGGATAAATATCCACATTCTTTACAGTGCCATCTATAATATTTTAATATCATTAAATGAAGGAAAATATTCTGCAATAATAATATAAATTCATAAAAATACTTGCCTAGCATAATTTAATTCTCTGTAGAGATGATCTCTCATATCATGTTTATATTTTGTTTTAAATTGTGTACATAAAGTACAGACATACATATTCCCATCTGCTTTTCCATAAGGACCAAATCTTCCAATATCGCATTCATTAATATCATTATCTTCAATTGATTTAGACTTCGTTTCTTTGGATTTATCTACCGTATTAGAAATGTTACTTGCATTTTCCATTTCTGTTGATACTTTATCACAAGACAATGATCGCTTAGATTTTTCTTTTGTTTGCTTTGTGCCATCTAAAGAACCAGATTTTCCTGGTTTTATTTTAGCTGGTTTAGTACTTGATAATTCTGCATCACTTTTCCGTTTTCCTATTTTTAAAGAAGATTCTGTTGATATTTCATCTTCTTCTTCAAGAAGAATTCCGCGAATATGTCTAATTCGAGGCATATCTCTTCTCCAAAGAGGAGTAGTGTCAAAAGGTTCTTCCTGTCCACTTTGTTCTATATTATCTGTATTTTTTTTATTTATACCTTTTATTCGTTGATATATTAAAATGTAATCAACATTTGAGTCACTAGAATGTTTGCTAGTAACATGTTGTTCAAACATAATTTTGCCACCAGTTTTAAAAGAACATGAGTTACATTTGTATTGACATTTTTCATCATGTGTATTAGATGTATGATTAACCATATCTGCTTTATACACACATTTATAATCACATATGTTGCATTTCCAATGATTTCCATCTGGATCTGGTATTTCTTCTTCTATCTCTTCTTGGATAGATTGTTGACTGTTCTCTGTGTTTTCTAGTTCTCTAATTACTTTTACAAAAGGTCTTTTTTCAGGATGTTTATCGGAAAGATGTCTCTCTACAACGTGCCTGGTAAATAATTTATTACTATTAAAAAGCATAGAAAATGAACTACGAAAAGTAAAAATTTATTTAAACATTTGACAAATAATATGAAAAATAAGACTATCTAATATCATATTATAATATCTAAAATTAAAGATTAATATTAAAAATATTTTAATTATTTAATATTATATTATATTATATATTTTACAAAAATTTTGAAATTTTGAATGAAAACAAAAATTTTTGATACATTATCAAAGGACATTATTTAATATATTTAGAATTTTTGTAATTTTAATTTTAATTTTAGTTTTTAAAAATTTTTTAAATATATTTTTAATAAATATAAATTATTATTTTTTTATAAATTATTAATTTCTTTCTAATGTCTTTCAAAATTATTAAATTTTTATCTGAAACATTTTTCAATATAATCAATAATTTCAAAAATATTTCTAATTTTAGATTTTACATATGTATTTTAATGTTTATTTTATATACTTGTCAAATGTTCAAAAAATATATCTTTTTTAAATTTGTGCTTAAAATTTGTAAACTATATGGTGCATTATAAACCAAATGTGAAACATAAATATCATTATACCTATGATAATGATGATGATTGCAGTGAGAACATTTATAAAGTCTGGTATCATGCATTTTCAAATGAACGCCCATTTTATCAATCGCTATATTTAATCCTTCTTGACCTGGTGGTAATTGTGGACAATGAGGACATCGAAAATATAGTTCCTCAGAATGCAAAGCCTTTAAATGACATCTTAACATTGCTTCATCGACTGTTAAATAATTGCATTCAGCCACACCACATACATATCTATTATGAAAAAGCATTACCATTTTTTATATCTTTTTCAATTCATTTTTAAAATTTCCAAATTGAATAAAAAAAACATTTAACGCTTTTACATATGACAAAATCATTTTCATTCTTACAAAAACATATTATTATTATAACATATTATTCATATTATTATGATATGATTTTAAAAAAAATTATTTCGTACCTTTTATGCTCCGGTATAAATTTTGGAATAAATTCTTCATCATTATTTTTATTACTTTCCTTTGGTTTTCCTCCCATTCGCCCATTTTGATGGGAACTACTTGCTAAATTCACCATTTTATCGAACATCCGTTCCTTTTTATCTAAGCAAGGTACAGGATTAACAGGACCACTTTCTGGTACACTTTCATCTTTTGCATGCAATCGCAAGTGTCTAATAATGTTCGTACGAACTTTTGTCGTGTAAGGACACATTGCACATTGCACTTCCCGGTTGTAAATAGCTTGAAGTGGGAGAGACTCTATTTCATCAGGACCAAAAGTAAATTTTTCAATATCTGTTGTTATCTTCTCAATGTCTTTTTCAGTTGATTTTGTACTAGTTTTACGTTTTTTTCCTTTACGTTCTCCACTTTGACGCTATAAAAAAATAAATAAAATATTTATATACACAAAACTTAATTTATTTACTAAATATTGTAAAGTATTACTTACAATAGGTTGCACAATAAATAATCCATCTACAGATGGATTCTTTGGATCAGCTGGAACTAACTTACTATAAGTATATTTATGTTTCATTTTCATGTGTGCCATTGCTTGATAACCCACTGTACATCTCATTTTGCACAATGAACAACCAAATCGTTTTAATCCGTGTGATTTTAAATGCTCTAATAAAAATCCAATTTTCAAAAAACGTTTTTTACAATGAGCGCATGTTAAATTTTTATTTTCATTCCCTAAAGAACATTCTTTTACATGTATTCTTAATTGTGCCGCAGTTTGCGCACCATAATCACATGTCTCGTAACCACACTTATATAATTTCATTCCTGAAAAACCAGTATCCTTAATATCATCCAGAGTCAATGGTTTATCAGCTTTCACGATATTATTAGAATTTTCGTTAGTATTTATATCTTTAACATCACTACGCGATTGTTCTTTTATATTATTTTCTGGATTCACTTTTACTTTTTCTTTACTTTTTGTATCTTCATTTTTACTTTTTGTATCAATGCTATCTTTTTTATTTAATTCGGATTTTATATTTTTTGCCGGAATTTCCGTATCATCAATATCTACTATTTCAATATCACTATCTTCCATCTTATTTTTGTTAATAGTCAAATTGTCAATTATAGATATGTTAGTAGAACGAGTGTTAATTTTTTTTAGAAAATCAGGATTGTCCAGTAAATTGATATTTATAAATTCATCATTGCAATCAAATGTTCCTTCATTGCGTTCAATTGGTTCAACAGAATTTCTATCAGACAGAGCACTTTTTTTTTTAGATTTGTTTAATAAATTTTTATCCGTTGATTCTCTCTTCGAAATTGATGTTACAGAGACATCAGAATCATTTATTAAATTTCCAAACATTTTATTTATTGCACTATCATTTAAACCTTCATTTTTTGGTTTTTCATTTTGTAACAAATTTGAAGAAAAATTGATGGAATTATTGCTAATTCCAAATATACTAGATGTCGATTTATTTAATATATTATTTTCATCTTTATCTAACATAATTACATCTTTAGACAATTGAGAACAAAGTATCTTATGAGATGGAGATGTGCTAACAACATTTATCACATCTTTATTGTCTTTTCCATCATTTTCAACATCAATTATTTCTCCTGTGATTTTAAAAGTATCATCTAATGTTCTTATAATTAATTGATCTATTACATCTTTATTTCGTACTGGCTGAAATAAAATAATAATTATAAAAAATATATATTATAATTTATTATTGATTCAATAATTCATTAATAATATCTTATTATAATATCTGACCTGAGGAGGAAGAGACCTTTCAAGAACTTGTGGTAATCGATCGCAATGAAATGTACTAAGATGACTATGCATTTCAGTAAAGTAATCCGAACCATGCAAACAGTACAAGCATTGGTATTTATAAAATCCATGAATTTTATAATGCTATAAATATAATTTCATAATAAGTTTAAAAATTAAGCAATTGTTAAGAAAGCAATTTAATAAATAACGTTACCGCAAGTAGCTGATCTATTTTCATAAATGTAACACGACACAAATGACATTTATAAGTAGAAAGATTTGCACCATGTTTATTTTTCAAGTGCGCCATAAAAGATTCAGGAACAAAGAAAAATTTTCCGCAATCTATAAATATATTTTTAACTTCATTACATATTCAAATAAAATTTAAATTTCGCTTATTAAAATTTCATTTCATTTAAAATGAAAAATAATATAAAAATCGCACCATGTTGACAGACATAAGGAAATACATTCTCGTGTCGATTAAATTCTTCTTTTAAAGGTATTTCTTTCATAAGTTTACCAAGTAAAATACCATGATGTCCACGATGAGCTACTGCCTATAAATAAAACAATAGATAAAAACAAAAATTAAATTATTACAAAATAATTTAATTTTCCCTATACCTGATGTATTTGCACGTAAGAAGGAACAACAGCTCTATAAAAGCAATAAATACATTGATAACGACAATGCGCGTGTTTTTCATCGATATGTATTTTCATTTGATTCCAATCCTCCAATATCATGTGACAATAAGCACATTTCTGGTAATCAAATGGTGGTGATAACTTTTTTTTTTCTGCCTCATTTGCATGTTGAAGATAATGTTGATGATATTGTGCTAATATGTCAGTAGTAAAGCGACAAGCCATACATTTATACAAATGAATCAATTTTGTAGCCTTTAACATTGTATTGTATGCATCTGCAGATTTTAATTTAATTGCTGTAGGTGGAGGTACAGGTTCTTTTGGTTTTAAAATAGTTGGAGTTCGAACGACTTTCAAAATTTTATAGTTTAAGTTTGAAGATTGTGGTGACCCAGCAACATTCACAGTTCGTGTACTCATTGGAGTCATTATTGAATTCTTATTTGTAGAAATAGGAAAAGATAATTTATTGTCTACTTGAATAATTTTTGACTTTGGAGCAATTGGAATAAAATTGGTTGTAAGTTGCGTGGTAGTTACAGAAACTGGAGAAGGAGAAATACTTTTTACTGGAATCAATTTTACTGTTTCTGGTGTAGATTGCACTACTGTTTGAATATTTTTCGTTAATGGTTGTGTAATAGTCACGGTATTAAGTCTTTTTAAAATTAAAGGCGAATTAGATTTTTTTAGTAAAGATACACCTTTATTTTTTATAGGAGATGTTTCAACTGCTTTCCTTATATCATGTACCTATAAAAATAATACAATATAATTTGAAATAAAAAAATTTTAAGCGAATTCATATCTCATCACTTACAATAGGACTTTCGGCACCATCATTATCAGCCCTTGGTGCAAGACTAACTACATTTTCGATTTTCAAAAAAGAACATTCTTCATCCATATCTGATTTCAATATGGAATCCATTTTATCTGGAGTTGGTTGATTTACATCTATGTGATAAAATACTTTTATATAATGACAAAAAATAACTCATATATCATTATATTATTTATATACATATATATATATATACACATATACATACTGTTTTTTGACAATGATACATCTTGAAAATCAAAAGACTGTATGGGTACAGACAACATATCTCCACTAAGACGTCTCAATCGAATGAAATTTTTAGGTGGATTACTCTCATCATGTAGTTCATGTGATATCTCATGAAATCTATTTTCTTTTTTTCCAATAAATTTCTTAATACTTGATATCGGAACAACATCTGGTGGTTTAGGAATAGAACTAGAAGGAGAAGTTCTCTTAGATTCCTTAGGTTTAGAACAATCAGTTTTAGAACAATTTTCTTCTTTACATTTTTCAAGTGGTTTTGCAGCTTGGAGTTGAGCAGCAAGTCTCTGAATAGTGGTGAGCATTGGATCTTTTGAAGATGCATTAATATTTGAAGTTTCTTTCAAAATGACATTAACATCTGTTGGCAGTTCACTATCTGATTGTTCACTACTAGAATCAGAATCGTAAATAGGAGCAGTATCTTTCGTATTCTCGTTATCGCTGATTTCTGCATCACTTTCACCATCCTTTTTCTGATCCAATGTTATCAAAGGATCTTTAATCTTTGAATTTGTTGGATCTTTTTCAGTTTTAGAATCACAGTCTACAGTAGATAGTTGCGTTTGTGTACAATCATTAGATTTCACATCATTTGAAGTTTCTTCAGATGATAATTTATTCTCTGTATCTATTATAGATGAAACTTCAGAATTTTGAGGTAAATTAGCATCATTATTTTTGGATAATGAAATTGTGGAATTAATTGGACTTTTATTTGGAGAATTAATATTATTAATATTATTTGATATTATATTAGAATCAATTTCATTATTTGCTATATTAGTCTTCATTTTATCTTTTAATTTATCTATAATGGATAAACCTTTTTTGGATGCATCTTTTTGTAATCTAATACCAATATTTTGAATAATTTCTTGCATTTTCCTTTTTCGTTCTAGTTGAATTTCTACTTCTTTTTTTTCTAATTCTGGTGGACAAACAAACACACTCAAATTTCCTGATGGCAAACTAGAATCTATCTCTGCTTGTGGACATTTCTTTTCATCATTAGTAGCTTGTAATTCAGAACAATTATCTTGTGATTTAACTTCAAGTATATCTTTAACTTTGTTAATCTCATTTTCAGAAGTTTTATTATTCTTTATTATTCTTATTTCAGTCACATCATCATCATTCTGTTCAACAGAAGTTGCTACATTATTTATCATATTATTTATTCCTTCTGCTTTTACTGAATTTGCTTGAATTGTTTCTAATTTTACTTTAGGTTCTTCTTCAACAGATTCTAATGACATGTTTATCTTAATAATCTTAACACTCAAATCATTCTTATGCCACAGATTAACATGTTCTTCTACATTGGATTTCTTTAATTGAACATAATTACAATATGAGCATAAATAACCATAAATACGATTTTCATTGGGTATTTCATCCTCAGTTATTGCTTCAGCAAAAGTATCCTTAAATTTTCGACATACTTTATAATAATGAGTCCTCATGGAAGATTTAGCTACTGCCTGATAAGGGCAACTGTTACATCGAAATCTGTATTCACCTGTATGTGTTGTACAATGTTCATAAAATGCTTCCATTGCAACTTTAACAGCACCTTCAATAAACAAGGAGCAAAATCTACAACGAAATTTACAAACTTCTTCTGTAAGAAGTTCTCTTGATATATTTTCTATATTATTATCATTTGCGTCTTGAATAGCTAACAAAGCATCTGAAACTTTCAATCTAGAAATCAGAATTTCTTTTCCAGGATGGCTCAATTTATAATGATGAACAATATTTTTTCCCATAAAAAAACAGAGCAAGCATTTATATCTTTCTTGTCCTGTCCAAACATAATCAATTAATTTTTTTATATCTAAATCAGAAAATGATTTTTCTTCTTCATTTTTACTTTTAACCATATTTTTTGTAATATTAATGAGAGGCTTTTCTATAACTTTTTCTTCTTTAACTTCCGATTCTTCAGTAAGATCAATTTTAGATAAAGATTTTTTTTTCTCTATGAAATCAGATGTTAACAATAATTCTGTTTTTTGATCTTTTGAATTTTCTTGACAAATTGAAGTATCTTTAATATTATCTTCAAAAGTTTGATTTGTCTGATTATTGGATGAATTAATTTCTTTATTTATTGTATTTTCTGAAACTGAGATATTATCCATTTTAATAGAAGTATCCATTTCACAATCACCTTTAGGAGAAGAAGTTATAAGAGTTTTCTTTCTCCTCTTTTTAGACAAAATACCCATTTGCCACTTTTTCTTCTTCTTTTTTATTGAACATTTTTTAGTACTTGTTTCAGTTGGTACTTGATCATTAATATCATCGTCTACGTCTGCATCACTTCCTTTATCAGCTATTGATGAGTCTTTATCTATTTCGCTTCCTTTATCTGCTACTGATGAGTCTTTATCTACTTCATTTTTTACAGATACTAATCCCACTAAAATATTGCTTAATAATTTCTCGTTGCTATTGATTTCTATTCTAGTTGTATTATTATCTGTTTTTTTCCCAGAAATTATACTACTTGACATGGAAATATCGGAAGTAATACTTTCTTCATCTGTAAATTGAATATCATCTTTACTTTCATTCATCAATTCAGTTCCCTTTTTTCTTGTAGACTTTCTAAAAGAAATTTGATTAAACTTTTTTTTCTCTGTGGATTCTGTTGCCTCTGATTCAAGTTGTTTATCAGGATGAAGTGAAATATCTACTGCAGCTGCCAATTCAGATACATCTATTCCAAAACTCTCATCGGATGAGCTATCAAACATCATTTTAGAACATTCTAATTTAGAAATATCCGTTTTCTCAACAACTACACGTGGTTCTTTTATCACTTCTTTATTAATAATACGTTTGCTTCGCCTTAATACTTCAGAATCATTATTTACAATTTGATTGGCATTTTGAACCAGTTCTGTTCTTAATGCCAATGGTTGATCTTCTTCACTATCTGAACTATGATTATACTGTTTCGAACGCTGTCGAGTAATACGTTGCACTTCTTTCTTCAGTTTCACTTTAGATTTATTTGATTCCTCTGAAACACGTGATTTTATAAATTTCTTTTGTTTCAAAGAAGCTCCCGATGTATCTTCTACGTCAAGATCTATCTCCAAATCACGTTTATTCGATTCATCTTTTTTAACAGTTGAAATATTCTGATTGGAAATATTCTGATTGGAAGTACTAGCACCAGCATTATTTTGATTTTCTTTTTGTGTTCTACATAATCGATGACCAGTTGCTGCAACAACACCATCACTGATAAACATTTCCCTAATATCTTCTTGTAACATTTCCAAGGAATTTCTTCTTTTTGCTTTAACTTTTGGTATTTTGTTAATAATTTCTTTATCTTCAATTAAATCTTCTTTAATATTCTCCTTAATCTCTTTAGAAATTTCTTGAATATTTGAAATACTTTCTTTTTTCTCAATACTTGTTTCAGAATTTGATTCTTTTTCTTCAACAATGCTTTGAATTTCTGATATAATTTCTTTTTGAGTAGTAGAATCTTTACCATCTAATTCTTTTTCTAGAAGATCTGAAGATTTAATTTCAAGAGATATTTTTTTATTGTTTTTATTTTTTTCTTGTTTCTGTTCATTTATATTTTGAATTTCTTTATTTGGTGTATTCAAAATACCAAGTCTTTCAGCAAGAGATTCTTCATCTGAACTGTCTGAAACTATTACTCGTCGTTTCTTTCTTATTTGAACTTTTTTTGTTTCAGAAGTATCATCTTTATCTGAACTACTACTCTCTGATTCTGATTCAATGATTTTCTTAATTTTCTTCAACTTCTTTGCTTGCAATACTTCACCCAACTTTTGCATGAATTTCGCCTGTTCAACAAATTTTTTTCCCTCTCCAAATTCAAAAGACTTTCTAATTAAAGCTTCTATCCATTCTTGAGTTACCTCATCTTTTGATTTGGATCCTTCAGATTCTACTTCTTCTTTCTTAAGTTTTTCAATATTTCCAGATAATTTAGAAGAAGTAATAGTGATAGAATCTGATTCTGCAATATTCATATCACTTTTGTCTTCTATAGATTCTTTAGAAATATTATCTTCCTTCAATTCTTCCTTCTTGTCAATGACATTATTTTCATTCCAATTTTCAAGAGAAATTTTTCCATCACTGCTGCTACTTACTTCTGCAGTAGTATCTTCCTTATCTTTTTTAATAATTTTATCATCTTGTTTTTCCAAAAGACACTCTTTAATTTCCTCAGAAACATGGCTTGATGTAGGTGATTCAGAGGGTTCATTACGTTTTATTTTAGGAATTTTAAAATTCTGTAAACTATATCCTTGTGCAGACTTTGCTTTTGTGTCAATAACTCCATATAAACTCTCTAGAGGCGATTGCATTTTATCTTTTGCTGTTTTCTCTTGCATTTGCTTGTTATTATTTTCTACGTTTTCGATACGTTTATAACTGTCTGTTGGTTTTGAAGGTGATTTAGGTTTTTCTTTAGTCTTTCTAAATGTTGATGCAATAAATGATGGTGCCGCAGAACGTTTTCTAGGATCTCTTTCATTATAATTACCATCTTTACCTTTGGTAATGGAAAAATGCTTGTCTTTGGCCAATCGTGGATCTCTAGCTAAAGTACTATTATCCCTCGATTGCCCAGAACTTTGATTAATTATATTGTGATCTATACGTACGCGTGGATCGCGATCAGATATATTTCTAGCATCTCTACTAAAACGATTACAATCCCAATCATTATGATTGTCTCTAGACCATTCAGGCCTGCGAGTATCGCGACTAAAATTTCTCGATTCTCCTCTATTTCTTTCATTATAATAAGTATTACGACCTCTACCTATACTACGATCTCTATCTCTATTCCAAGGACAAGGTGTACTAGGCCTTGGATATGATGGCCCTGGAGGACCTTCCGCGGGCCCTATCATACCACAAGGAAGTTCAGTTTCTGTTCTATAAGATACATCATTCGATCGATTAACCGGAGAATCCCATGGCTGTCTCTGATGAGAATATTCCATTCCTCTATCAAAAGATGGATCATAAGATCTATTTTCACCTTGAAAATTTCTGTATTGTGGTCCAACAGAAAATCTCGTAGGTGATATTAAAGGCTGTATAGTTGATACATTAGCAACATCAATATTAGGCATATCATCTGGTCGAGGAATATGATTCAAATCTTGAGGTCTTGTGTTTGGACTCATTAGAGGTCTGATACCAGTATTCATATTTGAAGAAAACTGATTAGCCCTCATTTGACTCTCGTTCATTTGATGGGGATCTATATGAATGGATTCTCTATTAGAACCTATATTCCACATTTCTTGGTGTGAAATACCGATTGCATGTTGATATGTTTGGGCAGGAGAATTAGACACACCGCTAAAATTGGAAGACGGTGGCCACTGATTGTTGCAAAAATCATTAGTATTAACAGAGAGATGCATAGAGGGCCAATGTCCTTGGTTAGGTATTTGTCTATTAAAATATTCAGAACCCTCCATTCTGAATTCTGTGTCTATTCTAGATGATACTAATTCAGGACCGATATTATTTTGACGTCTCTGGTACAATATAGCATTCCTATCATCCGGTTTAATCGAATTGCCATGATGCATAGGAATCTGATTGGATATGTCGTCATCAGACCGACAATGCATATTATGTATATTAATTTTGTCTTTATCATGATTCTGGTTCTCACGTGACTGACGAGAATGTCGCTCATAATTATCCGCGAAACGCGGTTCCGTTTTGGAACCAGGTGAAGATGATAAATTTCTATTATCAATTAATGTACTTGTCGTAAAAGAACTTGATGTATGACTTAAATTATTTTGAGATGGTCCCTTAATTTCATTGGACTTCAAAGCATCGACTTTCGTCATTGACGTAGAACTTGAACCACTAGGTAAACATTTTCTACTGGTTAACTTAACTATATGCTTATCTATTTCCTCCCAACGTCTCTCACTTTCACTATCAATATCCTCTTGTGTTAACAAAAAAGATTTGGATGCTTTTACATCCTTATTATTTCCACTTAATGTATTTAATTCATGTTTTTCTTTTTTAAATTTCCCTGCATCATCTCTTAATCTATCATTTTTCTTTTCCATTTTATTGTCATCTTCTTCGTTCAGAAGTTCTGCCAAATCTTCCATAGATAATGGTGGTTCCGTAAAAACTGGAGGTGGTGAAAGTAATAATGGTGCTGAAGGTTTCGAAGTAGGTTTAGAAATCGAATCTTTTGATTTTAATGATGAGTTCTTACAGATTTTAGAAAATAAAATCTCCGAGTCTGGTGATTTCAATCTTGTATCAGATACATTTACCGGTGATTCTGATCTAGAGTCTGATGAAACTTGTTCCGTTAATCGATTCTTTTCCAATATGGATGATAATCTTCTAGAACCACCTGCAGAAGAAATTTGTCGAGAAGAAGATATTGGCATAGATATAACTCTCCCATCGTTCATTTTCTGAGGCAGATTATTTCCGACCATTTTAACTACTGAAATCGCATCGTGATTGGAAGTAATAATCGTTTGCCAATTTTTATTTCTCGAAATTTGATTCTCATTTTCTTCAAGCATCTCCCATTCAGTGAACGATACATCATCCGTGTTTTTGCACAAACCAAGTTGTGGAGAAAGAGTTAAATCGTTACTTGTTCTCTCCGTGGGTATGATAATAGGAGCTTTCGTCGGTAAAGTTTCAATAGGATCAGGAGAAGCTGGTTTACTATCAGATTTATCATCAAAGTCAATGCTACGTTCTGTGGGAATTATTATCGGTTCCACTTGTGAACCTGAATCTGGACTAACTGGAGGACTCGGACTGGCCGGTGTCTCGTGAATTTCTCGATCTTCCATTACATCTTCTATATGCTGAAATTTCGCATCTTCTGTATATTGAGATTTTGTGTCTTCTGTATATTGAGACTTTATCTCTTCAGCCATGCTGAAATGGGATTCATATCGATGTTTACAATATCTTTTAAATTTTTTTTACAATATTTTTTAAACAATATATCTTTTGTAACAATATCATGTTTTAGATTTACAGTGATATATTTTTTTTAACAGTGATGTTTAAATTAAATTTTTTGAATTTACAAAACTTAATAAACTAACATTAATTTTGTAAAAATAAATAATTTATTTTAAAAAAATTTGAAAATTGAAAGTGAATTATTATGAAGAAAACATAATAAAATAGATTGCATAAAAAAGAAATCTTAAAACAGGATTAAGAAGAAAATAATTATAATATATGCAATGCTCCATTGTAAAAAAAAAATACTTCATATCTACATTTTATAATAGAATAGACGAACGAAGAAATTTTATAAATTAAATACTTATATTTATATAAGTAAAAGTTTAATTTATTATTATATAAGTTTTTTAAGATTTTTAAGATTTTTAAAAATTATTTATTTAAATCTTAAAAATATGAAAAACTTTAACCGTTTTAAAAAATATGTAGACTATAAAATTCTACATATACGAATAAAGAATATGTCGAAAATGAAAACAAAGATTTAAAAAAATTTTAAAAATTGCAATTATAAACAAAAAAAATTTAATTTATGAACATCACTGCTTTACAAAATTAAACAAATTTAAATATAAACAGTTTAATTTTAATTTTAGAAATATGTTGCTATATTATATATAAGTAATACAAGTAATAAATGATGAAATTCTTCTATAAACTCTTGTACAACATATTCACTTACTTTGAAGATTGTGTAGAGCTAGCATCGTTTTTCTTGTGAGGAAAATGTAAACCAGGCGTATTTCCCTGAAACTCGTGTCAGATTAGAATGATTAAAATAACAAAGACAATACATGCACTACGGAAGCCTGAAAACATTCAAAAGTATAAAGAACAGAAAATAAAGTGAAATTTAAAGCAACTATGTCTATCTACTAAAAAGATACTAATAATAGAAATTAATAGAAATTTAATAGAAATGATAATAGAAATTTCTGTGAACTATTTGTTCTATGAACATCTATTATTAATATATTTAAATCTATTTTACATAAGATTCCAACTATATAAATAATTTCTACGAATAAATTCCAGAAATTTCCAGATTGTACTAATTTTGAAAAAATCATACAAATGCCATTAGAAAAGACCAATATACATAATGCACTTTAGATGCAACAGATACAGTTCTATTAAAGCATCGTAATGCAATATCTACAGTATTTTATGAAACGATATAAAAGAGTTGTTTTTCAAAATATTGCAATTTTGTTTCGATTTTCTTAATTTTTCTTTTTTTTTAATTTTAAAAATATCAATATGTTAAATATAAAAAATTTAAATATAAAAAAAAATAAACATTTTTATATTCATTATATCATTTATGTAGTTTTGATCCATAATAAGAAATCTTCTTTATTAATAATTATCTTTTTTTTTTGAAATTGCTTGCAAAATGAGATCGAATGAGAGATCTATGAAAACGAGAAATCATAAATTTTTACATTCATTCGGAATCATTTAATGATAGAAATATCAGATTATTTTTTTCGTAACTTTAAATTTTTTTTTTAAATAATATTGTTCAGAATTATTATTTTCTTATTCCATTTGAAAACGAATTAAATAATATATAGCTTTGATGGATTATTTATTTTGGAACAAAACTATATAATCATTGCTGAAAGAATTTTTCATAAACATTCTCGTTTATATGTTTCATATGTAAATACAGATGGCCCTAGTTTAAAAGCATTAATTTTTTATATAGAGAATATGCATATATAATTGTGCATATATGTGTATTCTTACAATAAAATAAGTATATAAAATTAAATAGAAAATTAATATAATTAAGTAAAATATAAGAAAGAGAAAATACATACGAGATACATAATGGATTCAATGAAAATATTATGCGTGTATGTAGATATAATTTATTGGTTTATTATTTATTAATATTATAATAATTCCAAAATTTGTCAGAAGGAAAATTCATATATAATTTGAATCTTTCAATTGTTTAAGGGCCAGCTGCATAATGCACACTAATAATACAAAACAAAAAGCCAAATGCTACGCTTTGGTTCACTGAATTTTCAAACTGAATAATAATTTAATAATTTAATTATTATTAATAAATATATGCTCTTTAATAAAATATGATAAAAAAACTTTGAATAATTCAGTGTACCATGTAATGAAAGTTTGTTATAGCGATTGATATATCTACCTTTTCTACTCTGTTGTGTAACTTTTGCAGAACATCTTCGCATCGCTGCAATGTCTCGATCTTCAGCCTATTTCATCGATAACACAATGTGATTAAACTGTTTCACATTTTTTTTCTATTTTTATACATAATTATGAAAGATATATTTCACAGTATGGTATATGATGATAAAATATAATAAATTACTATATGAAAATAAGAAAAAATGTAAATTAATAAAAATAAAATTGAAAATTTGTAAATAAAATTTAAATAGCAAAAATGTAAAATTAATTTTTTGTTTCGTATTTTAATTTTTTTTATTATGTCAATGTATTTAATATCATCACGTTATGATGACCAAAAGAAACTCTTTTATTTTATATATGTCTAAACATCTTTCATATGACAAAACATACTTTCTTTTGCTGTTTGATAAGATCCCGTGTAGACTTTGCATTTTCTGCAGTTGTACTTCTCGCGATTTATCCTTAACGTTTTGCAATCGCTCTATCATCGCTTCCAAAAACGGAATGTATTTTTGCATTTCAGCAAATTTCTTATCATACTCGTCCATCTCGCTTGTCGTATATCGCTCACCTGTACCGAGAGAAGAAAATCTTTATACTTACAAATATCTCTCGATTATCAAACATTATATCATTTGTTTCTTCTATATTTTCTTACTAATTTTGATTTAATATTTTTTTCATATTATTCTATGATTTCTTTTTATTTTTATTTCATTCTTCTAATATTTGTTTCAATAATCAAAATCATTCAAATTTAAAGTTTCATTAATAATTCGAAGATTTATATCGCTTAACATTGTAGTTAGCCGTCTCATTTAACTGTGAACAAAGTTCTGATTTATTATGTATTATGTATTTAACATGTATTATACATACAAATATTATGTATTTAACATATATTCAGTAATTCAAATTTTTATATATATTTGATAATTTAATAAAAAAAAATACATTTAAACAAAACATTATATAACATATTAACATAATAAATTATCAAAATATCATAACATATTTAAATAAAGATTAGTTTAAGACATTTGATCTTCTTTCATTTAATAGATATTTTTTAATGGAAATCGTTTGTGATAATTTTTATATCATTCAACTTTATTTAACTAGTATCTTCTAGTATCTTCATCTATTTCTTCAGCATTGTAAGCTGATCCATTATATAACATCATATTTTCTTGTTATTGATTAATATTTATTAAACAAAAATATAAGACTTCAAATTGAATAGTCCATTCATTTAGATTCGATTATTATTTTTTACACAATTAAAATATTATTTGTATTATCTCGAAATATTATTTGCTATTATTTTTATTTAACTTGTTATTCATAAATACTCTTACAGATAATTAATAGAAATAATGAATAACATTATATAAAATGCATATATATGAAAGAAAGAAATATTACGATTCATATATATTATTTATTCTCTATATATATTTATATATAAAAAATTTTATTTATGTAAATATTATAACATATAAGATATAATATTAATTATACTAATCGATTAATTATCAAATTTAAATAATGACGTTTAATTAACCGATCATCACATCACTTTAGTGATAATTGAACTCTGTAGAAATATAGTAATTTCAATATCATCATATATCAAATAGCTATTTCATATTAAATTGTTTCACTTTTTGAATTTTTCTTTAAATATATTTTTTTACATAATTCATAGGATCATCAATAATAAAGAAACACGTGATTATTTTTTCAGTCGGAAACATTCTTTCATTTTTCTTTTTTAATTTTATCAAAAATATTTTTTTTATAAATTGTGTAATATATAAGCATATGAATAGAAAACGATTTACGATTAAAAAAACACACGTCGTGAATTCTACAATTTTTATGCTTATTAATTGCAACGCACATGCGTATTAAGCACCTTGCACATTTTATCTTTTAAGTAAAAAAACTTCAAAATTCAAATATTTAATAATTAATGCCATTTTTTTATATGACATTTTTGCATAATATTATTAATATTAAAAATATTTAAATTATTAAGAAAAATATTTGAAAATTTTATAACAAGAATCATAACTAAAAATAGTTGACGAATAAATCTATTGCACTTACATATTTTATTGAATTTTTTAAGTATACGAGAAATATGAATCTATTCGAATTATTCACTGGAAATAAATTACACCGAAATTGAAATACTTAATCAGCTTATTTTCAAAGGAATGACTTCCTGGTAACGATTGTATGATGGAACTTATTTTAAGTAATTATTAATATAATTTGTACGTACCGAATGATTTTTATGATTTTATGATTTTATTTTATCGTAAACTTGAACGCATATTCATGACGAACTTAACAGGACAAGAAAAAAACATATCTAAGAAACGTTTCCCTCGTTACATTTTATCCAATATACGTAGTTTCATCATCTTGAGAAAGAGAGAGGAAGTAGATGGAAGCACAATCAAAAAGATTTGAAATCATAGATAGCAGTGCAGTAGCAAATATGGCGACCAAACGATATTATACAATATTGTTCAGTATAATTCTACCCAACTTAGAATTTTTGAAGATAAATTATTAAGGATTATAATGATATTTTATAATGATAAAATAACTAGAATAATAATTGGATAGATATAATTTTATATGATTATAATAGATCGAAGATATTGCAAAGTGTTTCATTATATCGGTAACTTATTACATGATCGTATTTATGAAAATGGTTCTCAGAAGAATATGATTTTATACAAATATGTAATTGGATTTTATTATTTAAATATATACTAATATTATATTCAATAACTATATATAGTTATTATATATTATGTATATAAATTAGAAATAATATTAACGGAAATGCTTCTACTTAGGAGAACATCACTAACAATGTCATTGTTACTATAGAATACTAGTGATAACTAGAAATACTTGTATTTAAATAAAATAAATATATAAAAAGATATATGTAAGTTTTTTGATGTCCAATTATGTTTCCAATTATATGGTGTAATTAAATAAGATAATATTTGAACAATAATTATAATAATTATAATACATTTATTATTAGAATATATATAAGCAAAAATTAATATATTTTTAAAATCTGTTATGGAAGATTATTTAAATACAGCTTATAAATCTAAAATGATTTTTAATCAAATGAATTTTTTTATATTAAATTTTATATTTTATAAAAATCTATATAACTTGAATGTCGAATGTTCTCATACACAAGATGTAGATAATTTACATTCGACCATTCTCTTTCTCATTGCTTCTCTGTCTTTATTTTCTTTTTTTCTCTTTCACTTTTCTTCGACATTAACTTCACAAATGACAAATTATACAATATATATTTTTGATTATAATTTTTTTTATATAATTATTTTTTTCTTAAAAAAACTTTTAATTTATAAATTTTAAAAATTTATTATTTAAATATTTTTTATATGAAATATTTTGTATCGTATCATATAAAATAAAGCATACTACTGCATTCAATAATGGTCATATTATTTGTTGAAACAAAAAATGCAACAATTTTCCAAGAACCTTTTTCCATTTCCACCAAGATTATGATTCACATATTTCTTAACATAAATAACAGATAAATATCCTATTTCTTACCAAAGAATAAATTTTTTTATCTACGACGACACACCTGATAAAACATTACACAGCAGAATATCGCCGTATGCATTGATCTTCTCTCGCCGTTTGCCCGATCCTGCGTCCTGAAATCTCGACACAGCAACTCGACCGAAGAAAGGTGTGAAATACTGAGATCCCGCCGTTAATGCACGTATACGTGCACGCACTGCATGGAATTGCTTAACTCTTTCACAATGTCGTAGTTACGTTGGAACTGACACTTTTTTTCAAGTTCTGCAGCGCGCTCTATAATTCTGCATCACAAGCTAGAGAACTATACTATTACGATGAATATTTAAGCATCAAAAGTACTGATTTGACGTACCAAAAGTTTAATTATTCAATAAAACGTCACTTCCTACAATGCACACACAAGACACATTTATCTCATGTCCACCTTTCGACATTCCTGAAAAAGTATATCCATGTCAATTTTCAGAATTGCATATACAGGTAAACTCTAAACCGTCACTCTCAATATAGGTCTATTATTTAAATTATAATCACGATTCTGTTTCCAATAATTTCATATTAAATTATATTACAATTCTTTGAATGCGAAATTCATTTTAATTTATTTAAGTTTTCCTAACACCGATACGTTTCCCGAAAGTTGTTACACTTTGAAGTCCTATTACGAGACTTCGGATGAGCGCTGTTTTTCGGTCTTCAATAATGCGTGGTGGTTCATCATTCATTTCTGAATATATATACACATCATAAAGATGACAGCAGATATATGAACACGCAATTATTTTTCTATATACCATAGATTAACGGCATCATTACAAGAGAATTTTTTTCAAAATATAAAAAAAATTTTCTTAAATTAATATTAGAAAATATTCTTTTCCGAAAGATATTCTTTATAATTTCAATCACACTATCTACAAAGAAACAAACGAAACGACAACCCTGAAGGGCGCACGATATACGTACAATGGCTGCCATTAATGGCTGCACTAAGCTAAATGATTTCACGTGGTTTTGTCAATACATATTCCGCCATATGTTACTTACCTTTTATCACGTTCACATATTTATGATAGAAATTTAATATATTTCTTTTTTTTTTTTCTTTAAGGAAATTATTGAACTAATGAAATAATACATTTAATAATTTTAATAAGACAATAAAGTTGATTTTATTATTTATCGAATTAATTTCATATCGAGCACAACACTATTAATTACATATCTCACAAGGAATAAATAATTTCTAATAATAATTAATAATAATATTATATTTTGAAATTTTAAAGATAAATAAATATCGCACAAATGTAATATAATTCTTTTAACAATGCATCTATTTATACCTACGACCTAAAATGATAAAATAGAAAACAAAAATCAAACATGCATTTCCGTGTATGCATTTATTGTATAAAGATTATTCTTAAAACAGGATTTGTGGAGTAAAAAACTTTTTCTAAATAATAAAAAATTTGATACAAGTATTTTAATTATTTCTCTAATAATTCAAGATTTCACCAAAAATCGATGTTTCAGAATTAATTGAAGATTTAATTATGCCACCTTTTGTATGTTTTGATGATTTATATATTCAACAATCTTATATTTCAGAGGACGAGAAAGTACCTCCAACTATGAAGATCCGCCATTTATAACTCGTAAGTATTCATTTTCTTCTAATATCCATTTGGTTCGAGAATTCTCGATTGAAAAACGAGTTTAGACGGAAACACCCGAAGTTTATACATCAAATTCGATTATTCTCTTGTAGTTCGTATAGATACAATGTATACTATACAATTAATATAAATATAAAAACTCTTATTAAATAAAACATTTTCATTAAAAAAAATATAATATCATTAAAAAAATATTCTATAAAAAATATTTATCTTTATATAAAATTATAAGTTTGTATCGTTTGTGACAAAGATGTGAAAAAAAAAATACATAGCAACAAAAAGTAAAAAATTAATTTACTCTTTTATATATAAATTTAAATTAAATTTAGTATATAAAAACAATTGCATATGTAAAATATTAAGGTTTCAATTAATATCTTACAATAAAATACACCACGAAAATGTTAGATTTTAGTTATTACTATATTGATTTTAATTCATTTCAGTAAATAAATGAAATGACTAAATTACAATTATAGTTCTTTGTATTTATTTGTGACGTTTTCCTCGATTTCATATAATGTAATATTTAATAACTTTATTTACAAATTATCAGCTCAATTAATGAACTAATAAACTTTAGTTTGCATAGGATTTGATTATTTACAAAAATTTTTGAATTATGGAACAATCTTCCAATTCATGAATTCATGGGACAAAATTCTTTTTCACAATATTATAATCAATAAAGCGCCAAACACTATTACCTTTCCTTTTATTTTTAAAAAAGTGAATTAAAAGTTCTTTACAATTTTGTAAGAAACATTTTCCACCAAGGTGGTCAAGCATTACTATTTTTATAAATGAATCTAATGTAAATGCAATTTCCTTCATGAAGAACATTTCATTTAAATTGTTCTTGTTATATTTATACGTTTTTTATATAGATCTCAATTATAATAGCCTCTCTTAAGGCAACAATGTTGTCTGCAAGTGATATTTGAGAACAAATGTCACTGTCTAATTCTTTTTTTTGGTACTTAATAACACTAATATGTTGTTGGCAGTACATGTAATTACATTCCCGGTAAATAATTTCCAATAGTTTTGGTTTTATAGCACAGTTTTGCATAATTATGCACATATTATGTAAGTCTAAACATGAACTGACATTGATTGAATAATTAAAAATTAAATCTGAACATTACGCATTTTTCATATCGAAAAACATTCGAACAATAGAAATATTAAAAATTAGATTTTTAATCATACTGAATAATACAATATATTACATATTTCGCTAAATTTTTTTTGTTTTAATTAAATGAAAATTATATGCTTAGCCTCGAAAAGTTTTATCGCATTTCCCATGAGTTATATAATTGCCTGCAGCACAGCTACAATATATTTTATGAAATTCTTACATTACTCTTCAAAATTTGTTTTTTAATATTGTTGTTGTTTTATAATAAACTCAGTAGTTTTTGTCAATTATTTTTGTAATCAACATTTAGTGTACAATTACATGATTGCACGATAAATTTTCATAAATACATTCATGATTATTGAAGACATTCTTAATTATGAAGCACTCATTTCAATAAAAAATCATATAAATATTTTTACGAAATTCCGAAAAAACTTTAAATTAAGTAAAAAGACGGAATAAGTATATTCAAATATGGAAATTAATTTTATTAAATAGTGTATTGTAAAACAAGATATAGATTTAACAGAAGTTCAGAAATACTATAATTCAATGAAATTATGTAAATGTTACTTTATATATTCGAACACAAAATTAAATTTAAAAAAATATTTCTTGATCATTAACACCATGTCAGATTTTTTTTAATGTCCTTATTGAGTTCAAGAATATTAAAAAGTATATAAATAGAATTCATTCTTAAATTAGAGGAAAATGCAATTTCGTACAACTGACGAGACCTCGATTGATTAATTATTATTAACCAAATAACAAATTAGATCAAAAGAAAATAAAAAAAAAAAAGAAAAACAAATTTCTGTATTATTATTGCTATATGTCAAATATAAATATGATTGTACGAAAAATGTAATCACAAAAATAACGAGTTAATTACGAAGCAAACACACAATTGGCAGCAATATCGATATTGAATCTTTTCAATTTGTAAATATGTTTCGTTTATTTTATCTCATTATAAACCGGTGGAATGTTCTCTCTTTTCTGTTTCTTTTTTTCCTTTCTCCTTCCTTTCTATAAATTTTGCAAATGCTTTTTTTATATATCTGCCAAGGCTGCTTTTGTTTTAGCTTTCGCTTTCAAACATGATAATAACACAGTACCCTCACGCGTGCTTCTACAAAGTAATATATATTATATATTTATTTCCTTAATATATGCAAGATTTGATGAATACTTGCTCTTGTTTCGCTATCGCATGTTTATTCTATTCATACGACCACATTGTCCGTAATAGTATAAGTAGAATATAATATGACACTTTTTTCTGTATATGTAACTGTATTCACATATGTTGCAATTTGCAACTTTCTTGAGGTTTAATCATAATTATTTACCTAAAGGACTCTGCAAACTTTATGCTGAGAAAATAAATGGTCAAAAATGTTATTAAATTAATAACATTGCAATTCAATAATAAGTAAAGACACGATAATAATAAATAAGTTTCAAAATTGAACCATAATTACAGTAATTTATAAATAAAGTCTTGCTGTCCATAGGCAAATAATTTTCACTTTTACTGCCATTTAGAAACTATGCATAGTGAAATAATATTTTGTTTTTTCAATACTAAGAATTTTCATATTTTTTTTCAGTCTTATAAGCAATAAATCTCTTTTTCATAGAAAGATGTTCAATTAGATTTGTTTTTAAATGGCTTATCGTTTTTTAATTATTTTCGATTTTATATTATTATTTCATATTCCTCTGTACATTTGTAGTTTTTTAATTAATACCTTTTGTAAAATTTGTTATAAATAAGCCATAAGTTACTCAAAAAAAAAAAAAAAAAAAAAAAAAAAAAAAATATTTCCTATCTTTAGAAAGGAAATACTGTTCAATTAATCTATCGTGTCCAAAATGTCTCTTATCAAAGTAGATCTTATATAGCTAAACCTTACTTCCATTAAGGTTTATTACCTAAATGACTGTATATGCAAGCAGGATTTTTTATTCTTTACTGAAATGGATTTCTTCTTAATTAAAGTGAATCTTCATACTGACTGTTTAATATGAAAAGCCATCTAATTTAAAATATATAAGTTATTAGAGCAATAAACTGCGCCGATAGGATCCTGTGCTTGCATTTAAACAGATGAAAAGTTATAATATAAATCTAATTATGCACTGTAGTTGATGCATGTTGAAGTCTTTCTAATTCCTCCAATGATAAAACATTTGTCTGGACAAGCTCTGGTAGCTTACCAGCTCGAGCTTGTGCAAGAAGTTCTGGACTAAACCATCGTGCCAACTGATTTGAAGTTGGTGAAAGATCTCCACCATTGCTACCCACGTATCCTAAACCTGGTGATGCTTGCCGACCTACGGGCATATTCAATTGCTGCGACCGCATTACTCGCCCATCTGTGAAAAATATTTATCAGTGTTCATTTTGATAAAAGTGATATCAATGTATCGGAAAAATTTAATGCCGTAATGTTTTGAATCGTATTAGCAAGGAAAAGAATAGCTTATATTTAATATAATTTAAAGAAAAGACAGCCTAAATTAGCAGCGTTAAATGATTACTTTAATTTCGATCCAAAGATAAATGCTGTCTAGACGATTTAAATAAGAGGAACGGCTAAAATGTGATATCTAATTATTCCAATTTCTGAACACCATTGCATGCAATTTGATTAGACAAGAGGTAGACACCTGAAAATATTTTAGAATTATTAATTATAAAATTAATGTAACAGCTTCAAAACAGGAAACATTCTGTTCTTAGTAAATAAAATTATATTAGTAAATTATAAAATATTAATTGTTAAATTTCTATCTCCATTTATGTCAATCTATAGAATTATATAAATTATAATTACCTGCACGACTGGAGTTATAGTTTTGATTTAAGACCATTTGCATTTGTGAATTAAGAATCCGTTGTTGTTGTTGCGATGGTTGATGTTGCATATTAGCTAGATGTGATGGAGCTTGTTGTATCTTCATTTGATTATTCATACTATTTGACCTCTGATTTATCATTGAATTTTGAGCAACATTGTATTGTGGAACATTATGATGTGCTATGGAACTAGTCATGGTATGTTTGGAGCGCGCAGGATTACCATACACGCTTGAAACCGTTCTATGTTGTTGCTGTTGTTGTTGCTGCTGTTGGAAATCTGAGTTTCCACCGTATTGGAATTGATTACCACCATTACCACTACCACCACCACCACCACCTTTTACTATAGGTCGACCTATGATAATTAATATAAATATTATATTAAATATTTGTTTTAACAAAAATATTTAAATATGATAGAAAAAAATTTAAACATTCATAATGTTGAATATACCTGGATGTTGTTTTATAGTTGGATTTGACCAAGTAGATTGGACAGACTGTGGTCGTAAAGTATTATGTCGAGAAAGAACTCCTTGTGTCAACAATTGAACTGCAGATTGCATTTGTTGCATTTGAGATGTTTGTGATTGAGTTCCCAATTTCGATGGATCATTACTATTACCTATATAAAAATAGAAAATAAATTAGATAACATTATGAATTTAATAACTTACTTTTCCATTATATTATGAATATATATATATATACAAATTAATAAAAAAGATATGGCCTATCAATATACAATACAATGAAACATTCTATTTCATTGTTCTAATTCTATACACAATGAAATATGATGAAAAACGTTCAATTTTATCAAGATTAAAATGTAACAATTTTTATTTTATGCAAATCTATTAACAAATAAAATTAAATAAATAAGGATTTTTAAAAAAATACGAACCATTATCTTTCATTTCATTCGAATTGTATGAAAAGAAAAAAAAATATTGTTTCTTTTTACATGCATTTCTTTTCCTTGCAATATGTCATAAAAGCTTTAAAAATTTAAGCGCATGCATTAGAGTACAAAATTATCATGTAACATTCCATTAAAGGAAAAAAGAAAATGTGTAAAGGAAAACTTAAAGCATGAAATATACTTATAAAGCGTTTTATTATAAAACTATTCCAACATACTTTCTCTCGTTATATGTTTATATATCAATCTATGTAGAAAAATATAATTTATAGTATTAATTGTATTTCTTCTTTTCTGTTTTTTCAATAATATTAATATTTATATTTGATATTAAAAAAATCATTTGTATATAAGACTTTGTATAAAAATTCATATTATTTTATATAATTTGCATACAAACAAATTAAATTTCAAACATATTAAAGGTGTCAAGCAAAAAGAAAGGAAAGAAAACAAAATTATCATTCCTCATTTTAATACAAAAATAAAAAAATAATATTACAATAGATAATAGTCACAAACTTATGAATTCTTTTTTCTGTATGAAGTTTTCAAAATATTAGCATTTAAATCACAATTTCATCATTCTGTAAAATTGATATCTTATTTTCTTCTATTTTTTCTAATATATTATTGTTATCGACTATTATCGTTTCGATTTCAAATTGCTCTGTTAATAGTTTGTCAAGAATAAGAGGACTATTATTATTATTAGTATCACTTATGTTCGATTCTTTATTAATATTTTCATTCAATAATTTTTTAGCTTCATAAACAAAATTCTCTTTTATCATGTTTAAATCCGAATTATTATTACTATCTTTTTGTTGTTGAAAAGAAGAAGAATATTTATCTTTTAATGCGGATTCTTCTATTTCTATGTTATTGTTACTGGTATTATTTAACTCATGTAAATTTTTTGAAGTGCCAATTTCAGATATACTACCATGCTTTATATGATTAGTAAGCTCAATTGCATTATTGTAAAAAGCAGATTTTTGCGTATAAATATTCTTTTTTAAATTAAATGCATTATGATAAATGTTATTACGATTTTCATTAATTGTGGATGAATATAAATAATTCGATTCTAGTTGATGATTAGACTGATTCGCACCCTCAGGTTCCTTATCGGCAGTCATTTTACGTAACACTGATGTCGGAGTAAAAGCAAGTGGTGTTGGACTCATAGTTTGTTTTGCTGGTGAATTAACAGGACTTGATGCTCTTTGTTGAGCTTGTTGTTGTTGCTGCTGTTGCTGTTGATCTTGTCGCTTTCGGAAGTTTTCACGTTGTTCCTCCAACTTTTTCTTAATTAAAGCACTTTGCATTATAGATTGAGCATGCATAACAATTTCCCTCGGTGAAGGAACCCTATGCTGCATCACTGTTAAAATAATAAAAATTCGAGCATACTTTAAATGAAAAAAATATTATCCTGCTAAATGCATTAAATTTTTATACAAAGCAAAATTTATAATTATAATTACTTTATACCTATTTTTTTATAATCTATATTTTGTTGATTTAATTCATTCATTTTTTTATATTTGGAACATTGCTTGATTATTATTAAATTATATTTAAATTTTATTTATAAAATAATAAAATAAAATTGCAACTTAAAAAGATTTTTATTTTATCTACCTGGATGCTGTACTGTTAATGTACTGGGACTAGCAGTCAAATTTGGAGATATTATTGAAGGTGGACAATAAGCTGCATCCCAAACAACATCATACTATATTTATACTATATAACTACATTATTTTATATATTTTTAACAAAAAAAAAAAATATATATATATATTTAGCAATTTTCAATAATAAAATAAAATAATTCATAATTGATCACATAATTTAATATTAATTATAAAAAAAACAAAAATTTCAGATAATTAATGAAAAAAATTTGAAATAAAAAAATTTAATAATTTTATTAATAATAAAGAAATATAAATATAATAAAAACAAATTTTTTTTTATATAAATTATATTTAAGTAAAAAAATAGATTTAACTCACCATTATTCATAGGAGATGGAATCCTTTGTTGTTGTTGCTGATATAACATTTGTTGCAAAATATGATCTTGAGGTGTAGGTGCACTAGGGTGCGGACTTATAGTACGCGGCGTAGTACCACCATACATTTTCAAAATATTTACTAAGACTTCCCTATGACGATGTTGCATGGCTGGATTCTATTATTATAATTTAATGTATTAAAAATTCGAATATAAATTTTCTAATTAATAAAGCAAACCTGTAATTGCTGTATGAGATGTTGTCTAGTTATTTCTCCTTGTTGTAGACCTTGAATAATTGCTTGAGCTTCCGGTCTTTGAAGAAGTTCCTGACTTGTTGGAGCATTACTCAACATTATTTGCATTTCCGGAGGAACAGGACTCATACCTAACATTCGTTGACCACCCATCATCATAGATAACATATCTGAATGCTGTTGTTGTTGATGATGTTGTTTCTGTTGTTGCTATAAATTAATATTAGAAATATATATTAATATTATATTAAATATTAATACAATTAATATTTAGAAATATAATTATTTTTTTTTATTATATTAAAATAACTTTCATTACTAACTTGAATCTGTAATACTTTCATTAAATTTTCATGTTGCATTTGTGCCTGATGTGGATGTTGAGTTGGCCCAAGAGAACCAACATGATTAAATGTTGTAGTATGCATTGGTTCCGGGACTGACTGTTGGGGAGCAATTGGTTGTGTTTTCAGTTGTGAGTTAAGTAACTACAGAGAAAATATATATTATTTTAAATGAAATAAAATTCTTTTTGATGCCAAATAAAAAAATTATAAAAATTATAATAAAGATCTTACTTGTATGAGTGTTACAGGTTGTTTTTGTGAAATAGGACCGTTTGCCGCTGGTATAGCCTGTCCTCCAGTTACTTGAGCAAGCTAAATATAATATTATATATATGTACATATAGATATATTCATGTTAATATTCATGGACATTGATCCTTTGGAAGATTGATTTTAAAAATTAAAGTAAACATAAAAGTTAATATATAAAAATCGGTTAAGATTTATTTAGTAAATTATAAACAATTGAAATTTATATTAAATGGTATGAGACGAAAATAGAATAAGATTGCTTTATTATTATTACTCTATTATTACATCAGCATTATATTCCCGACCTACATTATTTAAAATGTTTTTAAGTAATATTTGTATATTAATATATAGTTATATACTTATTAAGATATATATTTATTAAATAAGTGATATTTGTTTCTATTAATATACCAATTTTTGTTTCAATTTTTAGAATCGATCTTTTAAAGATATCACACAAATATATTAACATTCTGTATATATAATTGTAATATTTTACTTATTATATAAAATATATATTACCAATTTTTTAAACGCAGAGAGATCTTCTTCAGTCTTATTTACATGAGGTTGATCAGTCGAAGAAGTAGGTGGGGGAACACCACCCCGCATACGTGCTTCTAATTCTTCAAGACTATGCACAATTTTTCCACCAACTTCTGTAAAAAATTTTCAGTATTAAACACACATATGCTAAAAAAATATATACAATATTTTATGTATATATACATACAATGGTAATTTATAATAATAATATTCCAAAATGATAATAATAATAAAAATTAAACAAATTCATATTCAAATTCTCACCCATATCTTTAATAGATGAACTTTTCATCATCGGTATGACAGTATTAGCTGCATCTCCTTGTCCATTCTGATTTGATTTATTTCCACGCTGCAGCATTTCTAGCAGCTTTACACTAGTAGTATTAGATGTAGTATTATTTGTTGTTGTTGTATTAGCAGGGGAAATGGGAGCAAAATATGTATTAGATTCTGTCACTGATGGAATTTGAATATTTGGCTCAGTAATATCATTAAGAAGATTGTTCAATATATCATCCTGTATAGAAGTTCTACGACTATCCACTTGTTGAACTGGACTTTCTCTTTTAAACCATTGACTAAATCGGGAACAAGAACCTCCATTTGAACCAACTCCATTCTATATAAATTAAATATAATTGAATATTTTATTGTTTTTATATTTATAATCTTCTTACATAAATCCAAAAATAAAACTTACAGTTAAAAGCCCAGGTACGCCAGGGAATGTATCAGATTTTAAAAATTCATCAAGATTGAAATCAGGATGACTATCCTCTTGGTTTTGATTAATAGTGCTAGAATTATCTGTTGTCTCACAACTTTGTTCAGTCATGGCACTCACATTAGAATCGTGATTAGTTTTTTGTACAAGAGATGATGATTCATTTTGTTCTGAAATCGGCGAATGAGGCGCGGCTACAACATTTAAAGATTGATCCATCGTAGTCGGTGTACTTCGTCCTTTCGGACCTGTTGAATTTTCGTTTTGTTTTTCATCTTTTTCCAATGAATTTTTCTTTCCGCGCTTTTTCTGGACTGGAGTTTGTTTTTTATTTTTAGTATTGCTATTGTTATTGTTCACAGCTTTTTCTTCAGGGATATCTTCAAAACCTCTTAATTCAATAGTATCATGTTGAGATGTTGGTCCAGAACTAAACCATTCTGGTTCATCCGCATCACTACGATTTTCGCTATAAGTTCGTCTACGATCATTACTAAATCTTCGTTCACGACCGCGATCTTTATCACGTTCCGATTGATGATTACGATCATTCCGTTCAGTTGCTCTATCTCGATCTCGTTCCCTTTCTCTATCACTATAATCACGACCAAAAGATCTTCTTTCGAACCGTTCGTTTCTCTCATCCCGTTCACGCAAATTATCGCGATCACGATCTCTTTCTCTCGCATTCTCTCGATCTTTTCCATCACGAATATCCCTGTTATCACGATCACGCATAGAAGTACCACCACCTGCTCCAGATCGAAAAGCAGGTTCTAATTTCTCATTCTCTGGTCTAAAGTCCCATATATCGCGAGTTAAAATTCTACCGCTTCCTATTCGTCGAACAGGTTCTCTATGGCTAACCTATAAATCATTTTTTATTATATTATTACTTTGTTATAATTTTAATATTGGTATAGTTTTTAATATTTCGAAATATACTTTTATATATGTATATAATCTTATTATATAATTTTAATAAATTTAATATTTCATTTTAAAATTTATGTGACCTCTGTTTTTCCTATTGGACTTTCAGGACGTCGATTCGAAGGTTGATTCACGTTGACAAAACAACCTGAATTAAAACTTCTACGTTGAGGACTCAATACTATTCCATCTTGTTCCTTACGAATTCGTTCACGTGGATCTCCATTACGACGTTTGTTATGATTTTCAGTAACTTGATCACCACGTCCAGTTCTTTCATCTTTCGGTGGTGTATCACTTCGCTTCCTACCCGAATGCCAACGTTCAGGATCCCACACACCACGCGAACTAAATAAAAAAAAAAAAAGAAATATTATAATATTATATATTATAATATATTATATAATATATTTATATATATATTTTTATAATATTATATTTATATGTTTTTATAATATATTTATATAATTATAATATTATAATATATAATTCATAAAAGGCAATAATAAAATTCAAAAATTATCAAAACAATAAAAAAATAATAAAATGAATATGAAATTTATATAATATAACATAAATATAAAACATACTTGTTATATGAGGTATCTAAGAAATCAGGCCTCCTCTTAGATAATGGCAAACTCTTTATCAGCATTAATTCCTCCTACAAATAAATTCATGAACTATTTCATCAATTTTATGATATACAATAAACATTCAACCTTTTATACAGGAAAATAAGTTTTGCATATTTTTTTTCTAAATAGGAAATATTTTATAATTTAAAATTCAATATTATAAAAATTAATAAATTTAAAATATATATATGTGTACAAAAAATTTTTTTTAACAAAACAGATGTTTTATCATTCATATAAATAATATAATATGATAATAATCAATGTAAAAACATAAAATGTAAACAAAAACTTGAAATATAAGTTCATAATGGTAACATAGATTTATTCAAGTTTGCATATAATCATCTTTTTATATAATATGCTTAAGTCATAATATGAATAATTTGTCACAGCAGATATATTTGTTCTCTCTGTTTAAAAGGTTAATTGTAAATAGTGTGTTAGATAGAGAAAATATTTTATATAAACGAATAGTAAAAGTACATCATACCCGGGAATATTGGAATTGAGGTCTTGAACGGCCTACTTCCATAATTGAAGTGTCGGTTACTTCCCCGGCTACCGACATAGATATAATTGCTTCATCTCCTAAAAAAACAATTAAAATAACGAATATAAATTCGTATAATATATTTCTATATATTTCTCAAAAAATATTAAAAATAAAACATGAATAATATTTTATTAATTTATAAAATTATATTATTTGTTATATTGTAAAATTTTTAATTTGTTTATATTTAAAATATCATAAAATATAATATATATAATATATATATAATATATGTATAATAATATATGTATAATAATTAATTTTAATTTTAATTTTATAATAATCAATTAACTAATTGCCATTATTGAATATGTTTTAAAATATATATTGAATAAATTATTTTAAAACAAACTGTAGGATAACGAACTTTTAACTTCCACTATTGATGTAGATTTTAACAACTTTAACGCATGATCGGATGAATTTCTTTTAACTTTTAATTTCAAAATGAGTTATATATTACGGAAATACTTACGAAATGTGACTCGCTTTGTAATGTTGACAGATTTATTTTTGCGAAACCATCGAAAAGCTCTAGTTTGCACAGCTAAAGTCGCGTCTAGGAGAGGAGACCCTGTGGGTCCTACCAGCGGACGTTTTCGTGGTCGACGATACCAATTCGAACTAATAACACCGCGTGTGTCTAGCTTCATTTTAACAAAATTTCTTCAAATTTACTCTTTACTTTTATCAACACTTTTGGTTTACTGGTTTTAACCGTATCAAATAGTCGAAAGATATTATCAAATAAATATTTATCAATGAAGGACAAAACGGACAAAGAATTACCGTTTCAAACCGAATTAATAAAAATATAGTGAAAAATGAAATAAGGTAAAATTAAATGAAATATATAATTATAAATAGAAGATACATTAATTTATCGAGGATATTCACTTCATGAAAACATTGATGTTCCAATTGATGAAAATATAAAAATATCGAAATCCCACACTCGTATAAAATTATTTTATAAATAGCAATTAAATGATTCATATACTTTCGCACTATTAAACGAAATCATATAAATCTGTTAATTTTTCTAATTATATAATATCTGTGTAACACTTCTAAGAAATTAAATTTTTAATTTTCATAGATACTACACGTCGTATAGCAAGATACAAACTAACTAAAAGGCAGCCGGTTTTTAGGCGGGTAAAGTTTACAATCCAATCAAGTACGTCCCTAAGAACGTTATTGTCAACTTTATGTCTTATTAGTTTTGTTTGTAGATATGTTTAAACTGATATTTGTAACTGATATTCTTTGAATAAATATTCAAATATTTTGACATACTAATAGATTTTTTGATTTGAAATAATTATTAAAATTTTATTAGTATTAATAAAAGCATTAGATATAATATGAATATATATTGAATGAATCACAAAAAATATTTCATATTATAAAATTTACCTTTTAATTGAATTATATTATATATCTTTTATATTATTGTTTACAATTATTATGAGATATATAATTTATATATATAAATATATAATATTTCTCAACTTATGTTAAAGATATGTAATTTTTTCAAATCAATATTTTAGAACAAATATCATTATCTTTATAAGATATTTTCTCTTTAATAATATTTATATATTATTATAATATAATTATAATATAATTCTATAGCTATTAATATTTATAATAATTTATATACTTAATAAATTAGAAAAAAATACAGAATAAGAATCTTCATATAAACTCCTTATTTTAATGTCAATATGAGAATTTTTACTTCATTAAATTTTATATTTATAATTTATTACTTTTAAACGTATAAACAGATAATAATCAATACTTTTCTAAAGAGAAACAATTACACAAAAAAGAATATAATTTTAAATTTCATATTATTAACAAAAGATTATAATTTGTTGCTTTTATTTAACATTTTCTAAGCATAAGCATATATCATACATATATATTTTCATATACAAAAAATAAATATACATAAAAACTTGGTAATTGATATCATTATTAGATTTAGATATTAAATTTCTAGAATCATATTATTGCTAAATTATCATTATTATTTTTTAAGATTATTATTTTTTAAGATTAATGATTTTTATTGAAATAAAATTTCACTTTAATTCATACTTTAATAAGTAATACAAATATATAATTATATTATATGAAAAATTATTTAAAAAAAAAGACAGAAATAAATATTTTTAAAAATGAAATAAGATTTATAAAAGATAAATAAAAAGTGCATTATATATGATTTAAATATTTTATTATATTTGATTTTTAATCAGCAATTAAAATTTTCATTAAAAATATTGCATAATAACATTATAATGACAAAATTTTTGAAGACATTAACAAATTAAGCAATAGAAATTATTTTAATATATAAAATTAAATAAACTAATGTGGATTTTTCCTTTCTTCTAAATTTTATATATATTCATTTAAAAAAAAAATCATGTTTATAGAACATTATCTATATATATCTATATATTCATATATATATGTATATAAAATTATTATTATTTATTTATAATTATATTATGTATTACACGTACATATACATACACGCATATATGCGTGTGAAAACACCACACAACACACACACACATAGTATATATATATAAAATGAATAAAGTATAAGGTAAACTAATGAATCTCATACCTTTATCTTTGGAAGTTGATAGTTGTTTGTCATTTGTCACAGATTCCTGAGACATTGTGTTCTTCACCACGTTTATTCCTCGAATAAGGTAAATTCACAGCACACACTATACGGACTTTATTTTTTTTAGATCTTTTATGTGATCTATCTACGTCTCATACGCCATACACACGTATATCTAATTGAAGAGTTTATATTCTAGCTATATACCTTAGTACTGTTTAGTATCACAGACTGGTTTTCCTTTCTATATCTCAGTTTTATCTTTAAGCGAGGAAAGAATTGCGATCGAACAAAATGATAGTAATGTCGATTGCCAGTAACAGTTCCAATACGATGGCTTGGCCACTCTCACTCGTTGAAAAGAGAAATGAAGAAAAAGTGTTTACGTGCTACGAGCTACGGGTTTACGCACAGTTATATAGAAGATAAACGCAAAAAAAATTAATTGCGTGAGATTCGAAGCACGTGTTTCCGAATATCATTTCATTACATCGACACGTCCTCCGTCAATTATTAATAATCCATCGATTTATCACACAAAATGTACACACACAACATTAGTTCACTGCTATACAAAAATAGAAAATGGCGCACGATCCCCACTTCCGCCGTTGTTTCTCACTGCTTCCTTGATCCACAACGGAGAGCGTTCTAGCTTGCTACAATCTTATAGATAGTACTACGTCATCTTTACATGCGAACATTGCATTAATCGAGCGCCATCTTCTTAAGGATTTATCGAAAAGGAGCATTTACAAAATTTCTAGAAACAAAATTTAATATAATCATAAAATCCTAAATTATTTTTATAAATAAAAGATACAATATTTTGTATTATTACTACTTTTTAATGTATAAAAATATTGAAAAATTATAAAAATAACTTGACAAAAATCATTAACTTTGATATAAGTATAGCAAAATATTAATTTTATACAAAATTAGTTATTTTTAAAATATCAAAATAAAAAATAAAATATATTTGTAACAAACTTATCAGTATTCTAATAAATAATATATATGATTTTACTATAAAAATAAAATTGAAGTTTAAATTTTAGGCGCGAATATTGAAATAATTCCACGATTCAATTTTGTTTAATGCAATTTTTGTATACGTAATAGAAGAATTTTTATAATTCTTTATTCTTCGAAATGTATTATTACATATTTTTGAAAATTACTATAAGCATTTATTTATTACAACAAATACTACTATTACTAACAATATACTTAATAGCCTATATATATACATATAATAATGTAAATATTTTTATATTTACATTAAAATAAGAAAAACAAAAATTTATAAAAATATTTATAAAAGATTTTACTATTATTTAAATAAAACTATAGTATAATTGGGAAAAAGAAAGTATTATTATTATTATTATTATTATTTAAAATATGCATTAATATTATAGGTTACATTAATCTATGCAATTACAATTACAGTAATTGCTTAAAAAATTCTAACTGATATGACAAATTGATTTTAATTCAATTAAAAAGGAAATAATAAATAAATAGTAAATTATTTTTTATTACAAAAACTTGAATGTTGAATTATTAAAATAAAAGCAAAGTTAAAGTACTTTAATTATTTCGTAAATATGTTTACGAAATATATTTATACTGATTTGTGGATTTATGTACGTATATATAAATATATTATATACATATTTAAGTAAGCGAACATTATATTATAATGCAAAATCTTATTATTAAAAATACTAAATATCTTAAATTATATTTGGATAAAAAAAAAATTTTTTAAGTAAAATATAATTTATCTCAGAAATAATATATTTTCGTCTAAATATTAAAAATAACTTTACTATAAAAAAAGAAAACACAAAAATGTAAAATGTAAATATTATAAACTATTACTCATAATCAAATTATTAATATGAATGTGGATATTTATTTAACTCAAAATAATTCAATATAAAAAGAGTTACTTATATTTTTTTCTTATTCTTTTTCAATGTTTGTAATTTCATTCAAAAATATTTACTTAATAATTATAAAAATATAATAAAAAACAACAACTGTGATTATTTATGATAATCTGTGTTCGATATGCTACAGAACATTATAAAATATGCTTTGTTGGTATAATTTATATATAAATCTTTTGATACATTCCAACTTTTATCTTTAAATGAAATTAAAGATAATTAAAAAAATTGAAAAAAATGTTTTTTAGCAATATACTATTGAAAAACACTGGCATTCCTGTGTTATAAATGAATTTAATTATCAATGATTGTTGTTTTTAAAATTTAATAGAACTATTATAGAAATATATTAAGAAATTTTTATGTATCATTAAAAATAACATTTTTTCGTCATTAAATCTCTTATATTATTATACAAGAGGATTTCAAAATTATATTATCAAAATACTTCAAAGAAAACGCAAGAATAATCATGTTGCAAAATATTGTTTACATATTTAACCAAAATGTATTATTGAAGTTTTAAAACATATATTTCTTTAGTATTCCTAAACACAGAAATACTCATAGATATTTTTATCTTTATCAAATATATTAAAATATTAATGATATATTTTTTTCAAGAAACATGTCAAAAAAAAATAGAACATACAGCATTAAATTTCTTCTTCATGTACCGATGTACTTATTACATTATTTTCATTTATTTGATTCTTAATCACAAGTGTTTCATCTGTCTTTTTAGGTATTCCTGACATTTTAATGTACATTTTGTTTGTTTCTTCTTTTTCTGAATCCAGCTTTTTATCAATATCTTCTTCTGATGATTTTTGCACATTGTTATTACTAGTTAATATTTCTGACGAATTATTTTCCGAGGTTTTTCCTCGTCCTCTTTTTGTAGTAGCTATTGAAGATATAAATTCTTTATTTGTTTTCTTTTGTATTTCTTTAATTGCTTTTGTTACATCAGTATCATCTTCATTAGAACCAGCATCAGTATTACGATTAGCAGTTTTACCACGCATTTTAGTAACTTTCTTTGATAATGTTTCTTTTTTCTTTACATTTCTTCCCTTTTTAGTGGTTTGAATTGATTCTGTTTCTTCTGATTGATTATTTTGAATTTCTTGATTTTCATTATCACTAGTTTGTATTAATTCTGAAGATGATTCTTCTATTGCTTTTGATTCTCCATCATCTTTTGAGATATTTTCAGCATTAATTTCATTTTTACGGCCTCTTTTTTTTCTTGCTACTGTAATTTTTGTAGATTTATCATCAACTGATTTTTTATTTGTCTTTATAGATACTATAGATTCTTCAGTTTTATCATTATTTTCAGTCTCATTATTAATAGCAGTTTTACTTCTATTACTACCTTTATTAGCACCTTTACCTTTTATTTCAGTATCTATATTAGTTTGTTTCTTTATTATTTTTGCTTTAGGATTACTATCCTTTGATACTATTTCAATATTTGCAGACTTTTTTTTAACAGTTGGTGCTTCTAAATTTTCAATATTTTCATTGACAACTTCTTTTTTAGCTTTTCCCTTTGATCTTCCCTTAGCTAAAATAAAAATATTATTATATATATAAATAAATTATGATATAAATAAATAAATATCAATTATATATATATTTATTATATTATATTATATTATAATATTATATTATAATTCCTCATATATAATTCCATATATATATATATATATATATATATATATATATAAAGGAACTTTTATAAAAATTTTTATTTATTATATATATTCTAAATAATTTAATATACTAAAATTTATATACTTTAAAATAAAAAATTTTTTTATATGATTGTACATATTTAGAAAGAATTTGTCCAAAATTTATTATTATATAATCATCATGTTATATTAAAAATCAAATAAATAGCAAAATATTAATAAAAAAAGCGTTTATATTTTCGTAAATTATTAGTCGTTAAATACGAACAATAATATTAAAACTCGTTAAAGAAATTGTAAATACGTACATTCTTCATCCACATCTATTCCCGCCTTTTTTATCGTAGCTTTGGTACGTGTCTTTTTTATTTCAGTTTCTTCAGTATTTTTTGCAATATCTATATTCACAGGACTTGCATTAAGTTTTTCTTCTATTTCTTTACTTTTCTTTACCATAGACTTGACTTTAGAGTTCGTTTTTGTAGATGTCGAAGCATTTTTAGCAATCGATGATATCTTAGTTTTTGTTTTTGTGTTTTTAGTTGTGGTTGAATTCGTATCTGTGGTTTCTATTTGCTCGATTTTCGTAGATTTTGCAGCTCTTGGCAGTCTAATTTGCCTCTCTTCATCGTTTTTATTCACACTCTTTGCAACGGCTTTTCTTCTTTTCGGAGGCGACACATCGCCGGCTTCCGCTGCTCTGTCTACAACCTCTGTATCTGAATGTTTTGCAGCTTTACGGGGTGCCATATCATTCCACAATTTTAAGAATTATCTAAAAACAAATTTTATACATTTTTATTATATTTTAAACATACAATGAATTTTAAAGACGATAAATGATTCACTATATCAACCGATTACTTACCGGTGTACAACGTGCATTAACGTGTCCGTTGCATTAACTGGTGTTCGCAAGTTACATGACTAACATAGTAGCAGATCGGCAGCTTCAAGTTTGGAATAGATTTGATAATCGACAATCGATTTTTAGATTGACAAATGGCGTCAGAATATCAACGGATCAAATTTTCAATAACTGAAATTTTTAAATATATGCAATTATATCTTACAAAACTTTATAATTAAGTAAACAAATTATTTTATAAAATTTTTTTTATATCACTTAAGAATCGAGCCTAAGGACTTATAGTTTTACATCCTTTTAATTAATTCAAAATTTTAGTAATTATAGTGTAAGATATTTTATTTTAATATAAAATTAAATAATTTTAATTTTTTATCAATGTCTTTCATATAATTAAATATTGTATAATTAAATATTTTGCAGGATATTTATATAATTAATTAATACTTCAAGACAGAAACATTCGTTGTGTTATGAAAGGTATAGAACATTCGTATTTTTTAATTTATTTTATTTAATTCTAAATAAGTTTTTTTTTAATATTTATATTGACAGTATTATAATTTATTATTACAAATTAAAATTTATTTTAAAAATATTTTCTATGTACAATATTATATTATAATGTAATTTTAAATAATTAAATTTTAAATAATATATAAAAAAATGAAATCTTATACATTATTTTTAATTTTATTAAATTTATTTATTAAATTTTTAGTAAATTTATTTATTTATTAATTGTATTTTTTATAGTTAATCATTATAAAAAAAATAATAAAAATTAATTAATATAGAAATATAATAGAAATAGAATAGAAATTAATATAGAAATATATATATTAGTATATTATACGAATTAACTTTTTAAAATTATTATGTTATTAAAATTATATTGTATTTTAATAGAAATAAATTAATCAATAATAGGATTCAATAATAGAATTAAATAATTAAATAAAAACCATGATTTTATTATTAGTATATTTGCAATTTTTATCTAAATATTTATATATTTTGATTTTTATTATCAAATATACAAGAACCAGAACCAGAAATTAAAAAATACTAAAATATATTAATATTAAAAATATTAAAAAGCATGATAAGCATAATAAGCAGAGATTATATCACACATAATAATATTCAAAATATTTTTATATAAAATTTAATGATAAAATTTAATATTTTGAATATATAAAATTTAAATTTATTTTTTATTTATATTTAAAAATAAAAAAGGAATATTAATATAAATATTGTATCTATCTAGTTTTTTCTTTTTTTATATAACCAGAAGAATTATTATTTTTAATTTTCTTTTGTTTTTATTTTTTTAATTAAATTATTTATAATCAATATAAAAATATATTTATAATATTTATTTAAATAATATAAATGATATTTATGTAACTTTAATTAATTCTTATAATATAATGTGAATTTTAATTTTTTTTTATTCGAAAAATAGCATGGTTAAGATAAATTAACGATTTGATATATTGGTATGAGATTTCATTCATGTTGTTTTTCCAATAAATAAAATCTTAAATGTATGTTATTTAAAATTATAATTCTAAAAAATACATTATTATAAATTTATATATATATATGTGTGTGTATGTGTTTGTGTATATTATAATTATATATTTTGATATTAAAATTTATATCTCAAATACAGTGAATATTAATAATCTATTATAACCTATAATTTATGTTTCACTCAATGTTGTACTCAAATATAAAATATAAATCATAAAAATTATGTGAAATTATCGAGATTTTTTAGATTACTTTGTATTATTTTCTAAATGAAATTGAATTATATTAATGATATTTTAACAGATTTATTCAATGATGAATAATACAAAAAAAATCAATGTAAATTTTTCATCTCTTGTGGGTTTAAAAGCAGAACTTTTAAAAAAACAACATGAAGTAAATGAAGCAAAATTGAAATCAGAAACAATTTATAGTATTCCAAAATTACAGAAGAAAAAATCTTCAAAAACTGAGGAGGAACATAAAAATGAAAATTCGAAAAAATTAGAATATATTGAAGATATTGATACTCATAAAAAGTCAAAATTAATGTTAGCAGCAAAGGCAAGATTGTATGACCAATTAAGAAAAACTAAAACTACCAATGAAAATTTTCTTGTTGATTTCACAAATAAATCAGATGAATCTGATGAAGAAGAATTATTACAAAAAAATGAAGAAAATGATGCAATATTAGAAAATGAAGATGACTGGGTAGAATATGAAGATTGTTTTGGTCGCACAAGAAAATGTTTACGTGAAGATTTGTGTTTAATGCAAGAAAAAGATCAATTAATAAAACAACAAATAATAAATAAAAAAGGAATTGATCCAAAAACAAATAATATTATTGAACAAAATTATCAAGAAGAAAAAGAGCCTGAAATAGAAATTATGAGAAGAAAATGGGAAGAACAAACAAAAAAATTAACTGATAAAGTAAATATACATTATCAAGATATTTTATTTGATGAAGCTAGAACCCATGGCGTTGGTTATTATGCATTTTCACAAGATGAAGAAGAGAGAATCAAGCAACAGGAAAATTTATTCAATTTAAGGAAGGAAACGGAAAGAAAACAGAAAGAAATAAAAGAATTAAAAGAATTGAAAGAAAAAATGGAATATAATAGATTAAAAGCAGCTAAAATTAGACAGCGTATTAGAGCAGGATTACCAATAGATGCAATAGAAGAAGAATTCAGAAAAAAAAATAATGAATCTAATCAAAATATATCAGATAATATACATACTGCAGAAAAGAATTTGATTGAAGTCAAAGAAAAAGAAAGTAATGAAAATCAAAATATAGAAATAAATAAAGAATTAGAAAAAGAAAATAAAATAAAAATTTTAGGAGAATTTTTAGGAAAAAGAACTCATTGGTATGAAATGTCTCAGGAAGAATGGATTCATAAATGTAGAAAAATTAGGGTTAATGAATTTGGACCAGTATATGAAAATTTCAAAAGTGCTGGTTATTTAAACTCTGAAAATATTAATGTAGCATTAAGAATTAATAATAATGAAGAATCTGAACCATACGAAATGAATATCCAGAGTAATGTAAAAACTAATAATAAAGCAAATATAGATACTTATAATATACCACTTCCTCCTAATTTAATTATAAATGATTCTAATGTTGAGGATAATAAAACAATAAATCAAAATAGTTTTACTCAACAAAATATAGAACAAGTTACTCAACAAGTTCAGCTTAAACAACAAGAATCCAATAATATATTACAGAATCAGATGATACCAAATAGAAATATAGATGAAGCAAGTATAGCAGCTGGTCTTAAATATTTGAGAGAAAAATTTGAAAAAAGTCAAAACACTTGAGATATTTATAAAATATTATAAAATACATTATATAAAGATATTTATAAAATACATTTATACAATAATGTTTAAATATGTTTGTAATAATGTACATATAAAGATTATCATATATCATTCTCTTTATACCAAAGAATATGCAATTTGACTTATAGAAGTTCATATTTTAAATGTAAAATATGGAAAAACAATTATTAAGATTTTTGAGATGGTAGTATTTACTTCAAAATACAATTTAATTTTATAAACTATTTTATCATTATAAATTGAAGTTAAATATAAAAAAACATCCTATATCTTTATTCAAATAGAAAATTTATATTTATGCTTCTGGCATAAAAGAGATGATAGATGATTTAAATATTACAATAGAATTATTTACGATAATAAAATATATTTATAAAAAATCTTTTACAGTTTAATTATATTTAATTTTTTCTTCTTGAGAATTTTTTATTAGATAATTTTATTTTATCCACACTTTCTTCTGCTAGATCACAGTCATCTGATATACCTATAAATATTAATTTTATTTATAAGTTAATAATAAAAATAAAGAATTCATTAATTTTATTCATAAAAAAATAACATTACCAGATAAATCAATATCTGAAATCACTGTATTGCAATTAGAACACTTTATGGAATTATAAATCATAATAAATTTCTTTAAACAATATAAATGAAAAAAAGTTTCACAATTATTACATTTTTTACCCTAAATAATAAAAATAAATATTAGTAGGAAATCTTATATAATTACATAATTAATGACATAATTAATAACATACATGAAAAATAATTTGTTTGCAAAGATTACAAATATTTAAATTATTTTCATAAGTAGCTCTAAAATATGGCATTAATTCTGTTATACTTCTTACACCCATATAATAATAACCATCCTATAAATATCATAAAATTATAATATCAATAAAACTAATTAATTATAGAATTATATATTAATATTAAATATAAAATAATAATATATTGATGTTTTATTTGTACCTTATAAGCTAACCACTTTCTATTAACTATATCATCAAGAAATTCTTCAGCTTTTGCTTTTGATATTTTTACATCTGGTAAAGAACATAAATTTAAACATATTGTACTTTGTATACATCCATTATTTGATGTTATAATTTCAGAAAATATAGTTCTTAATAAAGCTAATTGATCTTTTGAAAATTCAGATTGAAACCTAAAAAAATTTTAATAAATTATAATAAATATTTTTATAAATACTATTATTCAATAATTAGAAAAATAAAATAAAAATATCAATTTATTTATTTATAAATTTTAGGTAAATTTAAAAAAAATATTTATAACAAATTAAATAATTACAATTAATATTAATAATTAATAAAATATATAAAAACAAATATAATATTGATGTTATTTTAACATCAAATATACCTGGTTATTTCATCAAATACAGTGCTTATTAAAATCCAATATATCTGGCCTGTAATTTCACACCATGCTTTTTTAATTAACATGTTTAAAGGTTGTAATTGCTCATTTATTTGATTTATTATTATTGATACTTTATCATCATCTGAAATATACAATTTCATTTATAATATATATGAAAGTTATTTTAAATAAATGTAAAAATAGATGTATACGAAATTGAATTCTTATTTAAAATTATTATTTAAATATAAATTATTTTTATTTAAAATTAAATAAGAATTTACTTACTAAATAATTTGATAACGAATTCTTTTGCTTTATTTTCATTTAAAAAACCTTCATTCATAAGTATTTGTAAAATTATTTTGTGGTTATTGGTATAAACCATGTTTTATTTATCTGATAAATATATAATATATGTAAATAAAATTATCAAAATCCGTTATTTTATTTTTTAAATTATTAATTATTTATTATTGTTAAAATCGCAATATTTTTTAAGTAAATCACTATAAAATTTTAATAAATATTCTGATTAATTTAATATATATTATTATTATTATTATTATTGTTATTGTTATTATTATTATTATTATTATATTGACATTATCATCTTCGATCATTTATCAGAATTTAATATATGTTTAAAAAATTACTATATGTAAGGTATATATGTACGTGCGCGCGCGTGTTGTGTGCTAGGAACAAAAAATTTTGTATGTATTTATGGTACTATTAAAGGATATTTTTTTATTTTTATGGTATTCTTTTTTAATTCAAAGAAAGCATATCTTTATTATTTTTTATGAATACAAAATACAAAATATAATGAATAAAATGAAAAAATAATTTTGAAATATATTTCTTAATGTTTTTCAAATTATATTAAACGAAAATAATTTTTTCAAAAAAAAACGCAATTATAAAATAAAAAGAATAAATAGATAATTTTCATAAAATTAAACAGTTGTTATATAAAATTTTTACTTATTATTTAATTTTATATTTATTATTTATTCATTTATTTATTATTTCTTTATTATAAAATTATTTATTTAAACTGAGATTTACTGTTGCATTATATTGCATTTCTACTATTATCTTCGATGAATACAATGAGTATAGGACTATGACTAGTTAAAACATGACAGTATTAAAGAGTATTATGAGAATATTATGAGAAAAGCAATGAATGAAAGATGTGGAATTAAGGGTTGAACATGATCTATTCGAATATTAATCTATTTATTAAAAACTACAAAGGAAATAAATTGCTATATGATAAATGGATTAAAAATTAAAGAATTAGTACGTACACATCAGAACTATCTACTGCATAGTACAAGTTGTATCGCGAGGGCGCGAGGCCGCGACCCTGAGCCTGATACGCGGAATAGAACGTTTCAGTAGCAGAATAGTGCGCGAATACGTGTCAAACTCGGTCCACGGATAAGCGTAAAGTGGAACATCGTAGTGTACAGCTATCTGCTATCGTTTCGTGCAGAAAGGTCGAGAGTTCATGATCATACATTGCTTTAAAACGATGATTTTACGAAGTGTTTGACGACGATCTCTTTTTCTTTATTATCACTGCCGACTAATCAGAAACTACAGACATTGAAGTTTTTCTTTATATCTTTTTGTGTGAATATTTGGTTAACAAACGCATAACCTGTTAAAATTTAGAAGATTATTATAGATTTAGGGATTTGAAATTAGGTGTGTGAAAATTATACTATAATAATATAATCCGAAGATGCCACTCTTCGGTAAAAAAGATTCAAACAAGAAGATTAAAAAAGATGGAAAAGATGATAAATCGCCGTCTGTTGAGGACAAATACATCCTAAAGGAATTACTTGGAACGTATGTATATTATAAATGTATATCGATACAGATTACATATCAAAAAATAATAGAATCATTTGCATGAGATTTTTATATTTATATTCTTTATATTATATTTAAATTAAATTTTAAGTAATCTTTTAATTAATAATATGATTAATTATAAATTTTATGTAATATTACGTTTTATCATTAAATATTACATTTATCATTAAAATTTATAAAAAATTAATAAAACTTTTTTTTTTTAATATTATCCTGATATTTATATACAAATTTTGAATAGTTTATTTTTAATACTTATTTTTCATAAAAAATAGATTCATTTTGTGGCATTTAATAATTATTAATATTTATTGGCACAATTTAATTATTCTCATATGCATGTATATTTCTTATATATGTAATTTTAAATTTTGTTTATTTTATTTTATGTTTAAATTAGAATCTAAATTATAAATATATAATAAAGCAAACAAAGCAATACTGATTTATATTTGCTATACTTATAAAAAATGCTATACTTATAAAAATTTAATTTTTAATTAATTTAATAATTTTTTTAATTAATTTAATTTGTGTTACATATTTTTTGATATCTATAATAAATATATTATATATTTTTAATATTTAGAAAAAAGAAAGTACTTCTAGATAGAAACATATTATAACTATTAATTTTTAAATACTCTTATTTAAATTATATAAACTTCATTTTTATTTGTTCATAAATAATCTTCATAAATTTACATCTCAGATTTATCAGATTTAATTGCAATTACAAATTCACAATATCTATCATATGATATGATATATTCATTAAAAATCCTATTATATTAGAATTCTTTTATTATTATGATTTAAATAATATGAGCAAAGTTAATTATAATTAATTATAATTAATTGGATAATAAATGTTGTTATGTATATATTATTGTTATAATGCGTAACAATAAATAAAAATAATTCCATAAATCTTATTGCATTATTATTTATATGTGATACTTTAATTTATTTGTTAATATTTATTTATATAGAGGTGCTTTTTCTGAAGTACGTTTGGCAGAAAGTAGGGAAAAACCTGGACAAATGTTTGCTGTAAAGATCATTGATAAAAAAGCATTAAAAGGAAAAGAAGATTCTTTAGAAAATGAAATTAGAGTTTTACGAAGGTATATTATTTAATTTTCTTGAATAAATTTAGTTACTTTTTACTATTAATAATTTCATATTTATTTTAGTTATAATTATATTTTTTTAGGTTAACACATCCTAATATTGTTCAGTTATTGGAAACATTTGAAGATAAACATAAAGTTTATTTAGTTATGGAATTGTAAGTAATTAAATTAAATATAAATATTTATGAAATACTATTTTCTTAAATATTTATGAATTACTATTTATTATTACAATTTATTAGTAAATATATATCTAATTATCTATAAATATATCTTATCTAAAAATATATCTATTTTTTCTTTTACATTAGAGTTACTGGTGGAGAATTATTTGATAGAATTGTTGAAAAAGGTTCCTATACAGAGAAAGATGCCTCAGGTTTAATAAGACAAGTTTTAGAAGCTGTGGATTATATGCATGATCAAGGTGTAGTACATAGAGATCTTAAACCCGAGAATCTTTTATATTATAATCCAGATGAAGATAGTAAGATTATGATTAGTGATTTTGGTCTATCAAAAATGGAAGATTCTGGTATTATGGCAACTGCTTGTGGTACACCAGGATATGTTGGTATGATTTAATTTTATTAATTTACATATATAGAATAATGTATAGGACATTTTTTGAGAATGAATTCTATAACAAATACAATAGTATACAAAAAATATTGAAAATTTATTAAGTTTCAAGTTATTAAATTATTAGCAATTTAACTATTTTATTTTATTTAATACAAATTTAAATTACTTATAATTTAATAAATAAGTATATTAAATAAATTGTTTAACTGATATTTTTTGTATATTTGTGTTTATTTTAGTCTTTAAATTGATTTTAAAAATGTTTTATATATATATATTATAAATATATTAATATTGTATTATATTGTAATATTAATATAGATTTATTCATTATAGCATATTTACGATATATTGAATGAATTGTTTTTCTTAAAAATAAAAAATTTTAAAAAAAAATTTTTGACAAAAAAGAAGTTTAATGCTTCTTATAATAATATAATAATATATACAATTTTTTTATATTTGTAATATTATTAAAAAAAAAAAGTAAATTTTTATTTTTTAAATGAAATATATAAAATTTCATATCAAGACAAATTCAAACATATAACATATGTATTATGACATATGTATTCAAAGTTAGACAAAATCAGAATGAATAAAAAAAAATTGAATATTATATTTACTAATATATTGTATTGATAAGATTATATATTGTCACTTCTACTGTTATTTATAAATGATATTTATTTTAACAAAATAGGAATTTTCCTCATAATTATAGATCTGTAAAAAGTATTTTGGATGAAGTATTCAATATGTTTGGAACTTTTGGATATGTAAAATGATTTTTATGGTTATCAAATTTATTACTATTGGATTTTTTTTGTATATAATATATCTTTAAAGGATTTGTATTAGGTAATTTGATGTAATTTAAAATAAAAAAAGTATATTAATTCATAACCAGAATAACATTAATAAAAAATAAGAATAATTTAATATTTTATAATTTAATATTATAGACAAAAATTCTTATTAATAATTTAAAATACAATCAATACAGTATATTAATAAATATAATATTAAGAAACATTTATTTATTTCATTTTTCATCTTTTTTTTTCATCTTCTGAGTCTAATATGGAATGTAGGAATAATATGAAATTCATTTTGCATAATTTTATATAATGTAAACAAATTTATATTATTTCATTTAAAAAATTGAAATTTTTTATTTTTGTCTTTTGAATAACATTATTTATAATATGTAAAATTTATTACATATTATTACATTCAGCATGAAAAATATTAAAATTTTTGTCTTTATATTCTCTTTATATTCTCTTATTATTTTTTTTAAAAACTTATTATTTTCAAAAAAAACCAATTTGATATATCAAATATTTTATACATAATTTAATTTTTTTTATAAAATTTAAATATATATTTTTTTTTATTTATAGCTCCAGAAGTTTTAGCACAAAAACCATATGGAAAAGCTGTGGATGTATGGAGTATAGGAGTCATTTCTTATATTTTATTATGTGGCTATCCGCCATTTTATGATGAAAATGATGCGAACCTGTTTGCACAAATTTTAAAAGGTAACAAAACTATTTTAAAGTTCAAATTTTTTTAGAATTTGAAAGGATTATACTATGATTTCATTAGTACTATTTTTAAGTTTGACAAACACATGCAGTTATCCATTAACTTAAAATTTTCATTTTTAAGGTACTATTCTAGTTTTAGTATGCTGTTATATACATGCTAGTGTAGTAAGTAAATAATCTTTCGTGTGTGTCCACAGTTTGTGGAAGTCATTAATTGTTTAATTTTCAAAAATTAAGATTAAAAATTTAATTCTATATCAGCATAATATCTGATAATAAAATAATATCACTAAATAAAAAAATGAAAGCATAAAAATTTTATAGTCAATTATAAGAAACAAATTTATTTTATAATGTGAAATGAATAATATTTTTTCCAAATTTATACAAAAAGTAATTTATACAAAAGCAAGTAAATCATAATAAAATCATTTGTTCCATACCAAGAAGCTAACCAGACTGTTATAGGTGAATTTGAATTTGATTCACCGTACTGGGACGATATCAGTGACTCCGCAAAGGATTTTATTCACAAATTGATGTGCGTCAATGTTGAAGAACGTTATTCTTGCAAACAAGCCCTTGCACATCCTTGGTAAGATCATTATTGTATTCAGATATCGTATACAACTTATTTTATTAAAGTTATTGTATCTTCCCTATTAAAGTATTTGTAATATTTTGAACATGTTTTAAATGTATTTTTAAATTTCAAATAGTTATATTTTTAAATTAAGTAATGAAAATATTACAGGAAATAATTTGTATTATTAATAATAAAGTAGGTATTGATTAAGTAAGTAAAAGAATTATATTAATCTCATTATGTATTAATATAAATTTATTCTTTTACAAAATTAATTATTAAATTGTATATGAATTAAATGTATGTAATAATAAAGTTTTAAATTAAAAATAGAATTTTTATAATATTTTAACTATATTTTAACTCTCATATTAAAATCTTTAATAATTCTTACATATAAATATTAAATATTAAATAATATTTTAACATTATAAAAATAAATACAAATAATTAATAAATATAACTAATATAAAAATATAAAAAGAATATTTTATTTATTATATTTTGTATTTAACATAGTATCGTGAAATTGATATTTTTCAGGATATCCGGCAATGCAGCTAGCAATAAAAATATCCATGGTACTGTATCGGAACAACTTAAAAAAAATTTCGCCAAATCAAGGTGGAAGGTTAGTATGATTATATGATTATCAAGCTTCTGATTGTATGTGTTTGCTCGCCAGGCTCCGTAGGAAAGTCTTCCTCTTCTCTCATGGTTGCAGCAAGCCTATCACGCAGCCACGGTTATACGTCAAATGCAACGATTGGCGCTCAACAGCGGTCAACAGCAACAGGGCCCAGGATCAACAGGCCCCTCCAGCGGCAATCTCATGCCATACCCCGACCAATCGCAATCCAACCCCAGTCATCAATCCAGATCAGTGGAGTCTCCAACCAATCACAATTGAAGGAAATACGCGAGTCACCATTGTCAATGTCAAACTTGGTGGCCTCGAATCCTATTCCCATTCCAATCACTCCAAGTTCACCATTATACTTACGCAACAAACGCTTCAAGCTGTGGGGTAGCACACGCACTGCTCTGTCTACTCTATTTCAAACGAATATATCGTATCTTAGAAAACAAAGAAAGTATAAGAAAAGTTGAGTCATACTAAGTTTCTTCTAATGAGAAACTGTTGGACGACTGGTTATTTTCTTGCCGAATATTCTAATTCTGGTAAGAATTTGTATAGATTCCAGCTAACTTGCTTTATTGTGGTCTCCTGTGATATGGTTGCCACCGATTATATATATATATATATATATATTACAAAAGTACACAAATGCTCATATACATAATTCCTTTCTCTCTCTCTCTCTCTCTCTCTCTCTCTCTCTCTCTCTCTCTCTCTCCCCCCTCTCCTCCTCTCTCCTCCCCTCCCCTCCCCTCCATCATACAGCCCGCGCGATATAAGGCGATTTTTTAAATTTTCTCGTTTTATCGCGCTTAGTTTTACAAGCTTTATTTCAAAATTCTAAATAGATCTATCTATGTTGATGTATTTACAGTAAAATTAAATCCTATAGTTAATAGAGATTTTAAACAATAATAAAATATAAACATTGATCAAGCAAAAATATAGTTAATATCTTTAGATAAATTTAATGCTAATTGTGAAATTTTGTGACATAAGGAAAATTTTGCTCGATCAAGTCTATTAAATATATATATAATAGAAAAAAAAAGAAGAAACAATGTGAACAGTACAACGACATGTTTTTATCTTTTATAAAATTTGGTGTAATGAATAGTAGTTGTTTAGATAATTCTTTGCGATATAAACATTTTACTATATTCTAGTTAAATATGTTTTAAATTTCACGAACCAATATGCAGTTTTTTGCCCGGTACTTTTCGATAAATGGCACGATCGAATATAATATATATATTATTTAAAGTAGTTTTTCAAGAAATATAATGCAAAAGACAAACTAAATAAGCTTTTTATAAAATAGATTACAAGAAGAAAACAATTCTTGCCATATGAAATCGCGTTGTGTAAGATCTGTGTAAGATCTGTGTAAGATTTGATTTTGTCGATATTTGTTTTTATGTTTTTTTTATAATTAAAATATATTTTATTTTACGATAAACAAAATTATTTATATACAGTTATGTACAGTATACTATATTGCAAAATATTATATATATACATTATATACAGGTATTCTGTTACGTATGTTTTATTATATAGTGATATTAGTAAAAATTTAAAAATTCCAGAACAGAAATATATTAATTAGATTTAATATATGTATACATACATTTAATATATGTATATTATTCTGCTCATATTTTTATCAATATATTGCAGTGAAATTTAATGAGAAATGTATATAATTCATACACAATTCTTCAATCATCTCTTTGCAAGATGCAAATATAAAGAGCAAATATTATGTATAAATTATATATAAGATTGAATTTTTAATTTTTTTATAATCTTTTTTAAGGGCAATTATATTTTTATATAATTCATATTTCGATTTAATTATATTTTATCATTGTATTTCTATTTTATTAAAAATTAATATATTTTTTTAAATAATATAAAATGAAATTGATTTATCTTTGAAAAAATAAAAAGCACAAATTTGAATATAATTGATTAAGAATTAGTCATTTATATTCAAGAAATTATTTCGTTATTTGAATATTATTAACTAAGTTAAAACTAATGATTTTTATGTTGCAAACGAATGTATATATTAATAATATACGTTATATTTCTTAATATAAGTGTATAAGTACTTTCGATATTTTACGTATTATTAACAAATCAATATAAATATTTTCGTATTTAATATTTTTTTATAAAATACTGCGATTATATATTACAGATTACAGTCGAATCTCTATATGCGTCATTAATCCGTTTTTAGAAAACAGACAAAATCGAATTAAATAAATATAGAATTAATTTTTTCAGTAGAAATTGATTGAAAAAAATAATCAGTTTTGAATCTAGGCAAATAAATAAAATTAAGCAGAAATTTAATTTTTATTGAAAAATAAATAGCAAAAAATAAATCTTAGTAAGAAATTTTTGATGAGTAATGGATTTTTAAACGAATATTTAAATAAGCAAAAATATTTAAACATATTGAAACATTTTTTTGCCGAAAAAATATAACGAATATTAGAATATTGTATATAAGATCTAAAAAGAATAATATGTAATTAGCTATTTATATTTGTATCTTATAATCAAAAAGATTAACAAATCATATGCAGTATTCAATATTTGAATTATAAAAGATATTTTAATGAAATTTTCAAAAATATTTTTAATATTATTTTGTTTTTTTTAAATTACTATTATAATTTTAAGGTAATGATATTCTTATACTTTATTTCAGTGATATATGAATATAAAAAAAAAAAAATATGATAATTTTTATTGAAATAAAAAATAAATTCCTTTCAATTGGAATGTGTCAAATAATAATTTTTCATAATAATGATTGATTTTAATTTATTTTAAAAATATTTTTAGATTTCATTACATTGATAAAAAAAATCCATTACATATTAATATGCGAAAAACTGTATTAATGATAATTCAATATTTTCTCGTGTTTTTTGAAATAAATATAAATTATATTCACTAAATCTATAAAATTATGTATTACATAGAAAGAAAATTATTGCTATTTATCGAGCGGGCATTCCTTTTATCATAAATTACTCTTTCTCTTTAACTTTAAACAATAAATACGATAATCACTTTGAAATATATTAGACATCCGTCCGTGTACCGGGCACTATTTGTGTAGTTAATATTATAAAAAAATTCGTGTTAATGCTACATAATAATTTTAAAATCGATAATAATTATATTAATTATAAGATATATATATTGTGCTAATAAAACAAAGAAAATATATATAAATTGATTTAGAATGACGCGTGCAATCGAATTTAAGATATATTCAATGATATTATTTATTCTTCTCGAAACATTATAGTATATCAAAATTTCAATTAATAACAGATTTTTCATTGCAAAATAACGTACCATTCTAAAGTGCCTTGGATGACACGATGATGGAATATCAAAAAAAAAAAAAAAAAAAAATTAAAATATATTTTTCAAAAATTAGAATCATTTACTCTTTATTTAGGAAATTATTTTACTCAATTTATTTTTATTTCAAATAAATTTGAAATAAATTTTTATTTGAAATAAAAATATTTAATAAAAAATAAGTAGTATAACATAAGTATAATATAAAGTTTGCTAATAATTAAATCATGAAATTTTATTATAATCTTTATAACCAGCATCGTGTCATCTAATAAGAAAGGTTCGTTAATAAAAATTTTTTTACGCTAAATATTTATGCGTTATTGATGAGCTTGTAATTTAAAATCTTAGAAGGAAATTAAAAGAATTTAGTTTGTATTTAAAAATGAAGAAACAAAAATGATAAAACCGTGCCACATGAATAAACATATCGGCAGGAACATTGTAAAATGTGATTATAAAAATAAGTTGATTTTAAATAGTAATGAAAAAACAACTTGTTATTGCAGTTTTCAATGAAAGAAAAAACAACGCCAGACTGATAGAGTGTATGGAATGCAAGAGAAAAAGAATGAAAGAAAAAAAGAGAGCGAGGGAGGAAGAATGTTAAAATATTTTAATTGTTGCCTATAAATTAAGCGTAATTTACGCTTCTATATTTATTAATTGATTATAGGAATAACTTCTTCCTATTGTAACTTTTCTCATTGCACAAGCCTTGTAATTGTTATGCTTACATTTGTGGAAACGATTATTCAGATGTTTCATTGTTAAATTATACTTAATACAGAAAATTAATGTTAGAAAAATTAATGAAAAGAGTTTATCAATCCTATACAGAAGATTTTAATATTCAGAATATATTAAATTAATTTACAGTGCCAATATATATTATACACATTATGTGTTAAAAGAATTATTGAGATCGCTAATTCGAAAACGTATAAAATATCTAATTTCTATTTCTAAATTAAACATGTTACAATTAATATTTTCGAAAATAAGAAAAATTAAATTTTTATTAGATATTGTTTCATGAAACAGTTTTTTAAAAAAATGTTTTATAAATACGAAAAATATAAATATAAAAAGTAAATATTGATTTTTTTGAATTTAATATATTAATTTTTTTAATTTTTTGATTGTGGTGCTATACATGAAATATTCGATATTTTATGAGATATTGATGAATAAAAAATATATATATATATATTTATAAAACTATACAAATATTAATATAAATATATATTTTTATTAGCTATCTTAACTTTTTCGATTATCACATTAATAATCATTTTTTTAAATGACATTAAGTTGCAAGATTATTAAAAATAAAATAAAAATATCAGAAGATAAATTATGGAACAAGTAATTACATTTTAATACATATTTAATGATATTTTCATTTCGAACATGAAAACGAACATATAGTTGATGTAAATGGTAATAATAATAATAATGATAAACAAATTTACAAAATGTGTTTCTGTATGCTTAACATTAAGCTATCTTTTTTATACAAATTATTTTAAATGCATTAAAAATTATATATTTTAATTTATAATTTGTTAACTAATAAATGTTGTAATAATTTCAGTTTGCATATAATAAAGACAAAATAGAAATTTACAACATATAGTGGCTGCCTTTATAAAATATAAAATTATATAATTATATCAATAATTATATTTATTATATATATAATTATATTATATATATATCAATAATAATTATATCAATAATTATGATGATTTTTTTAAACCAATTTTAAAAATCAATTAATTTAGAATAAGAATAATTTAATAAATAAATACTTATTAAATAACTTGCTAAAAAAAGTTTACATTACATAATATAATTAATTTTTTTACAACTATTTATATTTTATTTGATTGTATTATAATAATATAATTTTTTTTCTTATTCTTTTAATTCATGATAATATATTCGTGAAACCTTTACAATATTTTAAATTATTTTACAATAATTACATAATTCATACATAGATACATATTAATAAATAATATTAATATTTATTAACTATTACTATGATATATAAAAAAAATTAATAAAAAATAATAAACTATATAGAATATATTTATTATAAAATGTAATGTAAACTTTTGTACTAGATTATAATTCAATATAATCTAGTTTCTATTTATACGTTGAGTTCAATAATGTTTAAAATTTGGCTTATTGGATTTGTTAATATTATATAGTAAAATATATAAATGACATATTAGATATATTGTATACACTTAATAACAAAATTATGGTTAAATTAACATTCGTAATTAAAGTATATAGTGAATAAAAAGTTATAAAATATTTTTTCAAATTTTAAAAAATAGCAGCCACGAAAGATTAACATTAATATTGATATACAATGCATATCAATATTGATATGCACATTATTATGCATCGTTAATAATATCGCTTAGTAGATGCTAATTTTCTCTTTTTAAATAATATTTCATTGCTATTAATATCATTTTCTTTTATTTGAATGATTGTATTATAGATGCCTAATATAATTGAAATAAGTGATGATAAAATATTATAAATAGAAAATATATTTGCATATTTCTATATATATTATACTTTTGATAGTAATATCTGAAAATAAATTATTGGCCCCCTTCTATGCAATTTATAAAATTAATGTTATCACTTAATTAAACAAAATATGTTTAAAATTTCATACAGTTTATACCAGTTATAATTTTGAATATTACATATTATACCAAATGACATTATAAACGAAGCAATCTTAAGCTGCATCTCCATTGAAGCAATAATGAAGAATATTTTGTTGATATTTTATATTTCTTGAAAAAAATCGCCACTTGTTACGAATATTTCTACAGATTTTTTCATATTTCCTGTTTTCAACAAATATTTCTATTCGAAATATAAAGTAAAGATAAAAAAAAAAATAGAAAATGATAATTTGTGGTAAGAGAAACAAATTCTTCTCTGGAGAATTTTTAGTATATATACTTTGTGATAATGTATGATTTTGTTAATATCAATGCAATTTTTTTATAAAAATGTATATTAAAAAAGTATATCAATGAAGAGAATGAGAATTTCCTATAAATAGAAATTATTTAGATGATACTGTTGATCTATTTGTATCAGTTTTTCATATAGGATCGATGAAATATCTGAAATATATAAATATTCTTATATATGAATATAATAAGAATATATAAATATTCTTATATGAAATTTTAAAAATATTGTTTATTTGTTAATAAATAATCGTTATGTTTCAATTCATTTATAAATTGCATGTTTCCGAATTTCTAAGATCTAAATTTTGTTTAATCCATATTTTTCATTTTTTTTTTTTTTTTATTAATAACAATAAATGCTGCAGTTACAAATTTTTTACTGATTTTATCTTTAGTAACAATAAATTGATTTGGGTATGGACAATTTGTTATTAATAAAAAATAAATAAAAAAAAAATAGTCTTGAAATTAAAACAAAAGATGAATATTTTTTAGATTATATAGCTTATATACAAAAGTTTCTATAAATAAATAATTGTTATAAATATCTTGATAGATGCAGCAACAAGAGGCAATAAAAAATTCCTTAATATTGCTTCAATGGATACATAACTTTATATTAAATTAGATATATATTTTACTCTTCATATGCATTTAACGCTTCCCGTAATTTATCTACAATTTTTTGATAAAAACTAATTTGCTCTGTAAGATGTGTTTTCATTGTTTGAGTTAAATAAATCTCTTGTTCTGTCTGAAAATGCATTTCTTCGGCGAGAAGAGCACGTGCAATTACATCTGTTCGATGAGACAGATCTCGTAATTGTTGCGGCTCCATTTTGTGTTCACTTACTAATTTTTCATAATCTTTTCGTTTTTGAACAGCAGTCTAAAAAAATTAATGAAAAAAAAGAAAAAAGATTAAAATTTTTATTATTAATAAAATTATATCAATAATAAAGAATAAAATTTGTTTACCTTATGTATACTAATTACATCTGGAAAACTATTGATAATTCCTTTATAAATATGAAATTTATCAGCAAGAGGTTCCCAATCAAATTTAGGTTGTTCTTCATATAATTTGCCTATGTCATTATAAGCATCTCCTGTCACCTTTAATGCATAAGTTAATCTTCCTCGACTACTGTCATCTCCTTCCAATGCATGGCTTAATGCATTAAAACTTTGACCAATTTTCTGAAATTCCCTTTTATATAGAACTTGGTTTTTCTTTGTTTGATCAACAGCCATAGCCATAAAATTTTTAACTACTGGATCTAATCCACTTATAAATCTACTAAAAGTATCTGTTTGAATTTCTACTTTTATAACATCTAGAGTTGTTTCAGGACATTGAATAGCATTAAAATAATTTACACCTAATAATTCATCTTTTTCTGCTTGTCTTTTGCCAGCCTTCCATCTTTTCTCATCTGTGCATGTTATAAAATGTTCCCAGACGCGACTACGCGCTAACACAGGATGTCTACAAACATAATCAACAAATTCCTGTAGTTGTGTGCGTCTATGTTCAATAAATTGTTCTTCATATCTTCCAGATATTTGTTTATCTGGTAATGGTGGAATAGGAATAAAGCAATATTTTTCTTCCAAACGTTCATGTAACCAATCAAAATGTTTATATCTTCTTGAAACTTGAATATTGTTAAACTATAATGAAGAATTAATATTATTTGTATATTTTTCTATTAAAATAATATAAAATACAAAATTATATACCGTTGGTGTAAGTTGATAAACTATAAAACTCTTAAGACCTTTGAGTTTAGATTCTTTTTTGGGAGATGTAACTACACAACTATAAAGTTCTCCTCTTGAAACCCATCTATGACGTCCATTTTCACTTTCATCAATATATATTTTTTCACTTTCAGGAACATTTGCCACTTTCATTCCTAATAAAAAGCTATCTTCTCCAGACTTTATTAATGTAGAAAATTTATTGTTTTTCTTTGGTATATTAGGTATAGGCCTTTCAGGTATCACAGAATGAATAGTTTGTATAGAAACTAAATCATAATCAACACTATGATGCTGTGATAATTGTAACATATGTTGTTGTTGTTGTTGTTGTTGTTGTTGTTGAGGAATGTATGCTTGTGTTTGACCAACTTCAGAATCATCATCCCAATCATCATCCCAATAATCTCCGGAACTCTGTTGGGATGATATCATGGCATCTAATACACAAGAGAAATTAAATATAATAATCTTTAAAATCAATATATCTAATTACAAATTTGTTATATATAATAAAGCAATAAATATACTAGGAACAGATGTTGGAGTCTCAATAATTTGAACATATGCTGCTGGAAACAATCCAGATTTTCCATTCTGATTAAAACCTTCACACCATCCATCACCCACATTATCTCTCATAACAGACAATACTTCTCCTGCTGTAATAGACAACTCTGATGTTCCTGGTTCTCCTGTGAAATCGTATAGCGCTCTTACCTGAAAAAAAATATCAAGTGAGAATGCGGCAAAAATATATTCGAAAAAAAAACAAAATTATCCGTCACTATCGCATAAAAGAATGAGTCATGATACAAAGAATTGATCAAACTATGCAATGACAAATTGATCATTTTTGTCTTCATAACTTCTTTTTCTTAAAGTTTATATACCTGGTGGCCTTCCATTGTAAGTACATATACTAATAATAATTTCGAATTTCAATGACAAATTTTCCTTATTTCAAATTATTTAATTGCGCCCGGTCACATAACTACATTGATCTACTTAGCCATATGATTGACATTTACGTATTTGCGTTTTAACGTGTGTGCGATTCTGTGCCACATAAATGAAAAACTTAAACGACTGTACCACTACTATCTATCGCACATAATACTCTTTTAGTACAATGTACTTCTTAAATATAAAACATATCTGTATTTAAATCGAAAACATATTCTAGACATAGAGATAAATAAATAAATGGAATATAATTCAATAAAAAAAATACAAAAAATTATTCTGTAATTGGAGGTTAGATATGAAACATAAGATACATGAAATTATAATCCGATACTGATTTCGGATCCGCCTCTATGAATTAACTTTTATATCACACGTCCTGTATTATACTTTTGTTTGGGAATGTACATTTGAATAAACCAAAATACCATTTATACAGTTACGAATATAAAATTAAAAAAGAAAACTATTTTACAATTAAACTGTGAAACTTTATATAAATTCATTTTTAGATTATATATATATTATAATTAAAAAGAAATTATTAAATAGAAAATAATTAAATAGAAATTTATTACATACATAAATATTTCATAATGATTTTTATTTCAATATTTTTATATTGAATATTCTTTATATTTTCAATTTTATGTCAATTTTTTGTTTTAATTACTTTTAATTTTTTATAAATATATAAAAATTTGTAATTTATTAAAATACATAAAATAAAAAAAACTAAATTACTTATTTATTAATAAAATTTAATTATTATATAAATTTTTTTAAATGTTAAATATTCATAATATATACAGTTTTGTACAATATATATATATATATATATATATTGTACAAAACTGTATATATATATATATATATATATATATATATATACAATATAAATATAAAATATATTTAATATGTAAAACAATAATTTCAATAAAAATAAAATTTTTTTAAAATTTTCCTTTTTTTTTATAGACAATAAAAACTTTCAAACTAGAAATAATAATAATAATAATAATAATAATAAAAAAGATTAAATATGAATATTTTGTTATGAAATTTTATTATTTTAAGTATTATTTTTTTATTATAAATTTTTAAATTACAGTCATAGAAATAATTTAATGTGAGGATTTTGATTCCTTGGCATTTTGAAGACTTTGAGTAATATACAATTTTGCTAAACTTTGAGCACAAAATTGTGAAATATGTTCACTGTATGTATTAATTTGTCCAGCAACAATCATTGGATTCAATCTTGGTGGAACAGGTAATGGTCTCATCAATTTGTTTATATCATCATCTGGTAATGGAGGCTCATCTTTTGCAGCTCTAGCAGCATTTTCTTGAGCCCTTTTAGCTAAAAGTCTATTTTTTTCTTGTTGTTGACGAACAACCAGTTGTTGATATCTATTAAATTTCATAGCTTCTTGATTTAATTCATCTACACGATCCATTAAACAACGTAATTGATTTTCCAAGACTGTAGCTGTTCCAAGATCTAAATATTTGGTACCTTCTTCTTCTGGAATCATTTCCTCCAATTCAGACATCATTATATTAGTTAAATTACTATTTTTTATCACAACTGGAATCTCAATAAATAAATTCTCATAACCAATTTTTAAAGTACGCAATGCTTCTGGTGTAAATTCACCTTCTTTGTACATTTGTATAGCTTGTGGAGTAAGTCTATATGCTTTCAATGTCAAAAAACCTCTAGCTGACTTAGCTGTATCATATATAAGTACCACTGATTCTTCAATGGAAGTTTGATAATGATACTGTGATTCTAATAGAGATACATTTAAAAAATTACCAACATCTGCACTTTGATACCATCCAACATGAAAATGATCAACATTTACCCTGAAAAAAATACAAATTAAAAATTATATTTATTTATTATATATAGAAATAATTTTAAATGTCGAATATAATTTACCAACGAAGACGACGCATCATAGCAAGTTGATATTCTTCTTCGTCCATAATTTCATCATTTTTAGGAAAAGGAAAACAATTCGTAATTTCAAGACGATTTTGAACAACTAAACCAAGCAGAGCTCCTTGAGCAACATCCATATTACTCATTGATTCTTCATGACAATGTTTTACCATTTTCATGACTACTAATCCGTCACATTGCACATAATCTATTCTAGGCTCTACTTCAGGAATTCTTCTGGTTTGAGTTCTTGAGTTCATTTTTAATTAAAAATTCGTATTGATTTAAAATAAACTTTTTAGCATACGTTTTCAGTTATCTTTCTATTAATCTAAGTTAAGTTAAAAAGAACCTAATGCTTATAAAAGCAAAGCATAGAAAAATAAATAACATAGATATGAAACTAATCGTTTAAAATTATAGTATAATACTTTAATTATAAATTTTAATATTAAAATTTTTGCTAGAAAATAATATTTTTAATAAAAAGAATTAATTTCCGTATCTGTAATTTAATCATGATTAAATAATGATTATAATAAATCAAAAATTTTGATATTATATGAGTATAAGTTACATGTACTATATACATTTATTTTATGATATATTTCCACCGCGTAAATGTGAAATGATCTGCAACCTTCTTTACTGGTTTACTGTGTATATAATTGGTTGTAAAATTTAATACTAATTGAAAAAATGGATAATATAGAGGGAAAAATAAAAAAATGGATTATACTAATTCAAACAGAAAAATTAAATAATGTAATAGAAGATATACAGGTTTGAAATATTTTTTTAATAAAATTTCATTTATTGATTTAATATTGAATTATAAATTTTATATTTTTTTAAATAAATGAATTTCATACTTCATTTTTACAGGCAAATGTGCTTAATCAAAATGAAAAAATTAATAAACATATTTTCAAACTATTATTATATCTTTCACATACTGCAGACAAATGTGATAAACAAAATTACGCCATAGGAAAAGAAATATATAAATTGACTTGTACTTTATGTTCAAATTTGATTGATGTACCAGATAATAATAGATTTGTTTCCAGTTTATTTCATATAATTCGTTGTTTATTAACAATGTATATGTTTAATGAGGCATATAATATATGTTGTTATTTAAAAACAGAAACATTACATTCTTATTGTTCTGACAATGTGAGTGATATATTAGTAAAAATAGCTTATTTATGGCATAATGCAATTAATAATGAATTTATCATTTTACAACAAGATTTATTAAATTTGAAACATAATTTACAATTAAGAAACATCATTAAATATGAATTGGAAGTAATACAAATTGTATATAAAAATCCTACTAAGCCTTTACTTACAAAAATTAGTTCATATTTAGATAAAATTGCATTGATAAATATAAAACCAAATACATATTTTTCTGATTTCTATGCATTTATTATTGATTATTTATTACAAATAAAATTATTTTTAAATATTGAAGATAAACATGTCATATGTCGTCATATGCTTCATATAACAAGCAGATTTATATGTGAAAATATTAATCAAAAATTAGTATTAAATGTTTTAAATACTATAAGTAATTATTTCAAAAAAATTTTAATAGATGATGAAGAATGTTATCAATGTTTTCTATTCTTTGAATCTGTATGCCTTACATTTGTGAAACCAATTGATTATTTAATAAATAGTGTTAAAAAAATTCAAGAATTAAATGATAATTATTTAAAACTTACAAATAAATATGGATATGTAGGTCCTGTTAAATGGATGACATTTAGTATTGTTCAGATTTTACAAACTTTGTTTATATATTGGGAAACATGTATAAAAATTGAGAAAAAGATATATCTAAAAAATGATTTATTATTAGAAACAATAAAGCTAATTGGACATATTAGTACATGTTTTCTTAAGCAAACATCAGACAAATGTAAATCTTGTCAAAATGAAAATTGTATGGTTAAGAAAGATATTTATAATGCAGTAGTGGTAAAAACTACATGTATCAATTTCATTAGCAAATTTCCTAAAAATGATTTATCAAAGGATATTTATATACTTATTAGAAAATTTTTTGAACAAAATATAGTATTCATTCATGAAATGAAAAAATGTAAATGCAAATGTTGGACATATTTATGGTCTACTTCTAGTGCTTTGATTTATAATTTAGGTATAATGACTGATTGTTTTTATGAAGAAAGTGTATCTTTATTTTCCTTGTTATTTACTTCTATTATACAATTTGATGGAATTGAATCAAAGTCACAGTATATTAATCTTCAGAATCCTATTAGTTTTACATTACATAGAATAAGTTTTCTTCATTACAACAATAATATGTATAGAGAAGCAATGACTGCAACTGCATTAAATGCCCTACTTAGTTATAATGATCCAGATTCAAAAGCATTTCGAATGTGGGCAAATATAAAACATAAGTCAGTGACTTCCAAAGAAATTATGGAAATGACTATATTAGCCTGTTTACAGAAAGATAAATCAAAGATAGAAGAATTAGGATTATTTATTGAATTATCAAAATATGATCTTATTGAAATATGCTTAAAAGAGGCAAAAAGTTTGCAAGAAGCAAAAGTTAATCTCACTGTTGCTATTCAAAAAGTTCTTAATGAAATGAAAAAATTACAAACAAATCCGATACAATATGCCCGTGTGGTACAAATGTTAGTATATCATTCATTACATTTTGATTACAATGAAGATATTTTAGAATATATTAAAGAAGCTCTTTCAAGTTTAAAACAAATTAAGATAGATAAATCTGTTTTGTATTTGCAAGGCAATTTAGAATTTTATATTTTTGTAACACAATTACGTATAGTAAATAAAAAGACTCAAGAAGAAATAGAAAATATGAAATTTACATTATATACTACAAAATTAAATGAAATTGGGGAGAATGAATCTCATGATGTAATTCCAGCTTATAGCATGATAAATATTAAAGAAGATTCTAGACTTATGATGTATCTACAGACAGCATTAAAAAAATGGGGAAAATATTTAAAGCAAAATTTAGTAAGTTTAATGAATGAATGAAAGTTTAATATATATATATTTTTATAAAATTAATTTATTATTATTTATTAAACATTTGTTAATAGAAAGAAATTACGAATGGATACGAACCTTTAATAACTTTACGAACATTAATAATAGCGGGTGAATATGCTCATTTGTACAGATATCAAGAATGTGAAATCAATATATGGAAATTTGCATATACATTAGCATTTGAATTACAAGACAATTCAACAATTATTTATGGTATAAGAATTGAAATTTATTTTTTTAATTTATTATATATAAAAAATATAAAATTTTAATCAAATTATCATTAGTTATTGGACGTTGTATATCATTGAGGCATATCAATTATGAATGGATTACTACTGCTAAAAACCTTACCTTTAAATTGAAAGATACTAATGATGAAGACACAATTTATGCAATTGCTATTTTTTGGATAAGTTTATCAGATTTTTATTTTGAATGTAACATGGTAAGTTTATTATTTATGGACAATTAAAAACATGTAATTATTTTATATTTTATTTTTAGTATGATGAAGCTAGAAAGTTACTTGATGAATCTAGGAAACTACCAGGAATTTCTTTCTTCAATAATATAGCTGTATATTTATATAGTCTTGATAGAATTTTGTACAATTGTTACTTGTACAAAGAAACTATTAAACATGAAGAGTATACTCGATACATTGTTGAAACTTTATATACTCTAGTTAATTTAAATGAGGAACTTTCTACAAGAAAATGTAAATTTTTTATTTATATTTAGAAATTATTTAAAAATATTAAAATATTTAAAAAAATAATATGAATCTTTTAATATTATATTTCAATATTTTCTTAGGGAAACCACAAGATAAACATCTTTTTGGATTTGATATTTTATTATCTACAACTGTTAATTTATCTCTCCGAATGAATAGTTTATTATCTTTTCGAGAAATCAGTGCTCATTTAGTACGACGATTAAAAACTGCACAAATTTTGGGGGCAACTATAAGAGTTGCAGAAATTTTAAAATGCCTCTGTTACATTGATTTATCACGTGAACAGTTAAGAGACTGTGAAATAAAACTTCAAGGATTGGAACATATTTTAAATATTGAAACATTTAAGGTATCTATGAACAGTAATATTTCAAAAATCAATCCAGAAAATGTTTTAATAACACCAACCCGAGCTATAGATCCTATCAGAGACATTCCCCAAAATAATACTTCTCCAATTCTTCAAAATAAAGTATTCAATTTGCCTGAATTTATATACCATAAAGACTGTAATTGTTATACCTGTCAAAATATATCATATCATTATTTGATATTTATAAGTACACATATCAGAGCACAATTATATGCATTACAAAAAAATATCACAGCCTCATTGCAACACTTTCATGGAGCATTTAAGATAAAAGAAAATTTGATGAAAACAAAAAAATTATATAATAATGAATATCTCCCTTGGCAAGAACGTTTTTACAGTATAGACTATATATTATTATTAATAAATTTTTCTTTCTTCTTAAGAAGTTATTTTCATACAAAGCAAGAAAAAATAATAAGCATTATGTCATTAGTGGTTCATTTATGCGACATGTATAAATTGAAAGGACATCCAATTTTCATGGCTGTTGAAGAATTAATGCTTGATTATCGTTTTCAAAAAATATTTAATTCTTCTGATGACGCGGGTAATTATTTACATATAATTATAAAAAAGATATTTATATATTTGAAAACATAAATTATATTTAAATTTTTTGTAGAATTTATGGTTTCTGATTCTTCTGATATCGATGTAAGTAAATATGTCCAAAACGTGAATATTGAAGGAACTATTTGTGTAACACCAACTATCAAAAATACTCGTGTGAAAAAACCTATTACTCTCCGACGTAATCGAACTCCTCCACTTTTAAAATTAACTAAAGTTAATATGAACTTCAGCGATGATGAAGATATTTCTTTACCATCATCAGACTATAAAATTACAAGATCACGTAGTAAATTAACGAGAAGAAAAATTTTAGATGAAGAATATTCTGCTACTGTTAATCAAACAGAAGAGGAAACAAATCAATTCAAAGCTAATTTGTTATTACAGGAGTTAATTGATATAAAAAAACACAATTCGAATGTTTCAATAAAAGAAATAATTGAAAAGATTGCATTGTTAGCACCAGATATATCAGAATATTTATATAAAATAGTAGATAAAATAAATGAACCAGCGACAACTAAAAATATGCGAAAATTAATCAATGCAATAGAAAATCTTAAAGTGAATACAATTTCACAAGAAAATGTTAGAAAAACTCGAAATTCCAAAAAAATAATTTCGATTGATTGTAATAAAATTAATCAAATAATTGCATTATTTAAAGATTTTGATATTAATGAAGAAAGATAGTATTGATCAAATGAACAAAAAAGTTGTAATATTTGAAATTTCTGAAGAATTCTATTTTTTATAACAACAGATATTTTATGACAAAAAACAATAGAATTAACGAGAAAAATATAAAATAATTACAGCAAAATAATTTAAATAATTAAAAAAATTCCATAAATGAAAACACTACAGATGAAAATATTAGAAATTTCAATATTTTAAATAAAAAATTATATAATATAAACTAAAAAATCAAAAGAAAATTTATTATAATATAATTTTGTAATAAAACATTACTAATATTTTATATATAATATTAAATATTAAAAGTTATATACATTGGTATTATGTATTTTATCAAGGATTAAAATTATCTTATAGTGAAAAATATCAAAAATTATTTAAAAAATTTTTCTTTTTTAATTATATTTTATATATTATGAATTAATTAAATACATCTTATAAAATTTTAAAAAATATTTATTAAAATATTTCACATATGTACACATCTAGTAAAAAATAGTAGGAGTTAAAATTATAATTAATGATATTACAAATGAAAGTTTTTTATCTTATGTATATCTATTACTTTTCCTTTGTAACATTTTATAAATAATAATCATATTTATTCCAATTAAATACTTTACAAACTTCATTCATATTTTGGAAAAAAAATTTACTTGTAAATCTTTCTAATATTCTAAATATCACACAATTTTTTTATTATTATATAGTATGATAATAAATAAATTTTTGCATCATTATCTAAAAGGAAAATGTAATATTTTATAACTTCATTAAATGAAAAATCAAATGTAGAAAATTGCATTAAAATATCAATTATATCAAAATTTTCTCTTGCAATAATATGAAAATATAATGAATATTAATGAACAATTGAATAAGTGCAAAGTTAATAGTTATTGTATCAGATATTTTCATATTACTTGAATGCAAAAATAATTGATAAAAAAAAAATAATTTTTAAAATTTTTGTCAAATTGGATGAATGATCAAATAATCTATTTTTATATATATTTAAAATTAAAAGTATATAAGAATTTTGTATTGTAAACAATCTTTTCATTTCATTAAATGGTAAATTATATATTAATAACACAAATAAGATTTGTAAAGTATAATTTAAATATACATAGAATAATTTTTAATTTTTTATATAACTTATTTTGCTTTCTTTTTTTGTTCTGATAAAAATTTTGAAATAAATAAAAAATATTTTCATATATTTAAATGTTAAAGTTATATATTCATTGTTTATATAAGTTGAGAAAAATTTTTTATGAAAATTACTTTGGTAAATTGTATACAAATACAATAGTAAATCTATGTGAAATTGAAGCTTTATAATATTATTTTATCAAATTAAAAATATCTTGCAGAATTAAATTTATGAAAAGAAATATGTATTTTTCATACATAAATCATTTTTTTTAAAAAGAAAAACAAAAAGATCAGAAACGAAAAAAAGAAAAAAATATTTTCAGATTTTTACTCTTAATATTAATAATGGCATAAAGTCATAACATGTAGTTTTGTAGTAAAATACTAATAAATGGTCAACGTAATAAACTGTAACATTATAATGTAATTAGAAAAATATCAAAGAAAATTGTAAAAAATGCTATTTGATAGTGTAACAAGAAAGGCAGATTTGAATTTTTCATTATCATGTTCAAAAATGAACTTCATTATGACAATAAATGCATTTTTATTCTTTTCTGCCATACAAAAATAATACGAAACTAATAGCCAGTAATCACAGTCTATAAATGGGTATAATTCAGCTCAGAGTTAACATAGAATTCATCTTTATTCTGTTTAAAATTCACATTTCTTCCTGTCTCTTCTTGATTTTTAGCTAATTCCATCAAAGCTAAAGCTCCTAACCATTTTTGACTATCCTCTGGAATTGGTAACTTGATAATATTATCCTCCTGCTTAACAACAACTACTTTTAATCCTGTTTCAGATTTTATTGGTGATAATTTTGAAATAGTATCTTTATTATTATTATTGTTGTTGTTATTGTTGTTGTTGTTATTGTTATTATTATTAAAACTTCCAGCTAACATCAAAACAGTCGGTCTTGTTACATTTTCACTAATATGAGAATTTATAAATGTATTTTGTTTGGAAATATTTTTTTGACCAAAATCCTGAATTGTTATATTGGATTGATTCAATGAAGATTTAGATATTTCATTTGTTAAATTATTATTCCAATATATATTATTTGAACTTTCAGAAGATTCAAGTTTACAAGTAGAATGATTAATATTAGTTTTTATTTGATTTATATCATCTGAAAAATTATTCACATGATGTGAAGAATTCCAATTACTTTGAGGCAATATATTTGATGTTTGAAATACATATTTTTGTTCTTCTTTTACTGGTGGCTCTAGAGATTCATTTTCTACAGTTGTATCCCATATTTGGGGAGATGCATAAGAGGCATCTACATCTGATTTTGTAAGTTCAATTTCTTTACATGCATTTAAACATGAATTATCTAACAAAGTAGATGAATTATGAACAGGTGAACTCCAATGCATTTGATTATCATTAATTTTAAATGAAATAGTTGTAGGTACATTAATAGATTTAGTGTCCCAATTTAAAGGTTTTGCTAATTGTTGTTCTAAACAAGCTTCACGTAACCACCTTTTCTTTGGCTGAAGTCTATCTAATGGTCTTCTTAAAGGAGTAATTGCTAATTTTGTTCCTATTTCTTCATCTTCAGATGTTTGTAATACTGTTGGATCTTCATCTTGACTTTCTTCTTGACTATCTTGACTTTCTCCACAATACAATCTTTGATTAGATTGCTTACAATCTAAATTTTCTTGTTCCCCTGTTGCATCCATCATCAAACCTTTTCTAGATTTAACTCTTTTGTGATTTTCTGAACTACTCTTCCATGTTTTTTTTTTACGTTCATTCTTTCCTGTAGGTGTTCTATCTTCCCTCTCTCTGGACATTTTGTAACGTTCTAGCCATCTGGTAACATCATGAGGTAACTCAGTATTTTCTGATACTGGTTTTAACACAAAATCATCAGATCGTGTAAGAGTAGCATATGGATGATCTGGACAATGTCTATTAGCATGTGTAAATCGCATTTCACAGCCAGGTTCTGTACATAAAAATGGTTTTTCTCCAGTATGTAATCGCTGATGGGTTTTTAATTGTCCTGATTGTGTAAAAGCTTTTGTACATCCAGGATAATCACATGGATATGGCCGTTCTCCTAGAATAATAATAATTTGTTTATATAACAAAAATATATAAAAATATTTTCTTTATTTATAATATATTTTAAAAATATATACACAAATCAACATCTCTTCTGTATTCATAAATAAGAAAATACTTTTAGTTAAATTTATTAATATATTAACTATTAATAATGATTAAAATATGAATATATATTATGAAATATTTTTCACATAAATTTATAAACATAATTATTTATTATTGATAATTTATTATTATATAATATTAATATAATAATAATAATTAATAATTATTTAACATAAAAAATTATAATTAAAAAATTAATTTTTTACAAGTATAAAATAATAAATTATCTTTTATAAAATAAAATATATAGCAAGGGGAATTTAAACAATTTTCCATTCAATAAAGTAATTTAAATAAAAAAAAACTATGAATTACTTTTTTCTTTCAAACAAAGAAAATTTTAAAATTTGTTTATTATATAAAATATATTTTTTTTTCTATTAAATAATATTAGAATATAAGTAATACAAGAAGTATTATAAATATTTTGTATTTAATGATATAGTATCATACTATTCATGTTAAATTATTTTTATAAGTAAGCCATTTAATTATTTAAAATGCGCGTGATGGCGAATGGCGGGACGCGTGATCATATAGAATCATACAAATCATTGAAATCATATGGCTCTACGAATTATTGATGAAATGTATAGAAAGTTTCTTCACAGAAACTTTTATTAAAATTTTTTATATTTCTATAAAACATGGAAAAATTATTAGATTAGTAACCGAAACAATAAACAATGCATACCTGTGTGAGTACGCAAATGTGCTTGAAGACTTTTTTCTCGTGGAAATACACGGCTACAATAAGTACATTTTATACTACTTGGTGAAGTACTTCCTTGCATCATAAGATTCGAAAGAGCATCAGCTCTTGGTCGACCACGACGATGACTTTCTGAACCTCCAGAACGTGATCGAGGTCCGGATCGCGTGGCTACCACGCTATTTTCTCTATATTCTGGTGAAGAGCATGAGCTACCCGGACTAAGATTTACATTTCTCGCCTCTTCACTCCAATTCCACGGATAAAGCATACTATCGCACATCGGAGGGCTACACGGCAACGCTTCTAAGGGACGCGTTTCACGCTTCGGCGTGTGCAATTCCATTTCACGTTTTTCACTTCACTATACACCTCGCCCGCCACCTTTGAAGTTCGTATTAATACAACCACCTACTCTCTCTTTACCACTTTCCGTGTGCCGCGTGCAACTAGTAAACCGCCAAAATGAGTACCGGGTATTATGTATATATGTATATGTGTATATGTATAAGTACGTATAGTTCGTGCTCACAATATTACAAAAAGTTATTCAAAATTCAGGACTATGAAAATAATCGATTAGAAAGTTAAATTTCTTTCACTGCAAAGAAAAATAATTACGTTTTGTCTCACTTCTTGTATTGTTGGCATCGTCTTACCGACTGTTTTCTACACGCGGCTTCATTCTCGTGCGCGCGCATTCTTTTCTTTGTAAAAGCTTGACCAATCAGAGGCTTGTCAGAAAAAGAAACGCGTAATACAAACTTAGCCTATTAAGACTGTTGTTTGCATAATGCATTATTTAATTATCATCATAAAATTAATTGTTATCTTTTGTAAATATCTTTATATCATATATATAAACTTTAAATGCTTATAAAAATTAATGTTTTAATTAATTTTTAAATATTTTTCCACGTAAAAGATAGGTAATATATATTTCATAAAATTTTGTATATTTTTTAATAAAATATAAATAAAAGAATAATAAAAATAAAAAAAATTATGTTATAAACAATAAATAAAATATATTATTTAAATTAAGTATATTCAAAATATATTATTACAAAAAAAAATATTACTCAATATATATAAAATATATTTTTATATATAAAAAATAATTAGAAAATAATTAAAAAGGAATATATATTTAAGTATAATTATATTTTTAAATTATATTTATATTAATATTATATTTTGCACTAAAAGTTTTAATTTTAAAACTTTTTAATATTTAATTTATATTTTACATAAAAATGCGGCATAATAATTTCATAAATGGTTTACGTTAGAACGATATGTATATGTATAAAACATAAATTAAAAAAAATGTTATGGATTGTTAATAAAATTTTATTGTCATATAATACTATATAATAATATAGTTTTAATATTATATTCTTTTATTCAACTATTATAATTTTCAAGATTTAATTCGATATAATATATTACTTTTTTAATATATTTTATCATTTATTTTATTAATTAGATGTTTGTGTTTTATTTTTTAAATTTTAATATATATATATTAATATTAAAATTTTATTTTTTATATATTGTTTAAGAAATAAATAAAATAAAGAATAATATAGCTTCATTTTATATATTACATATTTTACATATATTTTTATATATTAATATAAATAAAAAATTAAAAATATATAATTTTAGATAAACTTTAAATATATTTATTTTTATGTTTAGAATGAATTTATGAATGATACAAATGCTAATACATTGAAAATATTTATGTTTAAATAAGATAAATAATAATAATATTTAAATAAGAAAATAATATAAAATTATTATTTATTACAATTAGAGAATAATAAATTTACGAGGAATAGAACTATTAAAAAATTTTTAAGTATAGTATAATTTTGCGTAATGTAAAAACAGAGATTTTCAATTGTTGAATAAATTATAACTATTGAGAATAGAACATCATATTATTAGTTTTCATTTTTATTCAAATGACATGAAATATGATATATGATTAAAATAGCAGATTGGTATATAAATATTATTGTACGACAATAAGATAAAGTATAAAAGATAAGAAAATCTATTCAGTTGGTGTGTTAAGTAATTCATGGAAATAATGCCGGTTTCTTTGAGAACGACAATTGCGAAAGTATATTGCTTTATTGCTGGATATTAGTTATTTTAAAAATACAATGTAATTAAAATTAAAAACTCGATTTTAGACAATATTTTATGATTTGAAATCATATAAAATTAAAGATATAAATAATATTGGTGGGGAGGTGGCGCGCTGGGTGCAAGACAATTATGCGGTCCCTCCCTGAGCACAGACCTCGTGGTGAACTATCTCCGACTCAGCCATATTGAAATATTGAATGTCTCTGTTACACAAGGGCTCAAGAGTAGCCGTGAAATTTTCGCGTGATCCTCGACGAAGAGAGGATAAGAGACATCATGGAAAATATGTACAGCATTGCCGTTACCAACAAATTCTCGTTAGCGTTGGGTGATGACGAAGATCCACATGAAAAGCTTAGAGAAGAGGAACTAAAGAAGGAAGCTAGGAAAAAGGAGAAGCTTTCGGAGAAAGAGAATAAGAGTAAGCAGACGGACGCACAAAAAGGAACCGGTAATAAAACGCAAAAAAACCGCGTGATCAAAGATTCTCAGCAACAACCGTCTAAAGTGCAAGATTTGAAGAAAGATCAAGGTTAGTAATTTTTCATTACAATCTTGCCTCGTGCGCGGTATTATGGCCGTCGCCCCTAGTCCTCGTGGGTCCATGTGCTTTTGATATTTTGTCGCATAATAAATGATTTTTTTATTTTACTAGCAATCATTTATTTTTAATTTTTAATTTTTTCAATTAGTACTATTTTATAAATTGAAACTATTCGTGCAAATTTTAATTTTCTACTATCTATTTCTTGTAACTTTTTTGAAAATTATTTATACTTTATAATGTAATATTCTTATACTATAAAAAAAAAATTTATCGATGGATAACTTCGTATTTAATAATAATAAAAATAAAATAATAGTAATAAAATAATAGTAATAAAAAAAAATACAAAAAGAATATGAATTATTTTCAAAATTTTATACAATTGTAAAATGAATAATTTTAATGTAATTTAAGTATTTAATTTAATATAATTTTAGTACAATTTAAGATTAGTAAATGATAACAAATTATTATATTTTATTAATTAATGATTTATATAAATATTCTTTTTGCTTCAAATAATCAATATATTTTATTAAAATTAGGTGGTTTTGTATTTATATATGTCAAGTTAAATTAATAAAATCGAAGAATTTATTATATATTTTCAAAATATAATATTCTTTTATTTAAAAAATATATTTTTATGTTTATATTTTATATCAAGATATCATTTAAATAAGAGTATGAATATATATTATTTAAAATAATAATTTTTTACAATTAATTTACATTTATTAATTATATTAATTTTATTTTATAGTTATTCTTAAACTTGTAAAATTTTGATGTAGGAGACAAAAAACCATCTCAATCAAGAACTGGTGGTGGAGATCGTAATGTGAAATTCTCCGGAGAAAGTAGAGAAGAGCGCAATAACAGACGTAATCGTGAAGATGGTGAAAGAACACCCCGTGGTCAGGGAGAATTAAGACGAGGACCTCCTGGGTTAGTATATTATAATATATTATATAAAATATAATAAGATGAAATTGACATTATTTTTTCCCAACTTTTAAATTCTTTTATTAACTTTTTAGTGAGGGACGTGAAACTCGAGAATTCCGAAATTCTAATGATAATCAACGTGGAGATTATGGAGAACGTAGGGGTCGTGGTGGAATGCGCGGAATGGTGCGTGGACGTGGAGGATCACGTGGTCGTGGAGGATATGATTATCGTGGAAAACGTGAATTCGATCGTCAATCTGGTTCCGATAAAACGTAATCTTTTATTTATTGTTATTTTACTCTAAGTATTTTTAATATTAATAAATATAAAAAATTAAATTAAAAATTTATTTATATTTGTTCAAGCAGTGGAATTAAACCAGTGGATAAAAAGGATGGTGCTGGTAGCCATAATTGGGGTACCCACAATGATGAAATTGAGTAAATATTATTTATAACAAAACTTTTTAAGATTTAAAAGATATTCAGATTTATTTTAAGATTTTGTTTTTTTCTATATTGTTTTCAGAGAAAGTTTAAATCAAGAAAGTCAAGATTGGACTAATGAAAAAACTGATGGAGATACTAATCAAACAACTACAGAGATAAAGGAAGGAGAAGCAACTACAGATACAGTAGAAGAAAAACCAGTTGAAGAAGAATCTCGTGAATTGACATTGGATGAATGGAAAGCTTTACGTAATAACAGAGTTAAACCTCAGTATAATTTGCGTAAGGCTGGAGAAGGTGAAGATTTAACTCGCTGGAAGAAAATGTACGCTTTGGAAAGAAAGAAGGAAGGCGCTGATGATGAAGAAGAAGAAGAGGAAGAATATGATGCCGCGGCAGAATATCCTCAACGCGTTGGAAGGCAAAAACGCGTGTTAGGCATTGAAATACAATTCAGTGATTCTCGACGTGGTTCTGGTGGACGTGGTCGAGGACGAGGTCGTGGAGAACGTGCAAATGGTCGCGGATTTGGTAATCGTGGTGCTCCTAGAGATGGAGATTCACGTGGTCCTGTAAATATTTGCATTCATTTTTGATTGAAACTTAACATAGATAAATATAATATATATTAATTATGCATTCTCAAATTTTAGGCTTCACAATCTGAGCAAAGGTCGCCTCGAGGACGCCAAAATGCTCCAAAAGTAGATGATGAGAATGACTTTCCCTCATTAGGATAGATGGTTTTGCTTGTCATCTACAATAGAATATCCCACCATTACCACCAGCATCAGTACTACTATCACAGATAAAATTACCACTAATACTAAAACTATTACTATCAACATTTTTGCGTCAGTGACAACGTTATTAATGCATAATACAGTACACCCTTGCAAAATGAGATACGTAATTTATCTAAATAAATCGTAGCGCTTTGAATGCGCTCTTACATATTGACATGTTAAACGTACACATAAGAAGTCGCATGAAACAATGTAGATCACAATCCTTTTTTGTACTTGTAATAACTCAATTTGTTCGTGGCTAGTTTTAATACTAGTTCACAGATGAACGATATTAAAAACGAGGCTGGATATTCATGGACTTGTTGAATAATCATAAAACTTGGATGCTAGACAAAAATATGGCTAAAAGACTTTAAGCGGACCAGCGGGAATAAATATCAAAAGATATTCATTTTACATAATGTAGTTTAAAGCTGCTTAAATCCGAATGAAACAAAGTTCCAAATGAAAATAGACAAAAAAAAGTATCCACCTGAATATCAGGAGGTAAGGCAGTTTAGCCTAGATTTTAATTTCAATATCTTATATTAAAGGCCTAAGGAGGCTGGCCACAGCACCGACTCTTATGAACACATGTATAATAACTTGTTAGGCGGTAAATTTTAAACATTCTTTCTGTTTTATAATTTTTATACGGTGTTTGGAGAAGCCTTCCTTGTAATTGACAAAACGTTACTTGTCGTACATAAAACATAAGAGACTTTTAAAAAAGTGTGTATTTCTATCTGATATTAAAAATATCTACTTAGATATGCTAAGTTTGGCTTATATAGAAATATATATAGATCTTTTTCCTTTCAAAGATGTAACCGGTCTGTAAGAAGTTAACATTTAAGTAAATATTATAGACACACAACACAGATATACAGCTTTACATATATATTGTATAACGAGATTAAAAGAACGGTTGAAAAAACGTTCAGAGGGCAGATAGGATGAATCCAGTCTTACATAGTTACGTTATATGTCTATCATCATGTTCTTAATTATGACCTGCTACATTAGTTATCTATTGTATTTGTTACATGTAAAATGAAGACATACCATAGCCAAAAAATCCAAACCCTCTCCATAAATGCGAAAAAAGAAAAATATAAAGCTTTTGAAGCTTAGATATATGTGTAAATAACATATTTACAATAATAAATCGTGACACATACACGATTCATTTTGGACTTGACTACTTAACCAGTCGACTTATGAAAAGATATTCTAGAAGGAGTTTTTATTTGTGCAGTATGTAAAGAATGTAAGTACAAAGGAGATAAAAAAAATATACCATCTTAATTAAAGCCTTTGTGATAAGATGTAATAAAAGACGTCAGGAAAAGCTATATGGAGAGAAAAAAAAGAAAACATGAGAGGTGCTGTATCCAATAAAGTTATGAATCGAATTTCATTGTAAGCATCTTGTTGTTATTAAATAATACCGGCTATATTTCGTTCGTTTGATATTACATATAAAATTTTTCTTTTTATATTTATATATATATATATATATATATATATATATATAAGTAAATAGTATTATTTCCTTTTTCTTCTGTTCCTTTTAAATTAAATGATTTTCTAAACTCTAAAGTATTGAAAATGTAGATAAATTCAAAATTGTTACAATACGTTTTACCATTGAAGCATATAAACAGTACAGGTTTTCATCCGCGGGAGGACGCGATATCTGTAGTTTGATATCATACAACTAAAAGAAAGAAAAAGAAAGTTAAAAAGAGAGAGAGTGATAGAAGAGAGTCAAGAAGAGACACTGAACCGTGGGAAAAGCTTGATGAGAGCAAGAAAGAGAGAAAGATAATGAACAAGCGGCGCATGCCGCAGCCACGGCCCCCAACTTGCTCTAAACTCGTGCAGCCTGTCGCTGTCGGTCGAATTTTAATGGCGGCTCATTCTGATTTCATGTTTAGTGTTATTATCAAGTGACGAATGATATTTGTATTTTTTATGTATTATTAAAGAGAACAATAGCAAATTCTATTGAATTTCGAGTGTATGATATTTTATAATCTGAAAACTGTATCGGAGATTTGTATCAAAGACAGTACATATTCGTGATGTGTAGCGACTCTAGCGCACGAACATTCCATCGTGTAGTCGTATTATACATTTTGTCTTTTTCATGAAAAAGTGGTTGTATGTGACAAATTGAAGTGGATTGGTTTTATTTTATACATTACATGTACCGATATATATATGTATATATATATATTATATATAGATATATATATATGTAGAAGAAAAATTACACGAGCAAACTAATGGTCATATCAGATCGAACGAATCGAAGCTGCAAACTTTTCTCAGCTTGAAGGTAATTTTTTTCTTTTTGAGTAATTATTCCAAAATATATTCATATTCTTGTGATTATTTTGAAAATATCTATGAATTTATGAAATTTTATCATATGTTTTAACTAATTCGTTCTGTTTGTATTTTGTTAGACAATTATTGATAAGTAGTAAAATACTCTTGTCTTTGTGCAAAGACACTGGCTGTAACTGTCAAGTGCAGCTATGCTGCTTACACTAATGAAGGGCGGTGCGTGCAACGAAGTTACTCAAAAAGTGTGGAGCCATCTGCCCTAGCCTGACATCGACGAAATGTTTTAGTATCGAAATCGGTCAGTGATATGTTATTTATATTTACTGATAATTATTTCAGATTATTAAAATTATTAATTATATATGTTTTTAGAAAAGTATCATAAATTTGATAATATATAAATCTTTGAAACAGTTTAATATATTTCAATTATATTCTAATATATTTTTTGTTTTTTTTTTTTTACAATATTTTATTAATAATTATTATTATGCTTTTTTTGTATGAATCAATATATTCTAAATTTAAAAAATGATATATAATTTTTTTTTTATTAATTGATAAAATATTTATGTAGTGCATTTTAAATTTTTTTAAAAATAAATTGGTTTTGAAATATTTCAGAGGTGCCAGGCAATGTGCATCATGTCGGTGCCTGGATACATATACAACTGGTAGTACTATACGATACTAGCCTTCTTCAGTGGGATATATACCCTTATTATACTTTCTAAGCTTCCTACCCTAAACTTGTACATGCACAAACGCACACGCATAGCGTGTGCGCATGTGCTTTATCAACTTTTGCCTACACATCATGAGATTCTTGGGATTTATATCATTTCCCATTTCGGCTACTGTGTTATCTTTTAAATTGCTGTTACCACTTCATCGATTATTCTTTTCATCCATGTCTGTTGCCACTTGGTTTCTGGTGGTATTGGTAACTGCAGCCATAGATACACCTGCTAGTACTGTTCCATCTGTGCAAGAAAACAGATCTTTACATATTATAACACAGTTTCCTATGGGAGATAGTCAGAGATATGGATTTTATCCTTTAGATCCAAATACAACGAGAGAAGGTGCCCTTCGATTTAATCACCTTACTATAGATCCTATAACAGGAAGATTATATGCAGGTGCCATCAATAGACTTTTACAATTAGATTCTAATCTCAGACTGGAGGAATATGTTTCAACAGGTAAATATTATTTCTTTTTGTAAACTATATATTTTATAAAAGAATTCTAATTAAAGTTGTTAAAAAAATTCTTATAAATTATTATCTTCAGGACCAAGATTGGATAATCCTCAGTGCCATGCAACAGGCTGTCCTTCTAGAGACATAACTACATCTTTAATGGATAATGTAAACAAACTATTAATTGCTGATCTTGAATCACAAACATTAATTGCATGTGGTTCCCTTCTTCAAGGTGCTTGTGAAAAGTACAAAATGTCAAACATATCTATTAAACCGGAGTTCATTCCCCATAGTGTAGCAGCAAATGATGAAAATTCTTCTACATATGCTTTTATTGGACCTGAAAGATACAATGCTTGGGGACAAACAAATATACTTTATGTTGGTACTACATTTACTAATAGAGGAGATTACAGACACGATGTGCCTGCTATTTCCAGTAGAAATCTTCATAATTTAGAATTTGCAGAATATACATTTAATAAACAATCGATTGTATACATCGATGTAAAATATCGAGATCATTTTCTAGTTAAATATGTGTATGGTTTCAATGCCAGCGATTATGCGTATTTCGTATTAGTACAAAAGCAATCTCATCTTCCTGAGGAAGAGGAAAAGGGTTATATTTCTAGATTGGCTCGAAGTTGTATCAGTGATCCAAATTATGATAGTTATACAGAAGTGACATTACAATGTACTGTCGATTTGGGAGATGGGAAACCACAATTTTATAATTTAGTACAAGATGCAAAAGTAGCACCGGCTGGTAGTGATATAGCTACACAACTCGGTATTTCAGTTGGTGATCCTATTTTTGTTTCTGTATTTTCGCCAAGTAGAGGGATTACAAATGAACCACTTTCTCGCTCAGCACTTTGTGTTTATAGTTTACAAAATATTGAAACAAAATTCACTGAAAATATTCATATGTGTTTTAATGGTAGTACTAAATACAGAAATATGGGCTATGTCAGTGGTCCTATACAAGATGGAAAATGTCCCACAGCAGGAGTAAGTGTAAAATATAAAAAATTTTTTTTATAAAAATATTATAAAAATATATATATATATATATTATATATAAATAAATATATATATTATATATTTTTATATTGTTATTTTATTAATTCGCATTTTATTAATTTTCATATATATTTAGACAACAGGAAATATCTTGAATTTCTGTGAAGTGGGTTTGAAGATTTCTGGAATGTCGCCAATTGTGGGAGAAGCAATTTTATATTTTCCCGACGAATTCATCACTTCCGTAACAGTAGCTAATACAGAAAGTCACACCGTTGCATTCTTAGGTACTAATGATGGCGTCCTCAAAAAAGTTTTACTTTCTGGAAACGAAGCATTTGTCTATGAAAGCATTATAATTGATAAAGGAAACAGATTGATGCCCGATACTTTAATTTCACCAGATGGAGAACATATTTACGTTTTATCAACTTCTAAAATTTCTAAGGTTCAAGTGGAACATTGCAGTAGTTATATTAATTGTAGTAGTTGTTTAGATGCAAAAGATCCTTATTGTGGGTGGTGTTCATTAGAGAAAAGGTAAATATGCATGATATGTTTTATATTTTATTATATACATAAATTTTTTTTTTTTTTTAGATGTACAGTTAGAGGAGATTGTCAGAAAGCAAGTCACAGTAGTCCAAGATGGTTGTCTTTAGGTACAGGACAACAATGTATTGACTTTGAGCAAGTTCTTCCAGATCGTATGCCTATCAATCAAATGACCACAGTTCATTTAACAATTCGAACTTTACCCGAATTACCAGCGGGAGCGAATTATAAATGTGTTTTTGGTAACGCAGAACCTATAGATGCATTAATGACCGGATTTGGATTGTCATGTCCTACACCATCTGTTATTGAAAGACCAAATATACCAGACGGAGCCGATCATGTTCTAGTACCTCTATCCGTGCGTTCTAGTGAAACCAATAAAGATTTTGTCTCACGAAATTTCGCATTCTTTGATTGCTCTAGACATACTGTTTGTACAGAATGTGTAAAATCTCAATGGGCATGTAGTTGGTGTGTATATGATAATAAATGTACACACAATACAAGCTGTCAAGGTATCATTTCAGGAGAAAATGTAAGTTAATATAAAGATTGTATAGAATATAATTGTATTAATTATTCTTAAAAAAACGTTTATATTTATAGAATCAAGCGAATTTGGCTGCACATGGTGCACAATACTGTCCCAGGTTTGTGCAACGCGAAGAACCATTGATGTTACCTAATAGTGTACCTAAAGAGATAATGCTCGAAGTTGAAAATTTACCACATCCTCAAGTAGGACACACTGGTTTTCAATGCATCGTTTCTATTGAAGGTGCCAATTTAAAGGTACAAGCTCGTGTTGATAGCAGTCGTTTTATAGTTTGTGATAAAACGGTTTATTCGTATGAAGCAGCCACCGGTGAATACGAAGCAGAAATAACTGTTGTTTGGAATATTAACCATCACGTGGATAAAACTACTATTATTCTTTATAAATGTGAAGTGTTAGGTTCACATCGTGAACATGCAGATTGTTCCCTTTGCGTGACCAGAGACGCGCGTTTCGAATGTACTTGGTGTGGTAATAGTTGCGTGTATCGACATTCTTGTTTACACTCCCCATTTACAGAGTGTCCAAAACCGAGGATAGATATGATTAAACCTTTAAGTGGACCGATCGAAGGTGGTACGTTAGTCACTATTGAAGGTAGTAATCTAGGGCTAAAAGAAAGTGATGTGGATGGAAAAATACATATTGGTAATACTCCATGCATATTAGTTGACTATGAAGTATCTGTACGCATTGTATGCCGTACTGGAAGACACGAAGCAACAGATACTGCTTCTGTAGTTGTTGGTAATGATGCTGGTTATACTGAAAGTGCAGTATTATTTAATTATAAAGATATAAGATTATCTGGTGTTTATCCATCTGTTGGCCCACAAAGTGGTGGGACTCAACTTGCTATTACTGGAATGTATTTGAACATTGGTAGTACTATTTCAGCTTATTTGGATGAATTACCGTGCCATGTTAATGCCACGCAAGCGAGCAGCACAAGATTAACTTGTGTAACAAGTAAATCTGACAGAGTAAGAAAAATTGACAGACTGACTCTTAGCATAGATGGTGCAAATCGCACTTTAGTTGGTAATCCTTATAATTACACTCACGATCCCACTATTATGGAGATTAAGCCACTAACAAGTTTTGCTTCCGGTGGTCGCATGATCACCGTACATGGTACCAATTTAGATACCATTCAAAAACCTGAAATGGAGGTTTACTTTGATAATGAATTGCTACCTGTGAATAGAACAGTTTGTACAGTATTAAATCCAACACAGATGGAATGTCCAAGTCCAAGCGTTGCTAAGCGTTTTATGACTCTTCGTCGCAATGAGCGTGCTACTGTTAATGGTCAAAGTACACCATCTCAATCACTAAAATTAAAAGAATCTCAGTTATCCTTAAAAATAGCATTTATTATGGATAACGTAGAAAGTGTTCGAGATTTGGAAAAACATTTTAAAAGTCTTAGAAATCGTTTACTTTATGTGGAAGACCCGAAATTCTTCGCCTTTCCACGGAACATCAAATTATATAAAGGAGATACATTAGTTATTGAAGGAGAAAATTTGATTTTTGCTAGTGATGAATCAGATGTAAATGTCACAGTTGGAACAATGCCATGTAATGTGACATCACTTGCTTTAACTCAATTAGTTTGCATTCCTCCTGATCAACAACCATCTGATACAGACGAACTCGGAATTAAAACTGAAAATAATCTACCTTTAGTAGTGGTACGTGTAGGTCGTAGTCTGAGGTTTCCTATTGGTTATCTGCATTATGAAGTGATTAAATCCTATCCAATTCCACCAGAAGCCATTGCTGGAATAGCTGCTGGCACTTTTGGTCTTGTATTTTTATTTGTTTTAGTGTTAATAATATATAGAAGAAAAAGCACACAAGCAGAAAGAGAATATAAAAGAATACAAATACAGATGGATACTCTAGAAAGCAATGTTAGAATGGAATGCAAACAGGCATTTGCAGAACTACAGACTGATATGACTGATTTAACTGCAGATTTGGAATCATCTGGTATTCCAACTTTAGATCACAAGAATTACATCATGAAAGTATTTTTTCCTGGTGTCACACATCATCCCATATTAAATGATCCTAGATCGCGTAGTAATATATCTCGAACAAATTATGACGCTGCCATGATCCAGTTTGAACAGTTAATTAATAATAAATACTTTGTATTAACTTTTATTGAAACCTTAGAGGCTCAAAAAGACTTTAATATTAGAGATAAAGTGAATGTTGCATCATTACTTATGGTCGTCCTGATGGGTAAGATGGAGTATGCAACTGACATACTTATGAATCTTTTATTAAGACTTATTGAGAAGGCGGTAAATACGAAACATCCGCAATTAATGCTTCGAAGAACTGAATCTGTGGTAGAAAAAATGTTAACGAATTGGATGGCACTTTGTATGTATAATTATCTTAAAGATTATGCAGGTTCCTCTCTATTTTTATTATTCAAGGCAATAAAACATCAAATAGAAAAAGGTCCCGTGGATGTGATTACACATGATGCTAGATATTCATTATCTGAAGAGAGACTGCTTCGTGAACAAATTGAACATAGTGTAGTTACTCTTCATGTTGTCCAAGATGATCTCGATGAAAAAATTCAATGTAAGGTATTAGATTGTGATACTATAAATCAAGTGAAGTCCAAGATTTTAGATGCTCTCTACAAAAATACTCCTTTTTCGCTGAGGCCGTCCGTTCATGACGTAGATTTGGAATGGAGACACGGTAGAGGCGGTCATTTAACTCTTCAAGATGAAGATCTCACAACAAAATGTAGCGGCGAATGGAAGAAAATAAATACACTGGCACATTATGGTGTCAAGGAATCAGCAGTAATGTCATTAATTCCTAGACAGAATGATAGTTTTTCTGTCGCTTGTAAACCACCATGTCACAATTGCAAACCATCACATTATCATCATCAACAACAATCTATTCATCATCATACCCATCATCACCATTTGCATCGTCATGCAAATCATTGTTCGTCCACACATCTTCCATCCACACCTAATCACAATTTAATTACTCCTGTAATGTATAATCATCCAGTCAGTGGTTTATACTTTGAATCTCATTCGCCACCGATTATAACAGCAAACGGTGACGTAGAAAGTGGTCATGGTGGTAATCAACGATTATATCATTTGGTAAGGCCTATAGAAGAAAGTCATTATCCGCCAGGTATGGGTTTTACTGGTAGCAAGCATCATCATCCGGAACGAACACACAAAGCTATCCCTGAAATATTTTTAACAAGATTATTATCGACGAAGGGTACTGTTCAGAAATTCGTTGATGATTTTTTGAATACAATATTAACAGCGAATGAAGCATTACCTAGTGCTGTAAAGTGGTTGTTCGATCTTCTGGACGATGCCGCGAAGCAACATGGAATTGTTGATCCGGAAGTACCACATGCATGGAAATCGAACAGTTTACCTCTAAGATTTTGGGTGAATTTTATTAAGAATCCAGACTTCATGTTTGATATTAATAAATCAACCACGGTTGATTCAAGTCTGTCCGTGATCGCACAAACGTTCATGGATTCCTGTTCAATGACGGAGCATAGACTTGGAAAGGACTCACCGTCAAATAAATTACTTTTTGCTAAAGACATACCACATTATCGAGAAAAAGTAGGTCGTTTTTACACAGATGTACAAAGACTGCCACAAATCACTGATCAAGAAATGTCTAGTGCCATGCAACAATTAAGTGCATCACATGCGAACGAATTTGATGTGATCGCAGCACTGAAAGAACTTTATATCTATGTCAGCAAATATTATGAACAAGTAAGTATTAATAAAATAAAATTAATATTTTATTAATATTTAATTCTATTTATTAGGATTTCTAATTTATCAATAATTTAATTAATATTATAATATTTTAATATATCATATAGATCCTAGAGGCCTTGGAGACAGACGCGGGCTGTCGCAAATTACATCTAGCCCACAGGCTAGAAAATGTGGCGTGCACACTTGAAGGAGAGGAAACCAGTGCCTGCTGACATAACCTTCTCATTGCCATCCCAGGACCCGTCAATCTCTCCAGAAATACTGATTAGTGCCTCCATTTCATGCATCAGATACACCTCGTTACATATGTACAAATCTACATCATGTGAATAACAATGCCGTAAAAAAATTTGTGCGATTTCGTTAAGGCTAGTCAGGCGATAGTTTTTCTCAGGATAATTTATCCTGGTTGTAGTATTTACGTCTATATGTCATAGCCGTATCGAAATTCGCTCGTAAACACGTACAGATATTAGTAAAATGATAAAAGGAAAAATTTATCCTTTAAATTAGATTTGTTTATTAATGTTATATATTTCATTTATTTTAATATATATATATATATATATTTTTTTTTTCTTTATAGTTAGCATTTGACATTTTTTGATATGATATATTAAAAAAATATTTTAAATAAAAATTTATCAGTTTCTGATTGGATGTATGAAAATATTAATATGTTTTTTTTACATAAAATAATCAAAATAGTCAAATGACATATTTTTAATATTATAATAAATTTAATCTAAAATCTAGTATATTGTGGCCTTAAGATAATTATATATATATTATTAATAAATAATATTATTAAATAAATCCAACAGTATCAATAAAATTGTAATTATTATATACATTTAAAACAATACTTAATTAAAATGAAAATTAATATTAGAGAAAAACTCTAGGAATGCAAAATATATGTATGTAATGCAATATATATCAAAATGCTTTATTTGAGATGACAATTAAAAATGTAATGCAAAGATTATAAAAGATGAATATTTGAAAATAGATTATAATAATTTATTATATTTACCGTATTATTTATTATTATTTATTTATTTCGTTTATATATTCTGTTATGATTGATGTTTATAAATTTTGTTACAAATTTCCTGTTATTTTAATTATATAAATATAATTATTGTTACTGTTGGATTTATTTAATAATATTATTTTAAATATGTAATTTAATTTAAATAAATAATTTTCCATTAATATACATTTGTATTGATTAGATTTAAATTTTTAAATTCAAGGTCATAGTTGTATTTACCTTAACATTAATTATAATTTTGTTATATCTATGATCATGAATATGCAACAACTTTTTATGGAAAAAAATTTTTGAAAAATTTAAATATATTAATATGTAACATACCTGATCAGAAACTGAAAAATTTTTATTTAAAATATTTTTTTATCATATTATCAGAAATGCCTGAAAAATTGTAATTAAAAATACATAAAGGATATATCTTATGGAATGTTAATATATTCATGGAATAAGATTTTTGAAAGATTGATTCTAAAAATCAAAACAAAATTAGTTTATAAAAATGTCGAAAATGTGAGATAGGAATATAGTACGATGATATAATGAAAATAGAGCGGTTTTTTTTTATTTTTTTATTTTATTTTTATTTCGCTAATATAAATTTAAATTGCTTATAATTTAATAAATAAATTTTAATCAACATTTTTGCAATTAATTTTCGTAATATTTAATCTTTAATAGTTAACTTTTTTAAAATATTAATATAACGAATATTAACAATCGAAATATATATATATATATATATATATATAAAATATAATATTTGTAAGAAATTATAAAAACAATAAAGAATCTCAATGCAATCAATAAAATTTCCGTTAAATAAAAGATATAATTTGTTATATAATAAAAAGTATATCTCTTCAATAATGTAACCAAATATTAATTAATTTCTTGCATTTAAGATTTGAGATGCAAAATTCATGTAAAATATTTATAACAAAGAAAGAAAAAAGTAAAGAAAATTAATGTTTTCATTTTTATTGTTGATCAAATGTCTATACGTGTATACGTAATATATATAACAGGAAAAGAATATAATGTGTAAAATTTAAGTGAGAAAAAAGCCATAGTGTCCATCAGACTGTCTGTACAAAAAAAGTACGGCAGCAAGTAGTCTGTGATCCGAGCACAAGTGGCTATGCCTACTATCTTCATTATGATATATATTATTAATATGTTATATATTATATATATATATACATAAAAAATATGTAAAGCAAAGATCACAACATACATCTTCATGGATTATAGTGAGCTAGTTAGAGAGGGTCTATATATGTATTATAATATATAATTCAGAGTGAAAAATTCTTTCAGAAATGACAAAAGAATGAATGAAGAGAGAGAGAGAGAGAGAGAGAGAGAGAGAGAGAATGATATTAAATTAAGATAGTTAATGGTTAAATGAAAGAAAAAATTGGGAAAATAAAAAAATTGTAAGAGAAGTTCAGACTACTCTAGGCCTATATATATATATACATATATACATATATATATATATATATATATATATATATATATATATATATATAATATGTAAAAAAAAAAGAAAACACAATTTTTTTATTATTTTTTCTTTTGTTTATCTTTTGACTTTATTTTTATCTATTTTACACAACTACATTTATATGAATATGACTGTTGCTATGATTTGTAAGATCATTATATACATCATATAATGATTTTACAACTATTATAGGAGCTATATTATAATTATTATTGCTCTTACTACAATAGTTATATAATAAGTTATATTATTACATATATAGATACAATTATCTATTAATTGTCTATTCAACAATAGTTATTATGGTATATCGTTAAGCGTGAAACACATAATAGTTGCAAAAATAAAAAAAATCTTTTATATTGTATATCAGCAAAGAACGATTTCTAGACTCTTACAAATACAGATTAAAAAAAAAAGAAAGAAAATAAAAAAAAGAAAATGCAGTAGAAACAAATTTTATACATGTCCAGTTATATTTTTGCCGTTCATTAGATGTTTGAGATTTTTCGCCACTTTTAATAATATCATAATTAAATGCATTTAAAAAAAAGGAAATTTAAGAAGATACAACGATAAACAGTATTTTTTTGCGATTCATTATTTTCATTATTTTCTTTTATCTAAGACTCCTTCAGTTTAAAAATTGCATCTTTTAATAAAATATTATCTTTGAATTTATTTATTATTCTGATATATATTAATATTTAACAGTTTAATTCACTGCCCATTGTGCACTGCCAATTTTTCTCTATGCGCTTTTAAAAATTGTTATATTGAAATAGAATTATTTAATATTCAAACTACAAAAATTATTATTTGATAATTTAAATGGTAATCTAGGGATGCTGAGGTTTAAGCTCATTCTTGTACTTAATTAACATTTTCATGTATTTTATCTATTTCTAGAACTTCTCAGCTTCCCTGTCATTGACTTATGTATCTTTCTATTTTATATGAATTGTATTTATTTATATTTCTTACAGACAGATATTGAATTATCTATTCGAAAATAATACGTCAATCTGCTCTATGTGATTTATTATATTATACATATATATTATACATATATTTTATTCACGTATATATACTATATATATACAAGTAATCATTTTTTAATTAAATATTAAATCATTTTATTGAATTTTTTTTTGTCTATGTAAAATGATGATGGAACATTGCAAATATTCTATTATATTCAAATTTAATCTATATCGAAATTATATAATGATTTAATTTCATATATATCATATTATTTCATTATGTATTTCATGCAATATAATATTACAAGAATGTATGATATAAATGATAACAGAATAGAAAATGAAACTTGCAATTATCGATAAATTATGATTATATATATCTGTTCTATTATTATTTTTTTTGTAATATTTTAGAAATATTATTTTGTATATATTTCAATCTAATTCTTCTACAAAATTAAAATTTTCTATATTGATATTGAATATCACTATAGAATAGATATGATATTATATATACCATAGATTTGAAAATTATTTTGCTAAGTATTTTTATTTATGGAACATATTTTATTTGTACAATGAATTTATAGTAAAAAATATAAAAATTATTTTTATTTCGTAATTAAAGACAATGCAAAAAAAATTTAATTCAAATGATTCTATAAAAATTTCAGCAAAAAAATAACATTTATTAAAATTAAAAAAAAATATTTATAAATATAGTTTATTAATTTTACTTAAAATATTCTTTTTCTATTTTGCTTAAATTTAATTGTAGGAAAATTCAGAACATTTTAATAATTATACAAAATTTGTTTATGACAAAATTTGTTAAACAAATAAAGTTATGAAAAATATTTTTGTGAATAATATTTGTAATTCAGTTATATTAAATTATTGATGAGTCTTCCAAAATGAAATTAATTAATTTTGACTTTTAATTAGCATTATTTTATTATAATTTTTTATGCAAATTGTATGTTGTCTTAGTACAAATATTTATATTATAATTAAAAATTATGCAAATATATATATACAAACACACACATATACAAAATTTCATTTTAATAATATTAGTATTTAATTTAATAATATTTTAGTAATTTTTATTATTAAATTACTTTTTATCATTTCTTTAAAATATTTTTAATCTAATAAACTATTTATAATGAAATATATTGAAACAATCGTAAATTAAAAATCGCTATTGATATTATTTAAATAAGATGTTTGTTATATATATTTATTCTATTTCAATAAATATTGAATATTTTTATGCAATATTTTGAAAATAGAAATAGTATTCATATATTAATGATAATGAAATTGTGAAAAACAAGTCATTTGCATTACAATGTTGGAAAACTTATTAATTTAAAATTTACTTAAAAATTTAATAAAATAATTATAAGTTTTTTTTTATTAAATATTTTCGAAATGATGAATTTTCTTTTATTTAAATTTTATTAACATAATGATTGAAATAAAATGAAATAAAATATTATATTTCTATTTAAATATAAAAAAAGTCTGTTCTAATAATTATTATAATATAAAAATATAATTACAACAAAAATATTCACGAATACTATTTCTTTCATAGATTAAGTAATATATTTTTAAATTATTATACATTAAAGTAATATATTGTACAAAACAAATAATGAAAATATTTGGTGATAAAAAACGATAATTCGTATTGTAATTAAATCGTTATGCATAAATGCGAACATATTAACGATATAATGAATTATAATGAAAAATAAATAGTAAAAAAATCCCTGATTTGTGGATGATACGTTTCTAATTGTATATATTCAATAAAATGTTCATTATATTGTCATTATTATTAATATCAATATTTTTATATTATCGAAACATGTAAGAGTTAGTAAAAAAAATAGTATATATTAAAGAAGCTATTGGAATTGTAAAATTGACTTGGAATTTTTTAAAGTAGGTTTATACATTATTCGAATAATGTTATATAACGTCCATAGTAAGGATCGATGTTTTTATTACGGTATATTAAACTCTTTTATATGTGTATATTATTTTACATAGCACAGATTGACGTATATTAATATATTTGCACATATATTCCTATATACATACATTTTGTCTGTACGAGATAAAAATTAGAAGATTTCTCTGTGTGATTTACATTTTTAGCAATTAAAATATTAATTTCCAAAAATTATAGTTCAAAAATTATTATGTAGAATATCTTGTATAATACGTGAAGAACATAATATGTTCGAACGCAATTCGAAAACTGTAATATGCTACATTTTTTAATGTATATTGTACACATACAAAATTTTTCGATGAAATTCTGTTGTTTCCTTAAAGCATTTAAAATGTCCTAATATTGTATAAAATATTTGTATATTAATGAAAAAAATATTTAAAAAAAATTGTACTAATAATTAATTTTAAATCGAAAATACTATTAATTATTTTTCAAATTATTTATCAATTTGTTTAAAACTAATTGAATACCACAAAATTTAGAATAAATAAGCATTAATTTTTATTTATCTTTTAATATAATTAATATAAAAATATTATTTATTACTTAAAATATCGAAGAAAGCTAGTCTCAGAATTTGTGACATTTAAATATTTTCAATATATAATTACGAAAAGTATATTGACATTTAATATTGAGAATTGCTTATGGTATAGCAGAATTTCTCGACAATTTGTACTCTCGACAATTGACTCCATCCATCTGAAAAGCTTGTCAATTCCGCATTCAACATATGTATTGTATTGTAATTAATGGAGGAAATGTTCAACGGTTTTATGAATTAGTAATGTCATGCTTCGTAGTATAGATGATTCCAAACATCATGTCAAATTTAAGATTATTCTTTGTTAAGCTTCCGAAAAAATGGATGGGGGGAAGGAGAGTAATTGTTCCCTATAAGAATAGCTTAAATATATTTAACTCGGGAACTATGTAAGAAAAAAATATAAAATGGGCTCATTTTCATTCCCATGAATTTTTGAATGTATCTTTTGTCGTTGTATATTATAAGTGAAGAGTGCAATGTATGTATGAATGTAATACTGCTTTATTTGTGCGTATGTTGTGCGGATGTATGTTGAGCGTATATCTATTAATATACGCGTATAGATGCAATCCCGAAAAGCCCTATGTAAATAGAATTCAACCCCCCCATCTCGCATACAAGTAGATTATAAATAATATTCGAGAATGAAATGACTCTTGCTAAATTTTCAATGGGATGTAGGGATAAACAAATAAGCATTTGAAAAATTGCAAAAATATATTGGTATTATAAATGAATTTGTAAAATTTATTTTGAAGTACCCATAATTAATGTCATTTTTTTTATTTTAGGTTTTTTTGAAGTTTTATAAAAATTCAATTGCATATTTTGATTTATATATTTAAATTAATGTATGTTTGTACAAAAAATTATATTTTTTAAATGTTAAATGTTATAATATCAAATTACATTGCGTCACAATTTGTTATTTCACAACAAATTATATTAAAAAAAATTATTTAAGTATTTCTAACGAAAATATATAATAATATAAAAAGTAAAAATCTTAGTTAGCAAAAAATCGGGAATTACTGCGGTATGAAATATTAACATTATTCGTTCAAAGATTATACTATTTTTGATAAAATATATCGATTTTAATATCAGAATATCTAATTAGCATTATTAATTTTAAAGATTTTCTCAATTAATTAATCAACTTGTAACGTCGAAATTATAAAATTTGTTTAAGTCTTTTACACATTATAAAATATTGTCATAATATATATAAGTGCTTCATTCTACACCTGATTTGATTTTATATACTAATGGTTTTTCCTGAGATTTTGTTGAAGACAATGCTGGTGAATTAGATGAAGAATTTTTTTTTGAACTTTGAGTAATATTTGTGCTTCGTTTATCCTGTTTAGCTTTTTTCATCATATCTTTTAATCTTCTATCTGCACTTATAATATGAATATTTGGTGTTATTTTGTTTCCACCACCTATTTAAAGAAATAGTAGCTGTTTTTTTTCTTTCTTTGAATATACAATAAATTTTTAAAATTTTTTATAAAAAAGAAATTTTTTAAATATATTTTTTAATATTATTTTCGAAAACTTACTTAAATTGGATTTTTTTTGTTCTTTAGATTTATTTTCTATCACTGTTTTTGGTGAACTCCTTTCTTTTGAAACCTATAAATTAAAAGAAAAATTTATTTTCATTTCATATTTATTTTTTTTCTACAATTCTTTAATACAAATCAAAAATATATTTTTAAATATAAAAATATAATAAATTATAATGTGAGTGAATACACACACCTGAGATTTGGAACAGTTTGAACAATACCACACCAATCCTGGTACATCTATTTGAGAATCTAAAATATGTGGAACATGACATTCTTGGTGATATAAGGAATGACATTCTAAACATTCAACAAGTCTGTTTCTTGCACCAACATCCATTCCTTTGCAAATTACACATGTCAGATCATCTTCTAATATTTCTAATGCTAAAGTATTATCAGTCTGAATAATATCAGGTGGTGTGTCACGAGTTGGTAAATTTACAGGAGAATTGTTTTTGCTTGATTTACTTGAATGTTTGGAAGAAGAAGAAGAGGAGCTTTTGCTCTTTTTACTACTGCTGCTATGGTCACTTAGTACTGGTTCCTCCATCATATACTAAAAACAGAAAATTCAAAAGATAGAAATTCAAAAAATGAATGATAATGATGGTGCATACAGAGGGATCAAATACTGGATATCTTTTTACGTGAATGAAATCTCCTATGCTTCATGAGTGCCCTGATATCAGAACTAATTCTGTAAGTATAATAACTTAATTAATATAAAACACTTTGATTTACTCTTTTTTTCTTGATAACCCTCAAAATAATGTGTTTAAATTAGTTATTATCTAATTACCTTTTTGTGTAGTACATTCGATAACATTTTTGATGGTCCATACTTTTGTTTGATTGCTTCATCTAGAAGAGCTCGTAATTGTTCTGCAGAATCTTTATTAGTGGAATGTAAAAGATGTAAACCCTGTGTAAATTGAGGATCTAACTCCAATTGTGACATTTTTATATGACTTACTTTAATCTGTAAAATATAAGATAATTACATGACAAATTTTTAAATATAATAATACAATATATACAATATATACAATAATACAATATATAATTAAATACAATAAAAAAATAAAAAATATATAAATAATAAATTTGTTAATAAAATAAATATCTGATTAAATATTTTTTTCATATCACATAATATTTAAACTATAATTATTCAAAATATAAAAAAATTTTTTAAAAATTCTAGGTTATATTTACTTTATTAATTATTTATTTAATTATATTAAATTGTTTCATTTTTTTTAATATATTATAGTTAAAATTAAATTTATTACTATTATAAAAAAGTATATATGAAATATAATCAATTATAATCATATATCTAATCTTTAAGTAATATGAAATCTTACACATTTAAATGTATACTTAAATAACATAACATCTATGTTAATTTGCATTAAATAAGCCATGTAATTAAAAAATAACACAAAAATTTAAATTTTTCATTTCATATTTTTTCTAAATAATATTTATGAAACATTGATAATTCATTGATGATTTATATATGTTTAAATTAAACATTTATATAAACACAAATACATTATTTATTTAGTCAAATTTTTAATTTTTTTTAATGTCATTTTATATTTTAAAAATACCGCTTGCAAAATATTTCTATACATATGAACTGTATATTATACATAAAGTAAAAAATAATGAAAGTTAAAGAACATGCACATAGGCACTGCTATTACTTGATTCGTCCCTGGTCTCGCGTATTCCAAATTTAATTTTACAGAGTTTTGATTCTGCGTTAAATAAATGCAGCCTCTGTCTAGGGAGATATTATTGTGAATAAAAGTTTACTTTACTAAAAGAATAAAGAAAGGTATGCATTTAGATATGAATACTTACGTTAAAGCTTCGAAAGAATGGTGAAAATACAAGCAAAGAAAGACCAAAATAGTAACCCTGCAGGCGATCAAGTGTAAGGAACAAGTCAAGTACGCCTGGTGTGCTCTTTCCATCTTTTTCTATTTATCGGAAAAGGTATGAACGCTTCCTTCTCGAGGCGCGTTAAAACGATGTCTAACTTTCGACGGGCAGTTGGCAGCCGTGCGTAAAAGAAATAAATAATCAAAGCGACCATGAAGTGACAAATAAAGTTGGAGAACAATGCTCGCGAATGGCAAAGAAATTTGAGTGCAGCGTGCATTGGCCCCTGTTCTATGTTTTGGATACATCTTTTGTGGTTACAACGTGGTGTTCTGTACAACATTAAAACTGGAGGTACGCTATGTACTCGCCGCAGAGACGGGGCTGACATTTAGATATTTTCTTCATCCCGATACCTTTGTGGTACTGGTCTTACTTTCATATTCTTATATCAGTCGCCCGCTGACAACCGTGATTCCTCCATGCGTAGGAATCCGATTCTGCGGTTAGCTAGACTAAATGACTAAAAACGCGCTGAATCGGCGGTCACCAGAACTTCTATCATCGGAGAAATAATACAGATTCACAGAAACATGCCTTCCTCCAGAGTGCTATTATACATGGTTTTTTAAGGACATGCTTGCACGGTACCGGTCAATGATATTTCGTTGTTAACCTCTACTATTGTTTCGAATGTATTGTTACACCGCATGTTGCGGATGATAGTGGCCATGTGTTTAATCTTTATTCACTTGAATAAAGTCTGACAGGATAATTTATCCAATAAGCTTCAAACATGAAAACAGAAAAAAAGCCCAACGAACCAAGTTGTGTATCAACCACTGTTGTTAAAGAGGAACCTGATACGGATCCAGTTAAAATCAAAGAAGAGGGTTCCGGAGGTAATAATGATGATACAACTGGAGAGGACACAACAGAGTGTTCTAGGGATCCTTGTTTGGATCCTTCTAATGGAGAAGGTACATTATCAGGGGAGAATCAAAATAATAGTGCAAATCAACCAATTCTAAATTCAGTGAAGCAAGAAGGTGATCATAATAATCCCACGGATGATATACCTGGTAAATATAAATTTAATTTTTATATTCTATTAATTATCTATATTTTTAATATCATTTAACATTTTTTTTTATTTTATTTCATTCATTTTGTTGTAGATTGTAGTGGTAATGTGATTACTGCAGATGGTATTCAGCCATTAGTTAGTAATGTTCTTGGAAAACAGATGGGAACTAGTACAGGAAGTGGTGAAGCTCAGTATATGCAACAACAAAGTCAAATTTTTGTATTTTCTACAACATTAGCAAATAAAGGTGCAGATGCAGTGTTACAAGGGCAATATCCATCAATTATTGCTTATCATTGTGCACAACCAGGCACTAAAAAGTATTTAGAAGTATGTAATTAAATTTTATAAAAAAATTTACATTATTTTTATGTTTATTAATAGAATGCAATATTATTATTTCAGAAACATCCAAATAAAGTAAATCAATTCCGTCAAAACCCTGCACAATGGTTAAATAATCTTGCAATGATGAAACAAAAAACTCATCAAGGAGGTACAAATAATTTTCAAAATGAACAACCTCCTGATCTACCGGCTCTTGATCCTAATGCTCCTCCATTCTGGAATGAACAACCTAATCTAAGAAATTTAAATGGTGGTAATACTCTTGGCAATTCTGAACCATCATTGGATGATGCAAATATAGATGTGCCTTGCCTTGTACCAAATTCACCTGGTAATTCAGGTAATAATATGTAGTTTTGCATTTTATATTATAATTGAAAAAATTTTCATTTTTTTAATGGTATTTTTTTGTGTATATTTCATATTAGAACTATGTCTTTTATTACAGCAAATCCTCAACCTCCGAATAATACTACAATGGGTCATAGTCCTAATTTATTAGGAGGTACTACCAGTCCAGGTCCAGGCAGTTTACAGCCATCTTTACAAGGTGTCAAAGTTCCAGACGAAAATTTAACTCCTCAACAAAGGCAACATCGAGAGGTTCAATTAGCAACTATTAGGAAAATGCAAATGATGTTATTTCCTGAACATAAAGAAGAAACTACTAATACACTAGATGCAACACAAGGAACAGCGGTATCAACATGTCCTCCAACAAATGTTCCTTCAGTTGTACCAACTCAATGTCCTCCAACTATGGATTGGCATAAATTACAACATCAATTTCTTGATGGAAAAAATAAGGTAAAATGATTAAAAGAAACAAAAATATTTTTAAAATATTAATATATTAATTTAATATAATATATTATTTATATTGCAGACCAGTGTTGGAAGTCCTGGAACAGGAGTTCCATTACGAGGTGCTAATATGGTAGGAGTTCCACGTAGTCAAGGACCACCACCACCATATCATCAAACAACTCGATCTGCGAGTGTGCCAATTGCGATACAAAGTCCAAATCCTTCTTCACCTAATAATCCAACTAGCAATTTGTCTCTACCATCACCTCGCGCAAGTTCAGCTCTAAATTCACCTGCAGATTGCAATAGACAATTTCAACTCAGTAATCAGAGAACTAGCCATCTACAAGGACAAAGTCCAACAAGTCAAGATTCTCCAAATCCAACAGTTGGGAATGCAACAGCTGTATCAACAACGAGACTTAATCATAGTAATCCAGGAACGCCTGTTTCTCATTCGCATATCTCAACACTTAGTCCTAGTGGAACGACTGCTCAAAAAGATTCTTCTTTAGACTTTCCCACCAGTCAACCTCCAAATGGTAAGATCAAGCAATAAAATAATTATTTTATTATTATAGGCATTTTATTGTAGATTGTATGTTTTAAAATATGTTTAATATATTAAATAACATTTGACATTAAATTGCATTCAAAGGATTTTAATACAACAACTAAGTAACGATGATTATTTTAATTATTATATAAAATATTTTAAAAGTTCACTGCTTAAAAATATTATGCGGTGAATTGATCATGTTATATGTTACAACATAGTGGATGGTATGTTTTGCCGCACGCTGCAATCCTTAGCCCAGCAAAAGCAGCAACATACTGGAGCAGTAAATGCAACAGGTGTGAAGGAAGCAAATCTGATGCCAGTTCCGAGTCCTCAGCAGATTCAATATCTTAATACTTTCGAAGGACAAGAACTAACAATACAAAAACAACCAAATACAAGTTTAAAAGATGGCAATTTATCTACGTAAGTATATTTAATAATTATTTACTTCTTAATATAAATATATGATTTCATATCATTCTGTGCTTTTTTTTTTAGAAACACAGCCAGTAATACAGAGATACCGAACAGAATTTTACCAGGAGCTTTGGATAATAGTAATCAATTTCCTACTAGATCCGAAGGTGCGAGTCCAGTTCAGATGGATATGAATCGCGGCTTTACAGGTTCTTTACACAGTCCACATACTCCTCATACTCCGCATACACCAGGCAATGGTGCTCCACATACTCCAGCTGATCCTGGAAAACCTGGAAATAAATCTAGTGCAAGTGCACAAAGTAGTCCAGCACCGCACAACGCAAATATACCGGATAGTATGGGTCCCCCAAGAACAGTACCAGCATCACCTACTACAAAACCTGATACATCACCGCCATCGACAAAAGATACTCAACAACAACAAACTCAACCTCAACAACAATCACAACAGCAACCGCAACAACAACCGCAACAGCCTTCTCAACAACAACAATCTACAGTTGCAAATCCAAATAATTCTGGAAATACAACAGTGGTGCCTCCTTTGGGAGGTCCAAATGCTCCCTTTCCTTGCGGAAGACCATCTATTAACGTGAGTCAACCTTCAGACAATGTGCCTCTTAATCCCAACAATATCGGAGGGCGACTCGGCAGTTTAACCGCAATGAGTACAAATCATTTTGATCCTATAACTTCCTTAGCTCAGATGAGTCAGCAACTTACTAACACGGCAGCTAGCAATTCATTAGGTAATGAAGGACCTATTCATTCTGGAAATACTGGAATGATGCAATTCGGCAATCCGCATAGTATGCATATGATGCAAATAGGCGGTGAAATGAATGGAAGTTGTCATATGGGTGGTCCAACCAATGAACCAAGCGAAGTAGGAGGAATGTGCATGGGTCTCGCGGGACCACCAGCGAGTTACAGTCCGACAACTTCACATACAGGAAGTCCTGGTGTACCTAGCAAAATAGGTCATCCTATAATGGGACACGGTATGATGAGTAGTCACTCAGGTAATGCAGCAAGTGCATATCCTGGTGGCGATCCTCATGCACCACCGCCAAGATTAATGACAGGTCATGTAACTGGTCCTAGTCCTTACAATGGAGCGAATGTTCAAGTAAAACCTAGTGCTCCGAACACGATACAATATTTACCGGCTAGGCCTAATGTTGGTCATACTCCTAGAGGGCCACCAAGCTTGGACTTCCTTCAACGATTTACAAATCCCTTATCTAATTTAGAATCAAAGATGGGCACACCATCTGTAAATCTTCAGTACTTCCCGAATGGTTGTGTACCAAATAGTATGGGTCCACATAGTGGTATGCCATCAACCATGAGCGGTGGACTTCCTGGCATGGGAGGTTCTCCAAGGATGGACGGACAATCGATGAATACATCTGTTGGGGTACATCCTTCGATGAGACCTGTTGGCAATATGAGACCTCAGCCTAATTTAATGCGAATGCAACACATGGTTGGTGGCGGCGTCTTTCCAGGAGGTTCAATGGATCCAGATAAAGTCTTCCCACCTGACATGGTATCGCAAGTTCCCAGTCAACCAAATCCTGGTATGTACGTATCTGGCAGTAAAGGTAGTCCTATGGGATTAGGACCTCCCCCGGATGCGACTCAGCCATTACCTCCGAGCATGGGTGGTGCTACTAGTAACTTCAAGAATAGTCCTTTCGTCGGTAGTGGTCCAAGCATGTCGGATCCAAATTATGCTCAACAATTCCACAACTTCCAGCAACAACTTTATGCTACCGGGACGAGAGGTAGTGGTCCACCACATCCTAATTTACATCCGCCGCCAAACTCGCATTCGCATCAGCAGTTCTTTATGCCGAAATAAAATGTGTTATCTGCCTGATCGAAGATAAATATCGCGACGGCGATAATTTATGATTGTGGTGGCCTTTTTGTGTCTTTTTTGACCATTATGTTTATTAATCTTGAGAACAATTTCATAAAATGAAATATAAAAATGATCACAAAAATGAACACGCATTTTCGGAGAATGTAAAACTTTATATAAAATTATTGCGTGCAAACTTGTAAAGGATAAAAAAGTCGAATTTGTTAAGGTTCTATGTTGATGTGATGAATAATTATGAAAAATAATTAATGACGTACCATTTTCTGTAAAATGGTTTATCATGACTGGCGGTGGTAACGAGATTCTCGTTCAATTCTTTATTTACGAAGTTGTTTATGTATGTGTTATTATATCGATAAGCGTTTTATTCATAAATCATGACATTAAAGTCTTTAATGTCTCTCGCGTCTCTTAAATCTGTTCCATCGTCTTAGAAAATATCGTTTTCGTATCAGAATTCACTCTGTAAATTGGAAACATTACAAATATCGCGTAGCGTTACGCGAATCATGTAAATACTAATGTAAAATCTGATTTCTTCGTAGTAATCGTTATTTCGTCGATCGGAATATACGGTGATCGTTGCTAGAGATTTTCGTGGATCAGAAAAAAAGAAAGAAAGAATGTAAACAAAAAAAGGCAAAGATTCTTCTCTTCCTTTTTATTCGAATAATTGCTCGTGATAAAATACTGTGCGAGAAATAATGAAGTATTTGAAGAAATGATATAAAAATATGCCGGTGAAAAATTTATCCTTCCTTTTATCACTAAATAATTGAAAAAAAACGCAGTCAAACAAGCTCAAATTCATAATTGTACATATATACGATATATATTCCTGTTGCAACATACTCCTTAAAATAATATTGCCCGTCCCTTATATTCCCTTCACCGATTCCCTCGTGACCAACACTGTGCATAATCATGACCCCACGTAGCGTAATGATATAAGAGAAAAAGAATAATTGACTAAGAACAATTATGTTGTTGATGAATGATTTTTATTATAAATGAAAAATAAAGATATTTACAAGAAGTCAGTATCAGAATTGATCGATAATAAGTTTCGTGATTATTTGAAAACGGACTAGATTTTTTTTTAATCGTTATATTTTTTCTGTCCGTTGAAACTGAATGAAAGTTTTTAAATATGATGAGCTCATAATTTTTTTTTTTTTTTTTTTTTTTTTTTTTTCATTTAAAAAACAGGCTGCTTCCAACTTACTCGGATCTGTGATAGTCAAACAAGAAAATGTATCCTTTTTTCTTCTTTCTGAAGACATCAATACATATCTATATTCATTAAGGAATGATTTTTTAATACTATAATATGTTTATTTAATCGTTAGATGTTATGCATGAAGAAAGAGAAAAAAAAAAGAATGAATGAGAAAATTAGAGAAAGACGAAGCGAGAAAATAAACTAAAAAAAAAATTTTTTTCGAAGCAGCTTGAGCAATATTTTAAGCGATTTAGCGCAAAATGATGAATTTTGTGATAACATAAAGAACATTTCTAAATATGTGACATGATGATAGAGAGCTTTCTCGAAGACTTTATATTTTCAGTTAGAAATAAGATTTCATCTATGTTCATAATTCAAAGTTTTTACAACGAGTCGTGTAACATATCATCCATAAAATTATGTCAATATTACAGATTTCATTCTGTTTTTCTGTTTTTTGTTTTAATTTCATTTACTAGAGAAATATTCTACCTGCGCCAAGTATTTTACGAATTTCCACATTACTATGCAATATTTAGGACAATATTGCGCAAATAAGTAACCTACATTTCACTCTCCATCCATTGAGTCAAATGAAGCTATGAGCTCAGTCACGAAATGTAAAGCTTATTTGTAATCGATTCCCCTTGCAATAAGTTGTATATATTGTTCATCACTTTATCCAAAGGTGCTCACTAAATCACTAAATTTGTTGCGTTGTGTTATATCTCTTGTTGTCGAGAATTTGTCATTCTTGAAATTTCGTTTCACCTGTAAAAAAATCATTTATTTAACAAGTATTGTATTATGAATTTCTTCAAATTTGTTGAATCTATTTCTTCATTCATCTATGCCATTATTCAATTCAACATTTATTGATTTACAATAAGGGATACGATAATACTGTATCTAAGAAATTTTAAGAGAAAAGTGTTCAACAATTTCATTGATTAATATTACGATTCATTGTTGCAACCAATTTTATACCCGAAACCTAAGTCAAACCTTTCCTTCTGCACATATTTTCATTGACTAGATGTTCCCGAATCGCGCCAGTCATCTTTGTCTCTGCGAAAAAAACATGCTTATATAAAAATAATATTTTTACAATAATTATATAATAGTATTCTTATCCATAATTATTTTTATTATTGATTTAATAGAAAAAATTTACTGAATGATTTAAGTTTTTTAATTGTATCATTATTTGTTATTGTTACCTTGATTGTTGTTCTTCTGAAGATACAGTGCTCCCATTTGTACTGAAAATTAACAGTATGTATTGTATTCACTACAGAAGTATTAATCATGTGAAAATTTACTTTTTCTTAACTGCAAAGTCATCCCATTCACTAAGATCATATTTAGATAAATCACCATCTTCTTCATCATCTTCCTCTTCTTCATCTTCATCCTAAAATTTAAATATGTGTGTGTGTGTGTGTGTTCGCGCGCGCGCGCGCGTGTGTGTGCATGCGTGTGCGTGCGTGTGTGCGCGCGCGCGTGTACGTACATATGTACATACGTATGTATGTATGTATGTATGTATGTATGATGTATGTATGTATGTATAATGTATGTATGTGTGTATGTATGATGTATGTATGTATGTATATATATATTATATATATATATATATATACATACACATATACTATATGTATATAATATTTTCAATTTTCACTAAAAGTATATTCAATTACATTTTGATCTTCTTCTATTTCGTTTCTATCATCTTCATCTTTAGACTTATTACGTGGTGGACTGCTATACCTAGAATCTTTGGAATCGTCATCTGAACGGTTTTCAATTTTTCGTTTCTTTCTACGACGTCCAAATTCATCGTATTCGTCATCATCGTCTCTCCTTTCTTTATATTCAACAACTCCTCGGTCGTTATATCCTCCTCCATATCCTGTACGTTCTTCAATTTCTCCAAATTTTGGTGCATTACACATATTACATTGTTGTCGTCGAGCCCAATTTACGTTTCCACATTTACTGCACTGCCAATCATCAGCACTAAAAATAACATAAAATAAAATTGTTTATTTACTCTGTATCTAGTATTTACTTATTGTACATATTTTATAAGAATACTAGATATATTGAAGTTAAAGAAAGATATACAATATATTGTACAACTCTGTATATTATTAAAATCAAAATATCAATTTAAATAAAACTGATTAAATTAAAATTTTTATTATATTATTTCTGAATATTATTTTTAAAATATTTATTTCATATGTATAAAATAATTTATGGATATTTTTTTGTATTATATTCTTATTATTTTCATTATTTACCTAAACAAACCTCTACTTTTTTCTGCAGCTGCTTTGCCAATTTCTTGTCCTAATTTTTTTTTCTTAGGACATTCTCCCCTGTCTGAATAAAAAATATCTTGTTAATTATTATATGAAATTTTATGTATTCTATAATGTTAATAAAGCAATACTAAAATTGCAAAGATATATAATTCATGAAACATCATTTTAAAAAAAATTATATACAAATTATACATTACCATATTAATTTTTATATACCTTTTCCACATCGATTACAAGAATTTCTCCTTGCAAAATTTACATTGGCACATCTGAAATATTAAACATTATCAAAATATCATTATATATCATCTTATATATCATTAAATTTATATAATTTTATCTATTTTCATATTAACATTTGTTATTTTTATAGATTTAATAGATTTACATTAATATTTTAAAATCTAAAAATTATATGAATAATCTTTTTAAATTAAACATTTTTTTATTTTCTTTATCAAATATTATAAAGTATAAATGTAATATAAATAATAAAAATAAACTATTAATATAATTGATATATTAATATATTCATTAAATTTAATTAATTAAACAATACATTTATTCATATTATTCATTTAAATTTTATTCTTTTTTTAATTAATATTTTTACTAAAATTTTTAAAAAATAACATTATATATCAAATGCGTGATTTATAATAAAATTTATGCTATTAGTTAGTTGTGTTACTAATTAAAATAAATATTACGATTGAATATAAAATTTAAATATAAAACGTAAGGCTGATTTTATACAAGATAATGTTATCTTTAAAAAAATCTACGTACTGAGAATCGGGACAAATCCAATCCCCATCATTAATATTACGTTGATTTTCGTCCTCCACTTTATTATTATCCATTTTGCACTTGGCTATATTCTCTGTATATAAGCTTGAGAGCTAATTTATCAAAGTTGCATGAAACTTTGCGGTTTGTTCTTCTTTAATAATTGTATCTAACCTTTATAATTCGTTTTTTACTCTTATATTGTTTAAATCATATGAAAAGAATTAACTTTTCTCAGATTTTATAAATGTGTAACTTATTAAAACACATTCTACGCGCTACTATCTATTGCATTGTATCGTAGATATAAATTAATGCACCGAAACTATGGAGAACACACTAATGCAATATTAACGGCACAATCATACTACTTACGAAGCGATAAGCCGTAACGTGGCGATCTCAAAAATTTGATCATGGAAAACTTTTTATTTGGTTGATAAAAAACACAACAATAAAGATAACTATTAATTGACATTGATTAATTCTATTTTTTCATATAATTATTATAATCAAATATTTAACGTATGTAAATTGTACTCATTATAGTATGTTTTTAATTGTTCACTAGTCACAATAATGTATTAATTTATTAAATAGAATAAGAGCAAAAAATATTTTAATTGAAAATATTTAAAAAGAAATTATATATATATGTATATATATAATAAAAATTGTATCTTTCACATATATATATAAAAAATATATATATAAAGTATGCAAATTGAATTACATGATATACATCATAAATTGCAAAAATTATATATTATCATAATGAACATAGGCATGTAAGGTATAATATTTTTAATCGAATAGTTTTAAAGAATATTTTTAATGCATTTAAATATCTTGATTATAAAAATTTTTATATTTTTCAATTTTCACTATTTAATTATTAAAATTATGATTAATAAGATCAAATATATTAAAAAATTGAATTGAATTCATTATATTTTTAAATTAATTCTTAATTTTTTTTTGAATACTTCGTTTCATTATATTTATTAAAATTTTTTCAAATTCATTATTAAAAAAATTTATTAAAATATATGAAATATTTATTTATAAATATTATATAATATATTTTGTATTAAAATATAATAATATAGAAATGAGAGAATTTTTGACTAAAATATAATGGTTGATTTTTTTTATAAATACAGTTGTTATAAATACAGTAATACAGTGTAATACAGTTTTTAAATTTTAATAAAATAAATTATAATTATTTTAATTATTAGTTATTTATTTAAATAATAAGATTTTTAAATATTTTTTTTTAATAAACTTAAGAAAATGGTATAATAATATCTAATTTTTACATATGCGTATTATACACACGTATATTATATGCCGCTTATTTCATGTAAAATGTTAAATGCAGAGTTGTTAGACTTGCCAGTATACGAGACAAAATGGTCGACAGTGATGTAAAAAAAGGAGAATAGCAGTATTATATCATATACTATATTATATATATGATTAGTATATTTTTTTTATAAAATTTGAAAAATTTAAAAGAAAAGTAGTAGGAGAAAAGAAAAATAATTATGACTTATAACTCAGTAATGGCGTTTTTAATGAGTTAAATATTAGAGATAATATAGATAATATAGATGAAATGCCTATAATGAAATCACGAAGATGGTGAAAGAAAAAAAAATCCCTTGTTAAGAGATGAAAAGCTTTTAATAAAATTCCAAATAAAATTATGTGATTATAAGATGAGATTTATTATATTATAATGATTTCTTTATCGAAATCATATAATATAATGATATATATATTGCTCTCTTACTTTTTTATTTTATACGTTACCAACTATTTTGTTCTGCATGCTGGCAATTCTGATTGAATTGAATATCTTATATTGCATAGTAGAAAATGCTCAACGTCTGATTGAGGTTAATGTTTTTTTCAAAGTGAAATATATATATGAATAATCCACTTTTTGATAAAATACTATTTGATAATTATCGATAAATATAATTATGGCGTACGTATTCTGATTTAAAAAATCTTCAAAAAGATAACATAAAAAAAGATTATAGACAAACCATGATTTTAAAATGTGTATACAGTTTTCTATAAACATATGTTTTTATAAAAATTATTCAATTTGATAACTAATAATGAGAATTTTAATTTGTTGCAGGTCTAAAGTTACTTTTAAAATAACTCTGACATCTGATCCGAAACTTCCTTTTAAAGTGTAAGTTTATGATGTGATTTATTATTTCATTAAAATTTTAAAACATATTTTATGTTTACATAAAATAATATGAACATGTCAGAGCATGATTTCCTCGAAATATTGAAAATGTTTAATGCGTTTCTTGTATTCATAGAGAATCCAAATGTTTGCGAAGAAATAAACACTGAAAATGTTACCAAAATTTTCCAATGTGCTCAATTTATTGAAATTACAATTGCTAAAGCATATGAAATAGGCAAAGAAAATGTACTTGATAATAATCTTCAGAGTCATTGGTTGAAAGAAGATAGATCAAATTTATATAAATGTTCTGAATTGAAATATGCCTGTGATAAATTATTAGAAATATATTTGAAAGATACTAATATTTCAACTGATATTATAGATGAATTTTTAAAATTATACATTGAATATTGTGGCATTGATAGATTCAATAATTTTCTTAAACATATATTAATTAATGGAATATGTACAAATATAATTATAGAATCTTTTGAAAAATTGGATATCTCTGCTTCAAATGTACAAGATGAAGCTTTAATTATGTCTTGGGAATTTTTAATTGGCAATAGTAATGAATATGAAGTTTTACAATGTATTCATAAAATGTTTGATGATGGTTTTTATTCAAAATTAATTAAATTTGCTGGTAACTTAGATAATAACAATAAAATTAAACAAATAATAGTTCAACTATTATCAAACAAGCTTATTCAAAATGATGCAAATCTTTGCTTAATTTTTATAAATATAAAACAAACATTACTTTGGAATTTTATGCAAACAAATCCAGAGCTTTATACAAATTTTCTTGATAGTATATTTTATTTTGCACGTCATATGAAACAAATTGAAAATCATTGGATATCGAATTATGAATTTAAATACGAACATCTTGTCAAAATAGTAGAAATATTATTACATGGTCCTACAGAAATTTCAGACATAATATACAACAGAATGAAATTAGTAAAAACACATCCCAATGGTACAATATGGCAAAAAATTGAAAAAGATATTGGATGGTAATAGCATAATCTTTGTACAATCATTAAAAAAAAATGAGAGTTCATATAAAATTAATTACATTAATTATTTTCTATTTATTTTATTATTTTATTTATTATTTATATAAACTCTCATTTTTTAAATCAATATTTAATTTAATTTCTAAATTAAATTAGATTTTTAAAGATTATATAAAATTATATATTATATATTTATAATTGCAGACTTAGTGTACCAGATAACACTCCGTTTACTGCTGTTTTAAAATTTGCTGCAGAAGAATTCAAAGTATCTCCATCAACATCTGCAATAATCACAGATGATGGAATAGGTATCAATCCACAACAAACAGCAGGTAAATTTTTTATATTATAGAAAAATATAGGAAATGTTTCAAATATTGATAACCAATTATATTAATAATTATATTAATAATTAATTTCAGGAAACGTTTTTCTTAAACATGGATCTGAATTGAGATTAATTCCTAGAGATCGAGTTGGATATGGTAGATAATTTGCACAAATAAAAATTCATTGTTTATAAAATTTTCATTTATATGTGAATTATTTCTTTGTTACATTTTTCATTAGCAGAAAAAACAAATTACTTTTATAAATTGTACTGTTCAATGGAATTGTATTAATAATTTTTATAAATTATAAATATTCATAATTTTTTATTTTAAAATTAAATCACAAATAATATGAAGGTAAATTTAAAAACACATGAGATACATATATTTGATAAAAAGATTTTATAAGTGAAATACATATAAGAGGTATAAGGTCGATACAAAGGTATATTACTACATGATAAAATTACTTAGCAATCAGTCATAGCGCAATATTACCAAGAAACTTCCTGTTGCAATCAAAATAATTTTTTAGAATAAGATCCTTAAATTGCAATTAATGTAAACTTATATTAATTATTGAACAATTATCAAAATTAACAATGTTTTATGATAATTTTATCCATTTATTATAATTTTATTACATCTATTATTTTATTTTAAAATATTATAAAAAAATTTAGAAATTTAAAAAATTTTTAAAAATAATTTTTTGAGACATTGTTTTTACATAATTTTTCTATATATATTCTAATTTAATCGTATATATATTCTAATTTATTTATCAAATATATAAAGTATAATAGTTTAAAAAATATAATAGTAAAAAAAATATGGTTAATAAAATATGCAACAATGACGTTTCTTAGTTTTAGAATATTTGAATATTTATAATTATTTAACATACAAATGTGAATTGCGGACGATTAGTAGTTATATATTTTTTTTCAGCAAAGTATTATTTTGTTTTTCTTCACTTTTTTTTCATTTCGATGTTTATAAAAGTTTTATTGTTATTTTTGATCTACGAAAGAAAACATTATATTTCTAATGGTATAAATATATGTGTAATTCATATGTAAGAAATGCAGAGAAAAATATATTTTTTTTAAATGCTTAATATATTTAGTTTATTATATAAAGAACTTAATTCAAGTATTTTTTTCTTTCTTTTAATTGTTGTATGAACTTTTGGCACCTTCAATTTCTTGTGAGTGATAATTTTATTTATAATTTATTCTTATGTAATAAAATATAAAATTGGAATGTTATTTGTTTTTAAATCATTGAGCAAATAATAATCATATTTTTTGTCAATTTCATTATTGTATTTATGACAACTATAGACTAAAATTTCTCGAAATAACACAGCACCATCAGATTTATTTTTTTTTATATATGATTATTAAATTATCGATGTTCGGTAATATAAAATTAATATAAAGGTATAAAATGTGCGTGATTACATGGAAGCGTAAATTCCATGTTTGCTTGTAGACATATTTAAAAATTATTACAAATGGAGGGATCTTTATCTTTATTTTTATTTATACAAAATTGTTTATATAAAAGTTTCAATCACACGAATAGGAACGCTATTATATTTTTTCTAGTTATGAGAAACTATCATTAAAGATGATTATATCATTCTAGTGAGATAAAAAATGGTTTATTTAATGGAGTAGAATATATTTAAAATTGTAAACGAATATATTTTATAAAAATGATAAATTATTTTATTTATTTTCTTAATTTATTATTTAATATTAAACTATTAAAAAATACAAAGTCAGTATATATTATATAGAGAAAATAGGCATTTTTACACTTTTTATAATCTAAAATTTTTTTTTTTGACTACTACTTAAATATGGAATTTACGCTTTTACGTTTCAATCATGTATGCATAATGAATTGGAAAATTGTTTTCAAGTACAATACATTTCGAATCTTTGATCGTGATCTTTTTTTTTTTTTTACAAATATTTTGTTGAAATTGAAAGTATATAAAAATTAATTTATTAGTTATATTCAATAGAATCATTGAATAATTTGTTATTACCGACTATATATTTTGCTATATAAGTATTAATTAAGTAAGTATTAATTTACTTAAATGATGATTTACTAATATGTAATTTTTCTATTATTTATCTTTGTGCGTGTGTGTATTATGATATTCTGTAAAAATTTTTGACCTTCGATTCATGAAAAAAAGTATCGTTCGCTAATATCACACGTATGATGATTACATTATAGTAGCATATGTACTAAGAATATCATTCATAATATTAAATAAAAAAAGATACGGTACATTTATATTATATAAATCATATATAATTTTTTCAAAACTAATTATTTTATGAATTATTACGTATTGTTATATTTTTATTGTATATTTTTATTTAACAAAAGAAAAGAACAGTGCTTATTGAATAATATTAATTTATAATTGTTTAGAAATATTAAATTTTTCAAACAATATTTATTCAAATTTTGATTTTGATTTTAACAAATATGATTTTGTATGTCTGTTATAAAAAATTATTAAAAATAATTTGTGAAGGAAATTAAAAATTTATTTATGCATTAGGCAATACTTGTTTCTAATTAATACACTGAACTTTTCTATATTTCCAGAAAATTTATAAATAGTATATTTTTAAATTTTAAAAATAAAAAAAAATTATTCAGTAGATTCATTTTCACACATTTTCACAAAAATATACTTTGAGATAATTGAGATAATTATTGATGATTTCAAAATCGTAAAAATAATTAAAACTTTGTCAAATTCTGATAAATTTTGATGAATAATTATAAATCTAAATTTTTAATGTATTCATATAATATTCATTTTATGCATTTATCTTTAATATTAAAATTATAAAATGACAATTAATAGAAATTATTTATAAAAAGAATTACAAATTTTTTACAAGAATTTTTACTGAGTTATAAGATTTAAAAAATAATATTAACAAAGTTAAAAATATTTTAATATTCAATCCCTTATATTTTTTAAATTAAATTTATATGATAAATCCAATACTAAAAAAGGAAATAAAAAAAGAAAAAATTTTTTGGAAACTATTATTGCAATTATAAATATCTCTCAACATGTATGATATTAATTATTGAAATATTTTTGCTTATATTATGATTTTTAACTTACAAATAAGTTATGTTTCAAACAGCTATATTTAAATTTATTTCATCTTACCTTTTATTTTTATATGATTATTTACCTATCGGTACCAATTTTCACTCATCCTGTAATTAAAATAATTAAATCATAAGTATATCAATATATAAAAATTATATATGTTTGAAATTATTTATAAAAATTATTTTATTTACCCACCCATTCATGTTCCTCTACACCTTCCATGTGATCTTGTTCCAAGGAACACTGTATTACATCACCCACAAAGTTACTCATAGTTTTTTGGATCTATCACATACATATTAACACAAATTTTTCTTCTAATAATTTTTTTATTTGCAATTATTAAAAAATAAACGATAATTATTTGCAAATAAGATTTTTATATTTAATAACAATATTATAGATGAAATTAGAATATAGAATATTATAGATAGATTTTAATAATACTATATGCATTTCATTTATACTGAATTATTTTTAAATACCTCTTCTTGTTTAGCTTTCACATCAGGATTCCATCCTAGTCTATTGAAAGATTGAGCAGATACAGAAAATGGTGTTGTTGATTGTTGCTTTACAATAGGTGCTGTAACTATTCCTTGGCCTTGATTTTCAGTTACTATACATAAAATATAAATACTTACAATATTAAAAAAAAAAAATTATTTTATAATTTTTACTTACAGTTGTCCATTCCAGGTGGTTTTAGACTTATTCTAAATGCTTGTTTGTTAGCACCATTAAACCATTCAGTAGCAGTCATAGTTGATTTCCATGTAATTTTAGTTGGTGGAAATAAATCATCTTGGAAAAGTTCACTCTGAAAGATAGTTAAAATTAATTAATTTTTTTTTTTTTAAGTTTTAACTCTGTATCAAATTTACCTTTATACGCGGAACAGTAAAACTCAAAGGTTCTATTGTATTATTTGTTAATCTTAATGCTGATGCAAATTCTACACTAGCAACATCGCATTTATTTTTAGGAAGAAACGATAAACCTTGATGCAAAGTACTACATCGATGATGACTAAGTGGACAACAATATGGAGGTTCTTCTGTTACTTCAAAAGCGTATATTGTAGAATCACCCTGTAAATATATTTTTTAAGAAAAAACATTTTTTGTTATTTCAAATAATTTAATAAGAAATGATATTCTTACACGTCCTGTTAAAAAAAGTGTGGAACTGTCTTCGTCATAATATGGCATTAAAATTGCAGGTGACACATCTAATCCAACTGTTGTCAATGGTGTATTAAGATTGTCCGTTTTAAAAACATATATTTGTCTTTCTGAAACTCTAAAAAAAAAAAATATAGATAGTAAAAAATTATTGTTTAATAATTCTAAAAAATTTTATAAGTACTTAATGCTGTATATACTTGTCAAAACCTAATACAACAAGAAATTGTCCTTTCAATGCCCATATAACTCGTGCACCTCTAGTACCAACAGGTCCTTTTCCAGTTTTAACTGGTACATCGTTAGATCTTGGTTTGTAAATTCGTAATTTCCCATCTTTACATGTACTTGCAAGATATTGACCACATGGTGACCATGCAAGACTAAAAATTTGATCGGTATGACACATTAGTGTTATTTTCGCAACTGCTGTATCACAAGATGACAAAAGCGTCAAATCCCAAATTTTCACAGTCATATCATAAGATGCTGATGCAAGAACATCTGATGCTAGTGGATGAAATTTAATTAAATATATTTTATCAGTATGAGCCTTTATGATATATTTTGGTTCGTTTGTTGGTTCTGATAATCCGGATTCTGGTATTTCCCATAACCGAATCATTCCATCATCACATGCTATTATAAGCAATAATAATAGATATCATTTAATAAATGTTTTTATTATAAAATATCATAATTTAATAATATTAATAGTTTCTTTACCAACAGCTAATCGTTGATTATCAAATGGATTCCATTGAAAATCCATTACAGTGGCACCATGCACTAATGCTGGCATTACACCATCTGGTAATCTTCCAGTTTTTTTTAATTCTAAAACTGCTATTTTGCCACCTGGTCCACTAAGCGGTACCGCAACGCGATCAGAATTAGCTGTAATCATATGTTAATTCAATTTAAAAATAAATGTATAAATATATATATATATATATATAAATATATATAAATATTTTATATAAATTACCATGAAAACCATCACATTCTCCAGATATTTGACGACTAATATTTCTTATATTTTCAATATGAGTAGATTTGTGACCAGGTGTACCTTTTAAATGGCGAAATTTTGATACTCTACCTATATATAATAAATATAATTAATACAGCAATATATACTATAGTGATTATACTATAATTTTTGTAATAAATAATAATTTTGAATTTTTAATAAGAAGAAAGAATAAAGTATGAAGAATAATATGACAAAGTCAGAATATTAAGTGATAAGTATAGTTAAATAATAAAATAAAATTGAATTTAAACTTTATTAGAATTTAAATAAAGAATTGAAATACTAAGTATATTTCATAAAAATTTTTATATTTTTCTTACCAAATACAGTTGACGTTCTCTTTGGCGTTGGCGTTACAGAATTATCCACTTTCTCCAATCGCGGATCCATACTTTGTTGGCGCAACATTGAAATAACTTTTTTAACTTCATCTTCTTTAATCACCTCACTTTTGGTTTTAAAGGAATCTCTACGTCTCAACATTGTTGGCGAACCCATTGCCTTCTCTGCTAAATTTCCATCAGTTACAGATACAGAACGACTTTCGTAAAGTCTTCTTCTTTCAGCAATAGAATTTCTGTTTGTATTGCCTCGTTCGAAATTTCCTAATTCTTCATTTTCAGGCGATTCATCTTTATTCTTTATTTCAAAAACTTTGCGTCTTTCTGCAGTACTTGGTGTTTTTGGTTTGTAACCAGAATCACTTGAATTTGCATCTTCTTCCAAAGAACTGGAATCACTTTTTCCATTTTCCGTTTCTTTGATGCGTTCATTATTAAATGATGGTGATTTCTCTGGTTCAATATTATTCTCTATTTGATTATTTAAATCGTTTTGATAACCATTTGTATCATTATTTGGAGCAATAGGAACCGAAAAAATCTTGTCAAAAGAAAATTCTTGACTACCTGATTTTGCTTGAAATGGTTTTGGTCCAAGTCGAGGCTAAAAAAATGAAAAAAAAATTAAGTTTTTTCTTTTTTAAATGAAAATCTCATGATATATTATTTATGATGATATTATAATTGTAATGAGAAAAATGAAATAGTGAAGAAGAATATTATTAAGCATACAGAAGTAGAACATTTTTTTTTAAATAAAATTCTGTTCATAACGCTATTATTTTTTTTTATACCAGATTACAACCTTATATCCCCCAATCGCATTAGGATTCACGGATGTAACTACTGAGCCCATATTTGGCGATGTTCGAGGACGTGCGACTGGCTTCGGTTCATCTTCAGAAATGCTATTAGTTCTTGATGACCTTGGCAAAGGTTTTGGTGGAATCATTTGACCTCCATTCTGCACTTTATTTTTATCGTCTTCAATTTCTATTTTTTTTGGATCTTCTAATTTTTCAATATCATCCTCAGATAGTGATTCTTTGTCATTCCCTTCTTGCATCTTTGTATAAACTTTTGATGCAGCAATAGTTATGGATTTCAATTGTTTCTGCTCTATTTTTATTTCTCGTTCATTTTCTTTGAGTATTGCTAAGTTTCCTTTATGTACCTAAGAGTATGGTAAATTCCTTAATGGTACAAACTGTTTTTATCAATAAATTCCACTTTCAAAACTTTTATTTTACATTAATGCTATAAAATTTCTACAAACATTGCAAATGTGCATTATCTACACATTGCAATTGTAGAAAATATATAAAAAACAACAAAAACACGATATTTTTATAATTTTTTTTTATATCAAACTTCCTACTTTCTTTTTACATCTATGCATAACAAAAAGATTCAAAAATTCAAATATGTACAAAAAGAAAGAATATATTGAAGCATTTGCTTAAAAACACAAGAGCTATGTTACGCGCATACTTAAGATTACTTACGCTGATATAATAAGCTACAGAACATCAATTGCCATTTAAATTACACGTGCCAGGAATAACACTTTGAATGGTGCTAATGTATAAACTATAAAACATACATTGGATATCTGAAACGTGAAAAAATATACACAGAGCATGAGGAAATGAAATTAAATAATGCAAAATGAAACGTACATTATCAGCCAAAAGAAAATGCATAAAGAAGTTTCTAAATATAAATAATAAAAATATTTAAATTATGTTCTACTTCTATATTACTTTGTTATGTACTTATGTACATAAATATACAATTAGCAAAGTATCAGAAAACAATAATTTATAAATTTGAATTGTACATTTATCAAGTTTGCATTAATTAATTACATTATCTGATACATTGCTAATATTTATTTAATATTAATCTATAATAAAAATTAAACATAAATAGAACATCACACAGCACAAAAGTAGAAAGAAAAATACCTTTAAAAATTTATTTCAAACTGGCAAACGCAATAGCAAAAAGAATAAAATGAAATGATGATGATAAGCGTGCAATTTAATAACATCACATCATAAAAAATTATAAGTTTTAATAAAATTAATCAATATTTTTCTATATTTATTAGAAAAAATTCTACTATATTTTATACATTTTAAATTTTTTACATTTTTTAAAGATGCTAAAAAAACACAGAAGTATTTACTTACAGTAATGGATTCCTCCCCCTTATTTCTCTTAGCAGGATCTAAAGATATTTTAGGAACAGACATATTATGTCCTTTAATCCAGGCTGCTGCGTTATTTTGTGCAACGCATCCTATTGTATCTGGATAAATGTCAGCATGAAAATCTCTGTATGTCTAAAATTAAAATTTTTAAATTTTTAATTTTAAGAAATACATTATAATATTTCTTAATTAAATTTTTAAAGTTAATACTTACTTTTCGTGGAACTTGATACATAATAGGTATCACCATAGTGGAAGTAAGTTGTAATAATCTATTAACTTCAGCTTGCATTACAGTTAGTGCTCGTTTTGGCACTAAACATACTCCTTTTGTTTGTTCTCCACTGTGACGAATACCTTCAACTAAAAATGGATCTTTGTCCATAACTTCCATGTACATAATAGTAGTATCTCCTTTTCCAGCCAAAAAAAGCATATTTGTATCAGGATCAAAAAGAGGCATTAAAATACTGTGAAATATAATTTATATTGTATTTTTATATATTATTATATTATAATATTTTTATATTATACACAAATATTATAGAAAAATATAATTATTTAAAAAAAAGTCATTAAGACATTCTTAAAATAATAAAATAATTTCAGAAAATAAACTATTAATCATTTCTTACCCTGTACTACAATCCAATTCTAAGGTTTTTACAGGTTCATTTAAATGCCTCAAGTCTCTTATATAAATTTGTCTTAATCTTGCTGCATCAAATCCTGTAGTGAGTATTCTATCACTGTTATTCAACCAAACACATCTAGAATCTTTGATACTTTGATGACTAGAACAGGAATTGACAATGCAAGTAGAAGCACGAGGATCTATGATTCTCACTTGTTTATCTTTGCAAGATGTAGCTAAGAGTACACCATCTTGCTTCCAACTTAAAGATTGAATAACATCTGTATGTTCATTATTAGCTGTAACATAATAAAGTAGTATTATATAAATTAAAAATTATTAAAAAATGTTTTATTTAGTAGTCAAATATGATATTTTTTATTTACAAAATAATTCTTGTTGTGAAATCACATCCCATAGAGATAAATTTGTATATGATACTGTTGTAAGAAGATGTTCTGCTGAAGGATGCCAACACACCACTTCCACTCTTCTTTGACGATGAGAGAATGTACATTCAGGATTACACAAAGGTTCCTCTAAACCAGTTTCTGGAATATGCCATAGCTTAACCTATAATAAGAAAATTATAGTAATTTATAATATAATTAATTACATAATATAAATAACATAATTATGCAATTATTTATAATTGATAAACATTTTTAAAATATTATGACTTACAAGACAATCTTGAGAACCAGTGGCTAATAAACCATCATGAAATGGAGAAAAATCCATATCGGTTACTGTATCTGCATGAGCATGAAGTAAAGGCATAGTTTTGCTTTTTCTTCCATAATCTTCCAATGGTAATACAGCAAGATTAGATCCTAATTTAAAAAAAGAAAGCAAAAAAAATGTAATATAAAAATATAAAAGATATGATATATATTTTATATAAAGACATAAATATACCATTATGATCTACATTAAATGCCATAAATGCAGCAGATGCTGTAATATTATTGCCATAAGTTTGATAGGAACCAACTGAAATGTCCCTAATACAAGCTTCTGGTTTAGGAACAATAGGAGCTGCATTTTTATATTTAGATGCTTTAAAACGCCAAGCCATTTTGACGTTTTCAATTATAGCTTTCAGATCAATTTATGCTTAAATCATGTAATCTGATAAAAATAATAACATATGTAAATTATTCATTTTAGAGTTTTTTAATTTATGCACAATTCAAAAAAAAAATTTTTAAAATAAAAAATAAAATATTTTTATTACGTTCAAATTTTTTAATTATATTTCCAAATTTAAATAAGTTATTATTGCTTTAGTTATTATTATAGATACACAGAAAAAACTTAATGAAGGATTTCAAGTTAGTATAAAATTGTGTATGACTAATAATTTGGGGGTGAGAATCACCCCACCCTTGTCCGTTGCAACTTCGCAACTAATAACAATAATAATAACAGTCAATATTTCTAAAATAAAAAGAAGTAAAATCGATCGATGTGTTCTACTCACAAGTTTCTATTCGGCGTGGCTTTGCACGCTTTTCACAAAATATTAATAAAGAATTAAATTCAGCAAAAAATCAGCTATTATAAACACAACGACGATGGCAGATAGGCGTCTCTGATTTCTACCAGTCTACGGCTGACAGGCGGAAACAGGAAAGTCCCCCTCCAAGAGACTTCTTCTATCTCTGTCAATCACAAGCAAATTATATAATGTGTTCCAAAAGAATATTTAACAAAAGAATATTTAAGAATATTTAAACAAAAAATAAAAAGTCTCGAATTATAATAAAAATTTATATTAATAGAAACATGATTATAATGCTATTATATATTATTTATAATGCTTTTTAATATTTAGAATATTAATACTTAAAATATTCTAAAATGTGCGATTTTAAAGGAATATATTGCAATAATTTATTAAATAATAATAATAATAATATATAATAATGTATAATAATAATGTATAGTAATAAATAATTAAAATACATTTTGAATTCAATATAAGTGCATAATAAAATATATATATATAAAAAATAATTTAAATAGATATTATATAAAATTTTATATTAATAATTATTGAAATTAAACTAAAATAAATAAATAAATAAATTTATTTACCAAATTAAACTTTTTGCAATTTTATATTCTATTAAATTGTTTATAAGACACACATTCATAGAATATTTTTATTATTGAACACACATACATTCGTATTTATAAGCTACCATGTATATGTGCAGTTACATTCCGAAATCAGCTGCAAGTACAGGCCCAATTTAGTCGTTATTTCAGCGATAATAATGTGTGCAGAAAGTGATAATAATTTTAACACTGATGAAATCAATAATGTTAAAAAATTTATGTATTCTTTAAATTACTCAGTTTTTCATATACTTATACCTTATATTTAATGTTGTGTTTGAATTTTCATAGTAGCTATTTATGAATCACGAAAAAAAGATATCAGTTTGCACCAACATAAAAGAAAAGATTATTCCTATTTAAATTTACATTTAAATAAAATTTTCATTTATTTTTTTTTTCATTTTATATTATTCTCTTAATAAAGCCAATTGCAATAATGGAACAACCTTTAAAGAAGATAAGTCTGCCAAGACAGCCTGAAAATAAAAAATTAATAACAGAGTTTCTTATAAATAATTAATGAAATAATTATCTTACTTCTACACTTTGTTGATTATTGACTTGCATCAAATTTTCCTTTCGGAAACTCAATATAGTGACTGCAAGTAAAGGGATAATTTCTAATGAATCGTATCCTAAAATTAGATCCCAAAGACAAAGCAATTGTTCTGGTGGCAAATGGCCACTGAAACCTCTCATGATCCACTTAAAAACAATTCTAATCCTATAAAATATTTTATTCAAAGCATTAATTATTTCTGATAATGGTATAAATATAGAATATAAATTAAACTTACGGTTGTATATGAATGTTTCTAAAATGAATCCAAAGCAAAGGTTCGTGACATTGTAGTAATCTCTCAAAGAGCAAACATAATGCTACAATACCTTGTTCGTGACTAGAAACGGTGTGCAATCGAAACCAATACCGCAAATAAAAAGCTCGAAAGGTATAATACATTGCACATGGATCGTCATATAAGTAACAAAACGGTGTAGCTAATATTAAAATTAATATTAAATTATATATATTTTAATAATAAATCAATTAATTTTGTTTAAATATCTATAAATTTTCATAAATTTTCTTATATTAATTTCAAATTAGTTTTTGTACCATACATCGTAAAGCCATGAAATGGAATCACACCACTTGGTGGAAAAACTAGAGTATTTTCCAAAGTGGCTGGTTTTCCTTGTAAAACAGCATGTATTACTTGACCTCCAGCACTTCTATCAGTTGTAACAGGTGCTAATACTTCCGAATCACGAGAAAAACATAACATTGTTTTATATAAAACATCTTCAAATACAAAATATTGATCATCATTTCTGGCTGTTAGCTGTACATCCTGAAATAAAAGAGTAAAAAGGAAATCATAAAAATAATCGAAAAAAAATTTAAGAAAGATTAGATCCCATATTTTTTTTAATAAAAAAAAAATAAAAATTATTTAAAAGAAATTAAAAATATAATAAAAGAAATCTATTACCTTTATTATTAGTTTATCTATAACAATATCATATTGTAATACCATATTTTTTAATTCTTCATAATATTCTAAGTCCTAAAAAAATATTCAAATTTTAATTTTAATCTATTTTTTTTTTTTTATACAATAGAATAATGGAATTTTTACATTTTGTTTTACTGCGGATCCCAACACAAGAGACCACAAACGACCACGAAGAGCTCGAGGTGCTCCGCGTTTCAAAAATTCTTGTGCAATTGGAGCATGATTCGATTTCAGTATTTTCTCACCGATATAAATTCTTTCTTCTTCTAGATTTGCAAAATTTTCCGAACTTGGCATATCCGGATTCACTCCTAATAATGGCATACCTTTTGCCAATTCCACATATAAACATCTCTATTCAAAAAATAATAATGATAACAATTTATCATGTAATAATGTATTTAAATATTTATATACATTAAATATATTTATTTTTTAAAAAAAATATAATAAAGAAAAATACCAGTTGCATGAGTGTTTTTACGCGAATTTCTATGTGGCTGAATTCCCAATTCAATTCATCTCTGAAAGATTGTTATTTTTATTAAAATGAAAAAAAGTTACGAAATATTTATTAAGAAATAATAAATATGTACGGCTGTTTTTTAAAGAAAGGATTTCTAATAGAAAATAGCACATCCAAGAAGTCTTTTGGGGCGTAAAGAGGTCTATATTGTGACAAATCTAAATATTAAATTGAACAAAATTTAAATTTATTATAATTGCTTTTTTTACATTTTTATTAGAATTTTTATTCAATAAATCAATATTAAGATCACCGATATCATAAGTGCTTAATTCATTCCATTTTTCAGCAAGTTCTTCGCGATCTGCGTTTGGTCTTATGCGTGCCAATGGCACATTTAATTCATTGCATGTTGAATTTAAAGATTTTTGTATTCTACGCTCCCATTGAATTTGAGCCTTTTTTAAATAAGTTAAATCCACATCATTCGTGGTTGATTCTGATGCAGCAGATAAAGAACCCTTACAAAATATTTAATTAAAGATTCTCATTAAAACAAACATTTTTAATAAAAATGATATATACTTGCGATCTGACCCAATGAAATACCGTATTTCTAATTTCTGTTTCTAAACCATTACTTTTTAATGCGTCCAATAACGTATTTTTAAAATCTTCTCTTTTTACTGCAGTAGAAGCAACGAGTTTCTAAAAAACAAAAGTAATAATTATTAGTTGTGTTTTTGATTTTTCGAATATTTTGTATTTCCGGTTTTTGTATTAAAAACGGATTCGAATTGTAATTGCTTTTTTGAATCAAAGTATAATTAAAATTTCTTTTTTACATGATAAATAAATATTTTTCTAAAATGTAAATGAATATGAAATTTCTTGTTTTTAAAAATTTTTGTATGATTGGATACTTTGTGCGTACCTGAATTTCAGTATAAAGACTTTTATAATTAGCCATACTTTGTATTTCTTCTGTTAATTTTTCTGCAGATTTTTTTAATGATGTTTTTTTGGATTCTTCAGTATGTTTGGATTCTTCTATATTGTCAGTCATCTTTATATTTTTTGAAAATTTCTATTTGATCCGAATTGTTTTGTAATAAATCCGAAAAGTGGTCGCCATTTGTAAATAAATTCATTTCCGCAGTCACAGTGATGAATACAGGGGTGAGTTGCGTTTACATTTGCGCAATCGAATATTTAAAATTAAAAATTGTTATTATATTCTTGATTTATACATTATAAAATTTCCAATATTTTGTGTATATTATAAAAACTTCTTTTTTAAATTATAGGAAGAAATATTTCTAAAAGTGATACATTTATTGAAATCTTTTAATAAAAATGATCATTAAAAGTAACATAAGTTTCTTTATCTCTACAACGATTTGGAGTCGCACAAATAGGGTATTATCTTTGAAATACGTACATTTTTTTGAATGTTCGAACGTCCCGTGCCAAAATTTTAGGCCGGTGCGCTTGCAGGAAAATGGCGGCGCGATAACCTGTGTTTTGAAACGTAACGTTAGACGTGATCGTGATCGGAAACACGTCAAGAATGGATATTTCAAGTATGCTTGAAGTACAAGTGAATGAAGTGAAGGAAGTAGACAGTAAAGAAAATGGTGAGATTGTGAAGTTTTAAAGGACGAGTTTGTACAAGATATCGTGAAATATAATGTGTCTAACCTACTTCATATTACAGTAACTCCCAGAGAACTACTTCCAAGTACGACAAATGTACCAGTATCTATTTCTCAAGAGGAGTGTAGCTATTATAAACTTATGTTTGGCAATGGTAAGTTCATAAAATTTATATATACTCAATTTATATTGTCTGTTAATTTGCTATTTCAACAAATTTGTCACAATATCATTTGATACAGCATGGCACTTGTCATATTTTGTGTATAAAAAACATTGCAATTTTAAAGTAATAAAAAAAACAATAACAAAAGTTACGTTCTAAAGTATTAACAATAATTTTTTATTTTATGAAATTTTTAATAAAAAATTTAAATATTAATCTAATGATCATATAATTTTTTGTTTATTTTCTATATTGTTTCTAATGCAAAAATATTTCATCATAGATTAAAATTTAAATTTTAAAAAATATAGATATTAAATTTTTAAATTAAAAGAATTTTTTAAAAAATTTAAAAAAAATGTGAAAAATATATGATTTTAAATTTATATAATTCAGAGATCTCAGCAGTACGGTTTCAAAGATTACATTGCACAGCATGCGATGCACATATTGGATCTGCACCTGCAGATTCTCATAATATGTTTGAACATCCTGTACTACATACATTGCTCTGTGCAAAATGCAGAGATTTCTATGGAGATGGCACCTTTGAACAAGGTACATATTATTATTGATACTTACAAAAATTAATTCAAATTTTATATTTTTTTAATTGTATTTTACAGGTGATGATGCAACAGATATGTTTTGTAGATGGTGTGCAAATGGTGGTAATTTATATTGCTGCTCTTTTTGTAGTAATACATTTTGTTACAAATGTATTAAAAGAAATTTTGATCCTATATTGAGAAAAAAGATTGAAGCAGATGAAAAATGGAAATGCTTCGTCTGTGATCCCAGAGATTTATATAATTTAAGAGGAACTTGTTGGGCTTTGCTACAACATATTCAGACAATGAATAGGTAAACAAGATCAAAAATTAAAATAAAAAAGATACTTAAGATTAAATATAATTATATATATTTATCATATATATTTAAATTTTTTCAGATTATTTCAAAATAATTGTAATATGTCTCAAGAGGAAATAGACGAAAAAATAAATACTGATGAATCAAAATGCTGTCCACGTAGAAGAAAACGAAAGCGTCGACGAAACGGTTCAAATTCAGAAGAAGATGATGAAACGTATACACCCAAACAAATAGTATCAAATGTTCTTTCCAAACGTAAAAAAAGAGGACGAAAAGTAAGATTTTCCGATGGAAATAATACATCTCTAACTAATAATTATCATAGCGGAATATCAGATGATACAACTATGGATCATAACGAAATATTACCATCTTTACTTTCATGCGAGCAAACAATGGTTGAATGTGAAAATGTGACTGTTAATGGAGATGGTATGGTTATAGCGCAACCTCGAGTATATCCTGGTCGAGTAAATTCTACAATTGCTCGGCAATCAACAATGTGTAGTACATCTGTCGTAAGCGTCGTTACAAATCCAAAATTTGTACAACTTGCAACTCCCATTGTACCTCTTCGTCATACTTCTAATTCACTAAATCAAATGAATCAAATGAATTTATATCAGACATTACATTCTGCACCAACTCCAATGGTTACCATACCTAATCAGAACATTAATATATTAAATCGATCACGGTTCCCTTTACCCGAGTCGCATACGTCATGTATAACTGCAAATTCAAATATTATAGAGATTGAAAGTGATTCAGAAGATGTAGCAGTTGTTGGTCCATCACAAGTTCCACGTTCTTCTAAGAATTTTACTACTAATAATAAAGCAGTACCTGTTGCTCTTGTAAGTTCAAAAAATAATTATAATAATGTAAAGAGACAAGAAGTACAAGAGCGGCGCAACGTAAAAACGTTAAACCAAAGGTTATTTCCTCATGGTAAAGAGATCAATAATATTTTAGTTAATCTAAAAACGAAATTCCAAGGTTTATTTGAGACATCTCAACGAGAAGAACTTAAAAAGTATGAATTAAATGATGCTCGTCTTTTAATTAAACAATTTCATTGCGATATACGTGATACTATAACTCAATTAGCATATATTAATGACAGAATAATACGGGAATATAATAGATGGAAAAGATATCAAACAAAAGTAGGAATTATTCATTGTTCGGATGAAAATAATACTCGTAAAAAAATTAATTGTGAAGAAATACCTCTTGATATGATTTGTACAAATGAATCTGATTCGGACACTAATATTGATAACGAAATAGAATATAGCATTATGGATCCATCTGATCTGATTGGTACTACAAACGTGGTCGATGGAATAAATTTTTTCAAAAAGAGAAATACTATAGACCGAGCCGTAGGGAACCATTCTGCTCTCTTAGCAGATAAATCGGTGCAAATAAATACTATGGAATTACAAGATTATGATCGATGTATAAGCTATTTTGCATTGAAAAAAGTGACTCAACAATCAGAGAAAAGAAATATTTCTATATCATCTGTTAAACAAATTAATAAGTCACTTGGAAATTATGAAGATCATTTTATTCAATTCTTACAAAAGCAAAATATAAAATCTCGAATTATACAAACTGAAAACTTTAAAGAGTTACCTGATCCAAATGAAACATCGTTAAAGGATTTAATAGAAGCTAATTCACCATTTATTTCTGAAATGTTAGGAACTATGGATAAATCGAATGTTTCAAGCAATAGTAATTCAAATATTTCTGTTAAAAAAGAAAGCGATCTAAAATCCTATGAATCGCGACGAGGAAATTCAATTACCTGCAAAGCTGTTGATGATCTTGTGAAAATGGTTAGTAATATAAACGATGATTTAGATAAAAAGACTGCCGCGAATGAATTTATTGATGATTTAAAAAATCAAATTGAAACTCAAAAAAAACATTTCTCTATTGCTGATAATCTTGGTGTATTAAGTACGTCAAATAATAATGAACAGAATTCCAACAAATCTATTGCCATAGGATCTGAAAGCAGCAATGAAGATGACTGTACTATTATTGACGATTAATTAAATAATAGTTATTCAATATCTTTCGTGAGTTTTATTAGTACTTTAATCATTTATCTACTTATTATTTTTTATTAATCAGTTGTATGAATATTGCATGATAAGTATTGAAATCAATGAAAAATTACATGATAAATAAATTCAGTGATAAATTAAATTTAATATGACAAAAAACAGTTTATTGTTATATACTTCTATTTTATATTTTATAATTTTCTTTAATCTTTTAGTCTTTTCTAATAAGTCTTCAACTATTATGGATTTATTTCATCTCTTCAAAATATTCATTAAAATATCTGAAATTTATTGGCAGTTTTCATATTTTGATCAATTAAAAAATTTCTAATTGAGATATTTAGATTTAAGATATTTAAACATAGATTTTCTATGAAAATTTAAGAACTTTTGTTAATTTATTAAATATTGTATGTTGCATAAATAATACTGATTAATAGAATAAAAATATTAATAAAAATGCTTAAATAAGTAGAAAGTTGTCATAGTTTGTTTTGTACAGATAGTATATAATAAATAATGTAAAAATTTTAGTTTCTTTTAAATAATTTTTTAAATTATTTTTATATATATTGGTAATTTTTTTCTATAAATTGAGAAATTTCTTTATTTATTTTTATAATTTTCAATTAAAATTCATTTTCAAAATTATTAAATAATAATAGTAAAGTTTGAAAATTTTTTCAAATTTTTTGATCAAGTTTTTTGCTGTATTTATATGACATTTCTATTCATATAAAGATATTTCATATAAATATATTTAATAGCTATATTTATTTAAATAATGTATGATTGTAATGCAAAAAATGGTAAAAAAAATGCCATAAAATTGTTGATAGTATTTTATATGTCTTAATATATTTGATCTGGGATGTTATTAAAATGATCACTTAATCAATAATAAATAATAAATTTATTTATTAAATAAAACTAAATCTAAAGAATACTTTTTTACAAAATATTTAAAATAATAGTTATCTTTTTTTATAGATTTTATAACACTTTGTTTTATTTATTTTTCACTTAAAGAAAAGATTTAAAAGAAAGAAATAACTTCTGAAATAAATAATAATAGGTGCTGATTTTATTTTCTTCAGTTAGTTTTAATCATATTTTGAATTTCAAAGTTCAAGTTTTGCTTAATTTTATTTATTTTTTTCATATATACATATATTGATTCCGAAAATCAATATATTACTTTTTTATCTTTAAATTAACTATATCCTATGTATTATATTCTATGTATACAGGTAAATATTTATCTCTAGATACATATAACAAGTCCGTAAAAATTTTTCTTTGCAAATATTTTATGAATATATCTATACGCAGTCAAATATATAAAGGAAACGCAACAAAGTTATGAAATTTGTAGCGTTTCGCAATATTAAAATGTCGTTTGTGTATTTGTAAAGATTAAAAAAATGAAAGTATTTTAAATGTTAAAATAATAATTTTAGTAATTATTCATTGATACTTTAAATCAAAATTATTAAATAATTAATTTTTTATTACATTTTTTTAAATGAAAATAAAATTAAAATGATTTTTAAATAGAAAACAATTTTATTTTTTCCTATTAAAAGAAATCAAATTTATGTTTATATATACATATAAAATTACTTTCGTTTATATATATATATATATATATATATATATATATATATATATATATAAGTGAAAATAATTAAAGAAAGAAATAATAAAAAAATACTTTTAGAATTCGAATACTTCTATTTTTTTTCATAATCTCATTTCGATAATAAAAATACTAAAACCTCGCTTCAATATTTCAACTTGAGCAAATCAATTCTTAGAAATTGTTTATATAAAAAGAAATCAAAAATAGTATCAAAGAGTTACAATTTTGTCTCAAGAATTTAAATATGAAGAAATTTTAAAGGCTGCGCGGTAAAAAGCGCATTTCTTATACGCATGTTATATAATACAATGACAATTTTTTCTTTTAATTGCAACAATCTAACTAGCACCGTAATATTTAAAATGTCGTTAAGTGTTCTTCTTTTTTTTTTTCCTTAATTTCTCAATAGCGAAATTGACCTTTTCTGCCCATACCGTTGTGGTAAACTCTGAGCGGTGTATAATTTCCATTTCCGTTCATCGCTATATATAAAAAAAGCAAAAGAAGAAAAAGATATAATAAAATTTATATTGAAATCTACAAAGTAACAAAATAAATCATTAAACATTCGAAATATAATGTATATATATAATGTAACAATACTATAAAATAAATAAATTATTAAAGATTCACTCACTTAATTCATATTCCTTAATAGCAGCTTGCATAATAAAACATATTAATTAAAATAGTTTATAAATACAAATTATCAAATATATTTATTTGATTATTTAATTATTACCTTGTACAACAGTAGGAGGTTGTCGTGGTCCTTGTATGATATGTGCATGACATCGTGGCTTCAATATACCATGGTACAAAATAAAATATAAACCAGCAACGGCTGCGGCAGCAACGGCCATGCAACGATAAACAAATCTCAATGAATCGATGATATCAGAGCTATTGACATTGATATAAGCACCAATTACGGCTCCGATGCATCGACCTGAATCAAATTAAAAGAGTTAAAACTAATATTACAAAAATAAATAAATTTAATTCAAATTTATCGAATATATATATTCAATATGAATACATGCCGATGCAGAAATGTGCAATCACAGGCAGTGCTTGAGCAGTCACTGTTAAATGACGTGGTACAAGATGTCTCAGATAAAGAATGGCAGTAATCCACATAATTCCTAACGTAAAGACTTCGAGGCCTTCCGAAATTAAAGACCACCAAGGTTCTGCTATGAGGCTTAAACCAGTAAACCTAAAAATTTCAATTTTAAAAAATATATAATAAAATTAAAAAATATTTCAACATATCATAACATAATATAAATTAGTAACATTATAAACAAATCTCTCAAAAACTTACCTACCTAATAATATACACAGTAAAGGCAGTGATAAGAAGATTACTGTGACCACAGTAATCAACTAAATGTTCAGACTTCCAAAGGAATAAAAATGCTGGAATTGCTCCAATGGTCATAGCTACACCAATGGGAAGTTCATCACCTCCCAACTTCTGTAAATGTCTAAATATAAAAATACGAACTAATTTTTATTGTATAAATATATTTTCTTATTATAGCTTAAACAACAACACTTAACTGATTTTAAAATTAATTCTATCATTAATCCAATAATTTCAAGTCAATTTTATTGTTCTCATGATAACGTAAAATAATTAATAAAAAATCTTACAAAGGCAAATAACTATCCATGGCGCTCCAAAAAGTTCCCATAACGATGAGTACAATTACAAGAGCGGCGGTTTCACTACCATATCTTTTGATAGCGCTCATGGGAAGTGCCAGCATGCCGCTTCTGGTATGCCACCACCATTCCGGTGGACTAAGTGGCATGCCGTTGGCACAAAAAGCTACAAGAGCTGCCAAAAGCATCATTACAGCATGTATACCAATTGGCAGATAGTAGAAAGAATTCAAATTTTCCATAAGTGTGCATAAGTAACCAGTTAAGGGACCAAAGATGGCAAATCCAAGAGAACCGAAAGCTAATTGACGTCCCACATCTCCACGTCCACAAGATGTTTCTCTAGTAACTATAACAACTGCTGCATCAATTAAAGCTACAGCTGTTGTTGGGAAAATATCAGCGATTGATCGAATGGTTAAGTATGTCCAAAAAACTAAATAAGACCAATCTTCTGTCTGTTGACATTGGCTTTCTATGAGGATGCTATCTAAATCCAAAATTGTTGTATTAAAAAATTATTGTATCACAATGATATTAATATTAACATCATATTAAAAAATAATATTACCTGGAAGAGTATACGGATCAACTAAATCACATTCAATAGTACAACTTTGAAAAATTTCTGCCATTCTGGTTTCCAATTCTAGAGGTATACGACAAGCAAAATATTCAGCCAAGGGATATACACACCAATCTTGATCACTTTTGCTGTTTAAGGCTTGTCTCAAAGTGGCATTTATGGCCAAATTGCCTGAATACTTAGTATAAACGTGACAAATAATATTGTCACCTTCTTTAAAACATAAATGAGGTGGTTCGTTATGAGGCATGGCAAATCTTCGCATTTTTTTGATTTCCTCTTGTTCCTATAATATATTTTATGAATTTTAATTATTTTTGTTACATATTGACAATTATTATCTAAATTATTATCTAAATATTTACCTGGGAATATATTTCACTTTCAAGAGGAATCACTGTCGTTTCGCCACTGCCATCTAGAACAATTATATCAGAATCGGTTGTTGCAAAAGTAGTGGATCCATCATTATTGTCAGAATGCCATCGTTTTAATCCTGTAGGGTAACAAGCATAATCGCAACCTTCTAAAAGCAATGAACCAATTCTGCTTTCGTCAGACCATCTATGGCAAGAAATATGATTTTTACATTTTTCTTGCAATACCACTGCCCCTGTTTGATCACAATTAAACTTCAGGCCTGGTCTTCTTTCTCTTGGAAGTTCAATGCGGTTAACCGTTGGAATCAATAAGAGAAAAGCATAAAAAATGGCAGATAAAATACAGGCTATAGCGATCATCAATCTTAGATAACGACCTGTCGATTTATCATTTCTTCCCTGATGATCTGCTAATTTATCCGCAATAGGAGCGGCAATCAGAGGTCCCAGGATTGCGATTGCTGGTGAAATTATTGAGATCATACGGATTTGGTCGATACTCAATCCCATTTCCGTCATATGTAAGGGAAGAAAGGGGAAGAGACATCCCATTCCTGATAAAATAATTATAATGATGATATATTTTACAATTTATTTATTTTTTTAAAACAAAATATTTTTGATAAATTCAATATTCGTAATACATATTTATTAATTACTTATTCGTTATTCGTTTTAAATATACCTCCAAAAAAGAGGAATAATAGAAGTTTTAATGAAAGAAGGTTAATGTTAATAAATTTCTTTTTCGGTAGATCCTTAGTTGTTTCCATTCTTTCCGTAGAAGCCGTGATTGACATCTTGGGTATAATTATGACGTTTCTTTTAAAAACAGGTACAAATAATTCCAAAAATACTGACGACCATTGATCGTCTATTAAGCTAATGATCCTCCTTTAATTTCCATTTTTTTGAATTCATTTTTTGTCTACAAAAATAAAAAGTTTTTTGAAATAAGAATATTTTTTTATAATTCATATAATTTTATAACAATTAGAATAACAATTATAATAATTATTTATCGTTTATCGATATATTTTTTTAGGATATATTTCATTTATAATTTACAATTTAGAAATTATTATAATATTTTCATTCTAAAGAAGGCATGGGTCATCCGATCGCGATACAAGGTGTACATATAAATAACTGATCATTCAATCACATGACCATACAAAAGTTGCTTTTTATCTATACGAAGCACGAAGACGATCAAAGGCACCGCTACACCGGAAAAATGAGAACTCGTCATTCATATATTATAAAGAAATTAATAAAAAAAAATAGTTCAACGATATCTATTTTTCTTGAGACTAATTGCAATTTATTTTCATTGCATTTCAATACAGAAACATAATTTCCTCCCAAAAAAACTCTTTGTTTTTATCTGCATTGTTTTTTATTTGCATTCGTATTATATATCTTATTCTATATTAGATTTTTTTTCTAGAACGAGCACTTGAAAATTCTAATTGATTTGCAACATAAAGAAATCTCTAAAATTATATTTTCGAAATAAAATTTCGAGAAATTATGAAACAAAACAAAATATATAAAATGATCATGGAAATGAAATCATGCAAACATCAATTTGTAAGAATTCATAAAAATAAATGTATTATTAATTGCATAATTGCAAAATCGATTTTATAATTTAATTGTGCGATTTTTTATCCTGTATATATTTTTCAGTATTCAATATTTACATTAATAAATACATCATTAATGAATTAGTATGCAATATTATTTATTATTCTTAATAATTCTTTTTTATTGTCAATAATTTATTTTATATATTATTTCAAAATTGCTTATTGTATAGTAAAATTTATATTACTGAAGTTCATTATTTTTTCCTTTTAAAATTCATCTATTTTTTTTCATTATTATTGTAACCATAGAATTCTACCTTTAAAGAAAGTTATAGTTAGCAAAATACAAGTATGTAACTGACATTATCAGACTTGTCTTTTCATTATACGGTAACGTCATCGTCGCAAAGAAATCAGGCGATGACGGCATAGGATCTCGTCACCTAACTCGTTTTCATTCATCCTCCTACGTACTCTTCACAATTAAACGCTCGTCCGTTTCGTTCAATCATTCTCCTCCCTCGCGGATGTTACCACCGGTTAGCAACCGTCTTAATGTCTTTGAGAAGGAAACGAGAATTACAGTAATGCAGTATATAGTTCAATGATATATGTAGTATATTCCACTGTTTTTTGTTTCCAGAGTATTTATTTTTCATAAGAATTTATAATTTGTGTATTAGATTTTTTTTTTATAAAAAATAAAAAATGGAATGTAATTTTAATAATGATAATCAAATGAAATTATAAATATTCATTATATATAATTATAAATATATATATCCATAATTTTTTTATACTTAATTATACTTAATTATAGTTGGTTTTTAGAGAAGAAAAATAAGGATGAACAAAACTTTAAAGTTTGTTAACTTATTTATAAAATATGAATTAATATTATATGAATCATATATATATATACTTCTTTGTTTCTTATATTATAAAACTTATAAAACTAAAAATAAAAAATATATTGTCAAAATAATCATAAATCAAAATAAATATAAAATTTTTTATATTATATTTGCAAAAAAAAGAATATTCATACCATATATTATCAATTATAATATTTTTTATCTGTGTAATACTTGTCATTCTTTTGTATTTGTTTATGCCAAAAGTATTTTTACAGTAATAATACATATTATTGTCATGGCATAATTTTTTTGAATACATTATGACAATATATTAAATTATTATTTATGTAAGTTAATAAATTTTTTCTTATTCAAATTCATTTCTATATGTATCTCGTATTAATTTAATGTATATCTGTTATTTTCATTTCATACTTTGATATAACATTTTCTGCTAGAAAATAAAATCTATAACATAATAAATATTTAATCAATCGATCGATAATTAAATTTAAAAATAAGATTTGAAATGGATAAGATTGATTATTTAAAAAAGTTTTTACCTTTATTTCTAATATTTTCTTTAATATAATAAAGAATATTTTCAATGTTTTGTTTCTAAAATATTGATTTACAACAATATATTAGCTGAGTCACCCCTATGACCTAGAAAATCCGGAAGTCAGAGACCGATTAGTGAATGTATCAGTTTACAGTAATCGATGGAAACTTCATCGAATATCGAATGTCTATAAATTTTTAATACTTTCAATATAGAAAATAAAGGATGTAAGCAACAAATTTTTCTATACAGTGCAAATAAATACTCGTTTATTTTGATATTGCAAATAGGATATTAATTTTAAAATTTTTATTAATTTTTTTATAATATCCATAAAAATTTGAAAAATGTAAGATTAATTCATCGATGAATGAAAAAAAAATCGATTAAAAAAGTTTTTTGTTCTAAAAAAAAATATTATATATGTACGATATTAAACATTTGAAAAATGAATTATTCACATATTATTGAATAGATCATTAAGTAATTGGCAAAATAAACGTGAGTAAAACATTGCATGAATTAGCACAATTGTCGCATAATTTTATTCGATTGAATTCACTTTTATATGATAGCTTTATTATACCGTGCGAAACTGAAAATTATTTTTTACATTTTTTTCCTTTTACAGTATAGCAATATTATATTTCTGCTAAGCAAATAAATTTTTCCAATAAAATAAAAAATATATATAAATATTATATTTGAAAATAAAAAGAAATCAGATTTTTCAAAAATTTAAAAAGAATCATATCAACTCAATAAAAAAAGTTTTGAAAAACATTCATGAAACCTCAAACTTTTTCTTTTATTTCTTCCTATATCTCCTTTTATCTTCTAAATTTTTAGCCAATTCGGAAACAACCAAGTAAATCTAGTTTTCTTCAATTCAATCAATTCTTGTATTTCCACGACGAAGATTAAAATTCTTCAAATATCTTTACCGCTGTTAAATTAACGAATATGCTATTTCCCATTTTTCTCTTCAAGGTTTCCTCTGCACCAGTTCGTGTCTATTGCTATTTCGATTATTTCACAATCAATTTTCGAATATGGAATAAACGTGGTGGAACCTGTAATGAGTGCGTGTACTGGAATGGCAATCCTAACTAGGTTAACGACAGGTCACGAAACCTCGAATGTTTTCTTTTAATACAAACATTTTCTACACATATTTTCAAAGCTTACCATTAAAATATCGCAATACTAAGTAAAATAAAATTGCGCACTGTGATATTTTTTAGCTGTCGAAATTTGCGATAGTTGTATAAATTATTCCAACAACAATTCTGATAAAATTATAATTAATGTTTCACTGTCACTTATTGTGACAATATTTCTTCCATATAACAAGAGCTTATTATTGCATAGCAATTCCAATTTTCAATTTCCAAATAAGAATTAACAATAAGCTGAAAACTCAAATATAATAGAAAATTTAAAAATATTAATAAATATGTTAAAAAAAAAGAAATTTGTTGAATTATTAACCGACGAATAATTTTGAATAATTATGCATTTTATCTAATAACAAATTAATTAATTATGACAGAAAAAATTTTTATAAAACAGTTTATGTAATATATTTTCCTTTTATAGTCGTATGTGTGATTATTGATTTATATTCATATTTTTTACAATTTAGAAAAATCTATCGCTTTTATATTTTTAATAAATTAAAAACAGAAGGTAATAGAATTCAAGTTAAGCATATGTATCAAATATAAGGAAAACAATTTAAATTAACGATCTATAGTTTTTCTTAGGAAATTTTTCAGAAATTACGAAACCCATCATTTGTTCACGCTATAATTTAAACCAATTATTTTTTTCCATTATAAATATATTCACCCTGGTTATAAATAGTTACGTACGAATGTCGCCTTTTAAGCGGGTGGGATTCATTTAATGGTTTGCTGGTCCGCATTACGGAGAACGGAAGTGGCGATTGTGATTATGCATATACAATAAATATAGCGCAATTGAATATCATAGCAGCACCATTATCCATTTTTAGTTAAACAATATTACATTACATTAAGCATATTTCCATTATTCTTTTGTTTTACAATTAAAATTAATTTAAAATAAAAAAATCAAGAATGAAATATTAATAGAAATTAAAAGAATTATTCTCTTTGTTTACTTATTGTTCTCATTTTTCCTTTCTTTTTCTAATTTTTTTCCCATAACAGTATATCTTGTGTAACATGGGAATGAATATTGAATGTTCAAAAAATATAAAGAAACTAAGAATATGTATACATATAAAAAAAAAAAAAATAAGTTTTTTTCAGAAATGGATATATATATGAAATTTTTCTTTGGTTATGGGGTCTGCGTGTCCTCTACGACTAGTTTCTTACGTCATCGGGAACAAGTTGTTGATTACGTCACAATCGTACCATATACCTTGAAATCTAGTCTTACATTTGATGTTACCGTAATTAATGCAGTTGTTCTCTAGAAACTACAAAAAATAAAATATGTATATAAATATGTTTTAATTAATTTTTTAACATTACAGATACAGAAATTAAAATTGTATTGTACTATGTCGATATTTTTAGAAATTTTCTTTGCATAAAAACTTAATATATAATAATATAATAATAATAATAATATATAATGTGATATTAAATCTTCTAATTGATTAAATTTATTTATATAAATTTTATTTTTTTATATAAATTCTGTTGTAGATGAATAAGAAAAATAATTTCTTTTTGAAAGAAGCTTTACATTTATTTTATTTTGCTATTTTAAAAAAAAAAGTTTTAGAATAAATATAAATTTCTATTAAATATCTATTAAATCTTATTTAAAAATGAAGAATTTTCTTTAACATTAAAATATAATAATATTATATTAATTTAATAAATATTAATCTTTAATATTAATGATATAATATGATATACTAGTGAATTAAACTATATAATTAAATATAATAAACATATTAAAAAATATTTAATATATTTATAAAATACTTTGATATAATATTATTATATATTTTATTTTAATATTTATCAAAAAAGAGAAAAAATTGAAAAGAACTCGTGGTATCTATCAATGAATAATTATAAAATATTCATTAAGAATTATCTCTCCTCACCTATAATTTTTGAAAATTTTTGTAAGGGACTATGCAATAGATATTCATATTCATCCCTGTCTATCGGTTGTTCAACCTCGTAATGGCATGTCTTAACAATGCAAGAATACTAGTCAGGAAAATGAGTTTTTCATTGAGAATCTGAATATCTCTGCTGAACAAGTATTCCTAGTGATTTAATTTGAATTCTCTTAGATCTCTCATATTACTGTCCTTTATGAATGTAATTTCAGATTTTTATTACAACTGAATGTAAATTAAAATTTTTTTTCGAGTATATATATATATACAATCAATATATATGAAAATTATTAAAAAATCAATTTACTTTTAAGAAATATTTTATATCTTATTACAGATAAATTTGAATAATTAATTAAATTTGAGAGAAAAAATTTGAAATGATGTTGAATCAATTTCATTACAAATTTTATTATAACAAATTGTATTTTTATAAAGAATTTCGATACAATCATGGATATTTGTTCTGTATTAAATCTTTGATCACCAGCACTGATCAAGATGAACTATCTAATCTTTCGCTTCCACAATTTCATTAACCTAATTTTGAAGCTTATTATATATATAGTTGTCGTGTTAGGGTGATGCGTAGATAGGAAACGCATATTTTTTACAGAAGAGTCCCGTTTGTATCTAGGTACCATATATACATATATCCAACCATATACTTTGTAATTTTTAATTTATTAATAATTAATTTATAATACTTATAGTAATACTAATATAATAATTTAATGACATGTAGATATCCTCTAATAAATATATAATTGAATAAAAATTATATTAACTACCATGAAATTCCTCTAAAAATTTAGAATCAATAATTTTAATACTAAAAAAAAAATTAAAAATATTTAAAATTTATATATAATTTTTTTGTGATTTTAAATGCATATTAAAAATATGATAATTGAATTATTAAATATTAAAAAATATTAAATAATACCTGTTTGACTCTGTTATTTTTTGAGAAATAATTATTATTTTTTATTAATTTGCGATTAATATAAAATAATTTACATCATCGGAGAAATTGAACATTACATAAATCTTTGAGAAATTAGAAGTACAAGAAGCTCGTTTCCATCCAAAATTCTAATTATTCCATATTTTCAATTCTCACTGAAGAAAAAAATTTTTATATAAAATATTAGTTCATTCAAATATTTTAAATTCCTAATTCTTTTAAAATATTTTTCACATAATATTTTAAAATAAATAATATTTTAAATACAATTTTAAATCTCAAATATTTATAACTACTCTAAAAAAATTTTGTTTAAATAAAATAAACATAATATAATTATAATAATTTAATTTTTTGTATAACATACCTTCTATAAAATCTATATAAATCCAAATCATTTTAAGCAACAATTATAATATTAAAACAATTATAATATATCTTAAATATACATGTTTAAGTTTATTCGAAAAGGATTATTTTAAAGATTATTTAATTTTAATTTTAAAAATCCACAGAATCTTACAGAATCCATATTCAGTCTTAAAACGAATCTAGAACAACCATTGTGATATTAGACATTAAATTTTCGACATAATTTAATACTAATGGTATACATTTCTTTAATCAAAACTACTGGTTTATCCTTGAGAAAAACAAGGCTATGCTGGGAATCGTAAACTGGAGATTGAGTAGTGTGGATCTGTTTGTAGAACTCGAGAATCTATAGCAAGCGATGACGTTAAATCGAGACGAGAAGAGATTGGTTTTTTCCTTTGTATAGTTACGAAAGAGAGAGAAAGAGAGAGAGACAAAATTTACAAGCGATTTGAATTACTCATTCATGTATTGCACGACTCAATCCTAATTGAATCCCATCATCCAAAATCTCACAGTTCAGATTATGATTTCTCTATTTGCTCCAGCAATGATGTTTTATGTTCCTCTTCGAGAAAGCTATGGATACGAATATATAAAAACTTATTAAAACAAATTTAGAAAAATAATAAATATTTAATGAAAACACTTCAGATAAGACAGAAGAATTCTTGAATATGTGAATCCAATTTACAATCCTATTATAAAAGATCTCATCCATTTTCTTTTCTTTTATATCTATTCTACATTATGTATCCTATGAATTCTAACCTAATATTAATCAATAATGATAATCTATTGAATATATAATCAATAAATGATGAATAAATCAAAAGTTGAATAAAAAATTTCAATATAAAATAACGATTTCATGTCTACCTGTATACATGTAGCATATTGATAACGTATTTTGTTGCATATTGTTATTATATTGTTGTATTTTGTTGTTTATTTTCACTAGAAGCAAACGCATAGGATGTTCGATGTGTATTTACTGTGGATAACGGAACCTTATTGCGCGCGCGAGTTCGAGCGAGAAAACGGGACGAGTATATGCGAAGAAAACGACACGAAAGATGGGAAGAAACGAGGAAGAACTTGTACAATATTTATTGTCATCTGAACGAACGGGTTCTCAGAGAACTTCTTTGAACGAAGATTACTATATTCATTTGTGATAAAAATAAAATTACGTATGCTTACTCGTACCTTCAAATATAATTAATTTTATTATATTACATTTGCAGATTGTTTTCGACGAGTAACGGTAGTTGAGGTTATACTCGTATCGATCTAAGAAATTTTATCGTGCTAAAATTCGATATCTCGAACGATTTAATAAAAAAATTCGAAATTAATATTGTAAAAAATAAATGACAATAATATACAATTAATAGATATTTAATTCTATTACAAAACTTTCTCTATAAATAATATAAATAAAATATAATAAATATTGATTGTTATTATTTATTTTTAAATAGAATCAATTAATTTTATTTTCATTAAAATTCATAAATACTTTTTTATAACTATACTTAATTTTTAATGCAAAATTATATTTCATTCTTTATTTAGATTATTTAGATTTTTTCATAAAAATTATTTTTGTATTACTGTAATTTTACACAATAATAACATAATTACTTCGTTTCAAATTCAGTTTGAAATTTCTATAAATTTAATAATTCTTACTAATAAAATTTTAATATTTTGGTCACATTCTCGTAAATTCGTAATATTCGTCTTGTTGCCGCAATAAGAATAGAGTTAACCAATACAAATAATAATTAATGGAAAAAGTATTGACAAAAAGTTCAACGGCTTGAGCTAGATTTAATTAATAACTAACGAACATGACTGATATATCGTGAGTATAAGAACAGAATAATTTTTCCTCGGTAACCGCATTTTTAAAATTAATTTCTGCTCGCGACAATTTATATCATTCTTGATATTTCTGACAATTTCCGCGATGAAGAACTTAATGATCCTTCAACGTATTC